>NW_028327187.1:114196200-114499034 GCF_987537825.1 Furipterus horrens | reverse complement strand
CCTCCATATCACCCTGCCCAGGCTCTGTAGCTTCAGCTTCACTGGAGAGGACACTCCAGCGTCATCGTAAGATGTCGATTCAACACGGGAGGAGACAAATACCGTGTCACTCCCGAGTTGGACTGCACAGCCATTCTCGGCGGTGCAGATAGACTCTTAAGAAGCTACACCATCGTCTCTCGAGACGGACGGCTGCCGACACGACACGACATGTCAAGCTAAAGATATACACATTCTAAACTTCTCTGATAAAGTAAGTACATAACCTGAAATATATAAAAGAGCAACTATTTACTGAATTACAAGGAGAAACCGAGAAATCCATAGTGGGGGGTTTTAATGTATCACATATTTTTAATACTTTATTCAGGTAGGTAATGAGTGCACAAGTATTTTTTTATAATGAATTTCATACATTGGGGGGTAGAATAGGTAATGAAGAAAACCTTACTACAGAAGTTGTATGCTAATTTAGAAAGAAAACTGTTGTATAGAACCTTATATGATGGTGCTGGTGGTAAAATATTGTAGAAATCACAAGTATCCAACCAACCATCCATCCACCCACCCACCCGCCATCCATCCATGAACTATCCATGAACTCAATAAATGTCCAGTATTGTACCAATCACTGCGATCCTTAAAGTGATGAAAAAGAAATAAATCATGTTCCTTTTCCTCCAAGTCCTATAGAAAAGAATATAGGGCAGTAAACAGTTGTATCACTGCATGAAGAAAGACATATTTCAAATGCTCCAGAGCACAGAAGAAGAGGGTAATAACTTGGTCGGTGGAGGCAATTTTCAACTGTGTTGAATGTGGGAATATAAAACAATTTCTTTCATGAAATGGAACCACCAATTTTGTTCATTGATCATTTAGACATATTTTATGGTGCATCTCAAATTATCTTTAATTTTTTGAATTGTATAAGATATGTTGAATAGCCCTGGCCAGTGTGACTCAGTTGACTGGAGTGTCTTCCTGCGCACTGATAGGTCACGGGTTCAATTTACAGACAGGGCCCATACCTAGGTTGTGGGTTCAGTATCTGGTTGGGGAGCCTATGGGAGGCAACCGATTGATCTTTCTCTCTCTCACATTGATGTGTTTCTCTCCTTCTTCCTCTCTCTCAAAAAATCAATAAATGTATCCTCAGGTAAAAATTTAAGAAAAAACATTTTTTAAAAAGATATTTTGAATAAGCACGGCAGTAAGGTCCAATGGCTTTCTGCCATTTAGATGTCTTGTGCTAAATGAGGATGCCAAAATTTTACCAGGATCCATATTCTTGAGGTTATTTCTTCTAGTTGGAGGTAGAGTCAAATGAGTAATTTATAAATCACTCTGTCAGATTTATAGAGTAGGGAAGCTTGTAAAAGTATTTCTTGTGGACATTAATTGCCCTTTGTCTTTTGCCTAGAGCTTGCGATATTGATGGTCTAACCAACACATCAAAGAAATTTATAGGGGTTTAGCTTTGATCTCACTCACAGAGAGAATCAGAAGGAAATAGGGAGGAGAAAGCATCTGAGTCAGATAATGTCTTTACACTATTTCCACAAATAAACTGCTTGGTGGTTGTTTGGGTGAGTTAAGGAATATATACTTTGACTCCTACAGCAAAACGGATGTAGCAAAAAAAGCCATGAATTGAAAACCAAGGAGCATGAAATCTGTTGTCCTGTTCTGTCCCTCTGTGACACTGGGCAAATCGATCAGCCATTCCAACACAATCATTGTGGATCCACGTGTCCTTATCCCATAGCCATTCAATTTCTGTGTAGGCAGCATTCCCTTCCAAAATTTTGAGTCCCTTTCAAGTCTCTCTCTTTGAGGTATTCTCTTAATTACAGTGATCCCTCACTTATCACAGGTATTATGTTCTAGACACCCCCATGATAGGTGAAAATCTGTGAAGTAGGAACCTTACATTTATTTTAGTAGTTACTGTACAGTACCGCAAAATCCCATGATATAATGAAAAATCCACGATAAATAATTAAATAAAATATTTTTAAAAATCCCGCGATACAGTGAGGCTGCTATAAGTGAACTGCAATATAGAGAGGGACTACTGTACTTTATTTTAAACAATCACCAACAAAATGGCACTTGTACTAAATTAAAAATAATTTTATAATATTAATATTAATAAATCTCTAGTATGGCAGTATTTAGAGCCAAGAACCAGGGTGTTAAGAGAGGTAGAAAAGTATTGAAGGGACGTGAAAAGTTAGTTTAAGAAGTCAACATAAAGGTGTTCTAAACTCAGACCATATTCTCTCTGGCTAACTCTATGACATATAGCAAGATTCAGGAGCCTTACAAAACACTCCCTTAAGAATTAAGCCTAAGCAACATTTTCAGGTGGGAACCCATTTCATGTGGGGTTCAATCAGGGCCTACATACCACAAATGAAAAAGGCAAGGAGGAAACCCTTAGGTGAACAACCCAACTGTGACCAGTTCTTAACTGGAAGCCCCTTTCAAGTCTTGATGATGGCATTTAGGAAACAGATGAGTTGCCACGCCTTTCCAATCATGGGCTCTGGTGGGAAAGGCGTCAGTGCGCTTGCAAAGCCCTAGACCATGGTTTAAAGGACAAGCTGGTGGGAAGACGACAGACAGATGGACATCCCCCACAGGGCAGAGCTTTTCCTCCACTCCCAGACTTGTCCTTAGTATTATGCTTGATGTGTCCTGTTTCCTCACAACTGTTTTGTTTCTTAAAATTTTAATTGACACCTGCACTCCCCATCCATTCTCATTACCCTGTATTTATCCTCCTATTCCCCTTCGGTATAATTTGTTTCGTTGTTTAAGTGTTTGCCTCTTCTCCCTAGAATGTAATCATTGTGAGGGTATCTATTTTCATCTGGACATCAGCTTCATTTTGGTCACCATCTGGTCAGGAAATATTTGTTGACTTGAGCTTAATTAACTCTGATATGATGAAAATGGAAAGGTTGTAACTGGACCAGGTCTTCCAAGAAACAAATAGAGAAAAAATACATATCAGAAAAAAGTTAACCTAATAAAGCAAGCTTGATATTTGAAGAACTATGAAGATGTGCTGTGACACGTCAGAATTTATTAAGGTATAGATGTTTCAGGTCTCTCTGCCTCAGCTTACTCAAAGAAGAAAGGAGTTTGCTTCCCTTTCAAAGAGTTTCTTAAAGGTTTTGGGATTGAACCAAAAAACAGAGGCCTTGAGGCACGAGGGCAGGGGGAGATGTGGTAAAATAACCTACATCTATCTCAGCCTGGTTACCTTTATTTCATAAAAGGCCATCTTTTTCTGCCATCTTTCCATGCTGCCATGATGGTGCGCATGACTATCCTGGCTGGTACTCTCAAGAGCATCAATGATGCTGAAAAGAGACAAACACCAGGTTCTTGTTAGGCTGTGCTCCAAAGTCAGCATCTGGTTTCTAACTGTGATGATGAAGCATTGTTACACTGCTGATTTTGAAATCACTGCTGACCACAGGGCCAGGAAATTGTTGTGAACCTCCTGGGCCAGTTAAACAAGCATGGAGTGATGAGCCCCAGATCTGATGTGCAGCCCAATGATCTAGACAAATGGCAGCATCTTCTGCTCTCTTCTGTTTGGTTTCATTGTACTGACCACCCCCACGGGCATCATGGACCATGAAGGAACAAGACAGAAACACACAGTGGGGAGAATCCTGGGTTTCTTTTCCTAGGAATGTAGACAATAGGCAAATGAAGTGCCTCAATGAACCAAAACTTTATTGAAAAAGGCCCCAGAGCAGTAAGAAGGGTAGTGGACTTGCAGAGGGTGCGAGGGGAGAATGATTCATGTCTCTGGGGCTTAAAACTTGAATCTGATTTGACGCTTGCAGGATGTGTAATTAGACATTTTAGAAATTAGATGAGAAATGAGACATTTTAAACAATTATTATTCTCTTTGTTTGGACTTTGTGGGTTCAGGATCCAGAGGGGTTATATTGAATAAAAGAAAAGAGAAATTTCTCAATTTTTTTAATGCCTACATGACATTCCATGATAGGAATATACCAAAACTTATTTAGCAGTCCCCATATTGATGAGCATGTGGGGTGTGTCTATACTTTATTATAACAAATAATGTTGTAATGATCATCATTATGTATTTTAGCAATTATGTAATTGTCTATTCAAATGACTCCTACAAATTATGGTTTAAAATAGTAACAAAAACTTGTTTGAAAGTAAATTTTTTTTTTGGCACTGTGTAAGCTTAATTTCTAGTACATATTTTTAGAAAAAAATATTTTGATATTATAAAATTTTTTGAAGCAAAAATAGAAACACTATACAGTAAATTTTATGGTAAATTTAATGTGTATGTAATGAAGAGAGGCAGTTGTTTTAATCACCCCAAATTTGGCAGATGTCCCTTCTGCTTTCATTTGTCAATTTGTTACGTTACTGATGATGGTGTTTTTGAACAGAGCATAATTTAGTCTCATTTGCATCACTGAAAAGAATCAAAATCAGAATTACTATTTTTAGTTATTTCTCTTGTGTCATTTCTTATCTTCCATGAATGGAATATATTTAAATATTTAGAACATGAATTTTCATTTTGATATACTGTCCTATGTTGTATATATTTTAAGAGATGGTGAAATATAGAAAACTGCTCCCTTCTCACCAAGCCTTGTTGGCACCTGAGACATTCAACGAGAGTGAGTTTCCAGGTATGATAATTGAAGTTTACTTTTTCAAGGGCTCTAACAGTTCAGCCATTTGAATGGGAGTCATCCTAAATCAGTATTAGTTACCTCCTACAGGATAAGTTGCCTATTCTGAGTTCACCAACAATGGCTTAAAAACATTATCAGCTTTTGACAATCAGTTCTTTTGCCTCTTTTTATCTTTGCTTTTGGGTTGGTTTCCTGAGGCCTGAGTCTCCTAGATAGTCTAACACTAGATAAGTAAGAAATTCTTGTTCTAGGTCTGGTAGGGAAGGTCTTTCAAAACCTTTTAGTTTATTCTGAAAAAGTCATCAGCTATCCTGTTAGGTTTCGGGGGCTCGGCGGAGGGAGAGAAGGCCAGCAGCCCAAATGCTGAACAAGGTGGTTACTGAGGACGCCCCAAGGCGGGCTGGGGTTGGGGCAGATACCAGCAGCCAGGGGCGGACCGGGGTGAGTTTTAAGGAGCTCCGAGGCTTGGAGTACGTAAGCAGTACAGGATGGGCTAAGCTGCCCCCTTGTACAGCCAGCAGGTTGGTGGCTGGACGGCTGCCACCTCCTGATAGTAGCCTGAGTCTAGGGCATCTGGGGGCAGGGGGCGGGGGGGGGGTGGGTGGGAGGGGCTTTCTGCAGATGGCTCAGGTTGAGGAGCGGGAGTTGATTCTGAGAATAGAGAAGTTGCTCAATTCCTGTCTGCAGATAAGGATAACTTTGAAGGCCACAGACAGTCACTGGCGCCAGGGGCAGCAGATTTATCGGGGGTCAGGCGGTCCCTGACACCAGCAGTTACAGTGGAGGCTTGCTAAAGCCAGCCTGGATTCCCAGAACACAGGTCCGATGCCTAAGATACCTCACCAAAAAATTTTCTACAGCTTGAAAATGAAGCTCTCACATTTTTATAAAAACAATAAATGTGACGACAGGATGTTTACTTTAAAAATTTCAATTAAAAATACTTATTTTGATGTGATTCTCTGTTCCTTTGCATTAGGAAAACATTTTTGTTCCCCCAAAAGCTTGAAGTGTAACATTTATTATAAGTCAAGGTGTGTCGAGCTGACACATTTGTTACTGGACTAAAGGAATCCGTTTGCCTACGTGCATCGGAGCCCAGTAAGACACAAACAGGAGCCTGCAGCAAAGAAACTAAGGGTTTATTTTCAGGCAGTGGCCCACCCACAGAGTCACAGGTGAGCTAATGCTCCAAGACCTGGCTCCCCCACATGGCTTGCAGGGGATGGGTTATGTAGGAGGAAATCTTAATCATGGTGACTCCAGGAGTTAGGGCTGAGATCAGGGTCATGGTCTCTACTGATTGGTGGGTGCTAGGGCAGCTGACTCAGTGCATCAGGCTCTGAGGTCAGCCAGGGCGTAGCTTCCTCTGGTTTCGCTGCTTTTCTGGGCCTGGAGCTGAAACACAACCGAGGCCTAGATGTCACCTCCAGTTTGACCGAAACTCTGTCTCTGTGGTCAACAGACCCAAGGCTTTGTTCCTAAGATTATCTGATACTGATCAGACCCTCATTGTCCTGAGGGCTTAATGATTAAAGGAGTGGACGTGCAAGGGAGAAGGAGGCAGGTGAGTCAGGATGAGGCCAGTTTGAATCAAAAGGAAAGAAAGGAGAAAAGGTCATACTGAAGAAATGGGCTTTCTACATGGCTACAGATTTAGGGAAAGTTCATTAAAACCTATTTTGCCCTAATTTGAGAACACTAATGTTCTTATACTATGAAAAATGAGAGACACATGATTTCTATCTGAAAGGATTTAGAAGAAGCTAATAAACAAGTTCCTATTGAATCCTTAATATCCTTACAATTTTACAGTAGACAAATAAAGCTTGTTGTAAAAATTAGAAGAGCGCAGTCATAGGGGTAAAATACAGTTCTTCCCTGCCCCCCTCCTACACCTTTTTCTCCCCATGGTATTACTGTTTATCTATAACGTCTGGTCTATACACCAACAGACATACACCACCACCACCCCTTTTTACCATTAATGGAATCATTCTGGAAAATTTATGTTATTTCACTTGACATTGTATCATGGTTATTTGTATTTGTCAGTACATATAAATTTAATTGACTTTTTTGTAGCTTTATGCTATTCCAAAGTATGTATGTAACATTTATTCATTAATATAGATTATTTTGCTAAATAGCTATTTTCAATATTAAATCATCTATGAATATGGTCAGTCTCTCTGTAAGCAAGCAAACCGGGGCTCGGCCACAAGGCACCTTGACACATGCCCAACAATGAGTGTCGAAGGAAACAGGTTTTCATTTCCAGGGTTCAGACCTTGTGCGGTGGGGCTGAGAGCACTCGTGCTCAGAGCCGTGTTCTGCCATGAGACTCAGTACCTCCCCAAAAGGCTATAAGCCAAAACCACATCCACAAGTTCCCCATCCCATATGTCCTTCAGTCAGCTGCGCAAACAGATCTCCATCCCCTGCGGAATGCACATGGGTGGGTTTCACAGTCGCCCTCCTCTCGCAGCAGCGCTCTCCTTCAGGATCTGGGGTGCACTGTTCTCAGCCTCCATAGAGGGGTTCAGGGAAACATGGGCCGTGTTCCACTGGATCACGGCGGAGTCCAGGGAGGCACACGTCCCAAGACAGCGGCTTCTCCGTACGTCCTTCAGAGAAGCAGAAGTCGGCATCTCAGCATTCCTGGTCACAACTCAGCTCCGAGCATCTCCGTGCTTGGTTAGGCAGGTCCCCGCACAGCTCCATCAGCTCTGCCACGGCCTTCTCCTCCTTACTGCAGACCTCGGAGCTGACTCTGACTCCAAACCACATGGTGTCTCCTTACACACCAGGCCTCATGGGGGACTGGACCCCCTTCTCTTTCAGCCCACCCTTATTTTAAGTGCTCAGCCTGGAACTTCCTGTGTGACCTCATATCCAGCCCCTCCTCTAATGGGCTACTTTTGCCAGTTCCCTTGTGTCTGTTACCTTCTTTCAGCTGCCATCTTTAGTCAGGGCAAGAGCTCCCTGTGGCACATGGGTCTCTGCCTCCCATGGCTGTGTTGTGAGCCACTCTATGCTCTTAGTCACACATACAGGATTCTCTCACTTATCGCAGGTATTACGTTCTAGAGCCCCCCATACAATAGGAGAAAATCTGCGAAGTAGGAACCTTACATTTATTTTAGTATTTATATATATTTTAAGGCTTTATAAACCCTTCCCACACACTTATAAACCATTCCCAGTTCCTTATTAACCTTTCCCACTCCCTTATTAACCTTTTCTACACTTTTATAAACACTACTTTTGTTCTTAAACATATTCTACACTCTTAAACCTACTTAACTTTAACAATGTATACATACAGTACATATATTTTGCCCTGGGTAGCAGTCCATTTCCCTTCAGGAAAGACAGGGCTATTGTTATGCAAAGTATCTTAATACCGTCCACGTCCTCCTTCCCCCAATCTGCTTTGTGGGAGTTTTCTTCTGTTTTCTGGGGACCCCCGCTCTGCACCCTATTACATGTCCTTTAATTAAAGGCTTTTAAAAAACACTTTAGTGATATTTTATACTTTTGTCTATTAGGTCTTTCACATTTCTTAAGTTTATTCCTAATTTACTAGTATCAGTTTCTTCTTTTTCTTCATGTAGGTGGTGGGTGAGTAGATAGATGTTGGGTGGAGCAGAAGTTGTTTGTGCTATTGAGGGAAAGCCCTGCCTATTTGTCTGAATTGTATTTTTGAATTGGTTATTGGTAGTATATAGGAACACTTTGGTTTTGTAAGACTTTTAATCTCACTATATTACTGATTTTTGTGTTAGTTTTACTGGTTTTTCTATTGAGCCAGTAGAATTTTCTTGGTAGAAAAATGTCAGAAGATTATGACAAAAATATTCATGACAGCTTCTTATGTCATTTCCTAATATTCATGTTTCTTATATTTATATATTGTCTTAGATGGGACTTCCAGTCTACTGTTGATTAGTTGAGATGAGAAAGTTGATAGTATTGCCTTATTCATGGCTTTATAGGAATGTGTCTAGTATTTTATCACCAAGAATGAAGTTTACTGTACATTACTGGTAGACATCTTTAAGTCAGAACCTTCTCCCTTGATAGTTGTTAAGAGTCTTCCTCTTCCTTGTTGGGGAGAGGGGGACATCTCTACAAGTGGAAACTTTCTTTACAAAAGGAAAACTTGTGTCCTCTTTTTAGAGCTTTGGCTCATTCTCAGTGGCTTTTATTTCAAAATAATCCATATAACAAAGAGGCATATCTTGGGGTGGCCTAATCCATTACGCCTCAGTGCTATGTCCATGGCACAGACTTGAATTGTGATGGAACTTTTTAAGGATCTAGATAAATCAGTATATCCCCAGAATATGATTCCTCAACCTATATGAATCCTGACCTACACCTAGCCAAGAAGTGTGTCTGCTGTGTGAATTACTGGTCAGGTGTCTTTTTCTTTTTTTTTTAAGTATATTTTATTATGTTGTCACAGTAGTCCCAATTTTTTTCCCCTTTGCTCCCCTCTGCCCAGTACCCCCCTTCCATCCAGCAATCTCACCCCCCTTAGTTCATGTCCATGGGTCATGCATATAAGTTCTTTGGCTTTACCATTTTCCTATATTATTCTTAACATCCCCCTGTCTATTTTGTACCAACCAATTATGCTTCTTAGTCCCTGCACCATTTCCCCATTTCTCCCCCTCCCCCCTCCCAGCTCATAACCCTCCAAATGATCCCCATACCTATGATTCTGTTTCTATTCTGGTTTGCTTAGTTGGATTTTGTTTTTATTTTTTAGATTCAGTTGTTGATACTTGTGAGTGTGTTGTCATTTTAGTGTTCATAGTTTTGATCTTCTTTTTCTTAAGTAAGTCCCTTTGACATTTCATATAATAATGGCTTGGAGATGATGAGCTCCTTTAGAATCTCCTTGTCTGGGAAGCATTTCATATGTCCTTCCATTCCAAATGATACCTTTGCTGCATAGAGTAATCTTGGTTGCAGATTGCCTTTCATCACATTGAATACTGTTTGCCAGTCCCTTCCTGCCTGCAAAGTGTCCTCTGAGAAATCAGCTGATAGTCCTATAGGTACCCCCCTGTAGGCAACTCTCTGCCTCTCTCTTGCTGCCCCCAGGACTCTGTCTTTATCTTTCACCATTGGCATCTCAGTCATGATGCGTCCTGGTGTGGTCCCCTCTGGGTCCAGCTCACCCGGAACCCTCCATGCTTCCTGGACCTGTTTGTCCATCTCCTTCGCAAAATTTGGGAAGTTTTCCTCATTATTTTCAATTCTTGCTTCCTCATTCTGCACTGGTTGACTGATTTTTTCTTCCTTATGTTCCAAGTCATTGATTTGAACCCCAGTTTTCTTCCCTTCACCATTGATTTTGTGTGGACTTTCCTTTGTTTCACTTAGCATAGCCTTCACTTCTTCTCTTATACATTTGCCATACTCAAGCATATCTGTCAAGCCTGTGAGCATCTTTATCACCAGTGTTTTGAATTCTGCATCTGTTAGGTTATCTATCTCCTTGTCTTAGTTCTCCCACTGGAACCTTGATCCATTTCCCCTTTTGGGCCATGCTTCTCTGTCTCCTCATTCTGACAGGCTCCTGTGTTTGTTTGCCTCCACGTCCAAGGTAGAGCTGTCCCTCCGGTTATGTTGTAAGGGGCGGAGCCTTAGGGATTCTTCAGTACAGGGCGACCTGTCTCATCACATTGTGGAGCTGTATGGGGGGGAGGGGTCCAAGAGGGAACAATGTCACCAGCCTAGCACTTGCCCCCTTTCCAGGTGCTTCTTCTACCCCCACACTGGACCGGCACCCCTCTGGCTGCTGCCGCGGCCATCGTTCCCAGAGTGGGAGGGTCTGCGGATGTTCTAGGACCCTGTGGGCCCTTTAAACAAGTAGACTCTGCTGAAACTGGCAACCTCCACCTCCACCCCAACCCCTACTGGTCTGCACAGTCAGAAGCAATGATGCTTGATTTTCCGCGGTGCTGGGACTGTGAGCTGCGAGGTCTGGTGAGGAGCTGGGAATGCTCCCTGGGTGTCCTTCCTGACACCCCAAAACATGCGACTGCGCTTTCTGCTGGCCCGCCACTGCCGCCGCCGCTGCTGCCACCACACCGCATCCTCTCTGCTCAGGCTCTGCCTCTCCTATCTGTCTGAATGAGCACCTCTCCCCCACATCTTTGTTTGCTGGACTTCCATATAGTTTGATTTTCTGGAACCTCTGGCCTCCTCCAGTCCTGAGGTAGCTGTATTCCTTCTTAGCTGTGGAGGGAGATGCAGCGTGTCTGTCCATGCCTCCATCTTGGCCAGAAGTCTAAGTGTCTTTTTCTAGAAGTGAATCGAAGGATAATTTAAGTATATCACTGAAAATATTCCAACTTGGAGGTTTGCAAGTGTTGATGATCAAAATGAGGCACAGAAGTGAGGAACACTGAGGTTAATCTACACAGGAATAAGAAATGCATCATGTACTTAATTAGGTGATTTCTCCAGTGCTTTATAAAAATGGTAATAGGTAAGAGGAATCTCTGGCAATATATCCTGGAAGCAAATTTATTCAAGGGCTTGATGTAGTAATTAGTTGAACCCTATAAAAATTGAAAAAAATGTTAGATTAATCAGTGGATTAATGTAACTATTTTAAAAAGATTACTATATCTAAATTTTTTTCTGTTTGATTTAACAAAAATGAGCTAATTTGTGGAGGAAGTTATATGATTTGAACCATTCGAGTTAGTAGTAAGTACACAGACTACATGTGGTTTTTAAATGTCAGTGTGCGTAATTAATAATCTCCATTTGCTAAATGAAAAGGAGGCAGTTAACATGAAAATACAGTACTTAGGCTTCTGCGGTTTGCAGAAGAACATAAAGATTCCTATATGCAAATACTACTGAATTTTAAATCATTATCACTGGAAAATTGGGTGGGTGTTGGGACTTTTAAGAATCCAGTGAATACTAGAAGCAAATAAGTCATTAAACCTTTAAAAAGTTTTCCGTATAAGCTCAGGTATTCTGATTTATCCCTTTCAAACAGAGTTGTCCCGGACTGGGAGTGTGTACTGAGCCATTGTGAGAGGCTGATAGCTGGAAACACATAGTGACTCATGGTGGCAGAAGACAAGAAAAGGAGTGTGTCTTCAGCCAATGCCAGTGACTAGTGACAATTTCATATTGTCATCAGGGGAACCAAGGCTTACTCAAATGCCTATTTCAGCACCTAGGACAGTTCCATTCAAAAGGCATTGGCTGGCTGGCTAAGATGAATCAGGCCTGGCTGACTGATGGGTATTATACCATTCCTCCTTCCTCCCTCTTCATTTCCATACCAACCATTGAGCCTGTGTTTTGAATGAATGTATCTCTTCTTGCTTTGTATGCCTGTTCTTGCAGCACTCTAACCCTGCGACTCCTCTCATTTCTGCTTTTGACTTTGTGGTTCAAGAATACATTTGATGATTATTTTAAGCAAAATAGTCCCTTGAATACAGGGAATACAGCAGGAAATGGGCACATAGACACAACTTATGGTTTGTCCTCAGATGTGGGTACATCGAGGGATGGCTCTCTTTGTATCAAAGTAATATTAATGTTTATTAATCTAAATTTCTACCTTTGGAGTATATGGGAGAGTATTCATTTTTTTAGTTTATAGAAATCTCATTTATGCTACATTTCTAGTCTTACCCATTGTTAAATTTAATAAATCAGCCACCGTTGTTTAAACATATAAATCTAACTGTATTCCTCCCCTGGGAACTACATTGTGTCACAGTCTTTGGGTTAAACTGTAAGATATTTCATGTGTTTCAGAAACTTAAATGTTTTGGTAGGAGCCCAAGATAAACTTGCTAGATAACACTATCTTGCAGTGAACTAAGTTTCAGCAAGTTTTCAATTTTGTTTCTCCTTCCTGCTTTTTAAAATTAACTTAAATAAATTAAATTTCTTTCCAAAGAATAGCATCCACCCCAGATCCTTCTTTTAGGATGTCTGCTCAAGACATCTTCTCTCCCTGAAATTCACAATATGTAGTTTCAGGATCTTTACCCATGTGTAGGAGCAAAACGATGAGGCACAGATACCAGATTTGAAGGGGTGTTACCTAGGAAACAAATCAAATTCTAAGACTGTGTTTTCTATAATAGTCCATTATTGGAGATGAGCCCTTGAATTTTAACTTTTCAGGAATGTGTCTTTTTGTGAGTCTGGTGTGCACAGATACAATTGAAAGGATCAATTAAACAAATATATTTGATGAAATATTGAGCATTTCTATCCCACTTTTTGCCCTTTAAACAACTTGAATTCTGTTTGACCTTTAACAAATATAGCTACTTTGGACTTATTCCTGGGAGAAGAAAAATTTAATTATGAAACATTTCGATTTTTGCATACTGGAGATGCTTGAAGAGCAATAACAGATGTGGAATTAATATATTAGAAACCACCTAAGTTCCTGGAATACTGTTTTACTATATTTAAAAAATATTTTAAAAACCCTGGATGATTTTCCCCCCACAGAAACAATATAAAGTAAGCATTATTTTGGGAGGAAAACGCTATTATAAAACTTAAATTTTAGTTTCTGTAGTTTCTAACCCCAGATATCTTAAAAACAGAGCCAAACAAAATAAAACAAAAACATAGCAGCAGCCCTAAGGTTTTCAAGATGTCATGAACTCCATGACAAGCTTCTTGCATAGTGAACTTCTTCCACTTGAGAAGATGGCCCCACACCCTTGGGCTCCCCTGCTACAGAAGCTGGCAGACAGTGTCCAAGCTGCAGAAAAGCCCATCTCCAGTCAGGGCTGCCAGTGCTCACACCTTCTGGTCTTGGCTACTCAAAGTCAAACACCACGTGGAATATATTCTCTATAAATAATTTGTATATTCTTGAGTTCTGCGATTTTGGCATGCCGAAGTTACTGATCTAATGACTCAAAATAGTACATTTTTCCTCTCACTCTCATAGTGAATGCTAATTGTACGCAGTATAATGCCCTCCCTCCGTAGATGTCCATGCCCTAATTCTGATTTTTATGTCACATGCCAAAGGGACTCTGCAGATTAAAGGTTTTACGATGAGAAGGTTATCCTAGATTATTGGGATAGGCCCAATGTAATGACAAGGTTTCTTACAAAAGGGCAAGCCAAAGGGTCAAGGTCAGAGGAAATGTGATGAGAGAAGCAGGAATTGCAGGGGTGGAGAGAGAGATTTGAAGATGCTACTCTGTGGGCTTTGAAGACAGAGGAAGGGGCCATGAGCCAAGGGATGCCGGCAGCCTCTAGAAGCTGGAAGAGGCAGGGAGATAAGGTCTCCCTAAGAGCTTACAAAGAAACAGTGCTGCTGACTTGATTTTAGCCCAATGAAACTGATTTTAGATTTCTGGCCTCCAGAACTGTAAGATAATAAAGTTGTGTTGATTTAAGCCACTAAGTATGTGATAATTTTTTACAGCAGCAATAAGAAACTAATAGTGTTAACTTTCTGTTTTTCAAAATGCACCACGTTTTGTTTTGTTTTTTTCTGATTATACCAAGCTCGGGTTTTTCAAGAATACTCTTCAGAAGAGTATAAAGGGAGGAAGGAAGCCATCACTTGGAAAACACAGCATTCCTGTTTCTGAAGACTGAGCTATGTTGGGGCCTTCTAAATTTAAGCCCACCCCACCCCCATTTTATTAATGTCAAAGTCTAACGAACACATTATGCCATAATGCATTTTAGTTAAACTATGGAACTAGAGTGCTTGTTTTTCAAACTTTACCCTCAAAACTATGAGCTCTTAGGTCAGTTTCCTTTTGTTTAATTGCTGGCTTTTAGCAAAATTCTTAATTCATGGTAGGTCCACTATCAACAGTTGCTGAACTCATTGATTAGTTGATGAATTGATAGAATGCTATTAAAACATCATATTCTATAATATCCACTAACTATTAAATGAAACAATATTTATTGAGTATCTATTGAATGTCAGACTCAATCCTAGGCACTGTATAAAAGATAAGTCCCTGCTCCTGAGGTGCTTATATCCAGAAGGGATACACAGATAAGAAATAAATAAGCAAAACAAATAAACATATTGTACTTCCAGCAGTAATCAGTGCTTTGAAGACAAATAAATGGCATGTGGAATGTAGACTGTTGGATTCATGCTATAGATAAGAGAAAAGCAGGGAGGGCCACTCCAATAAGGTGACATTTAAGTAAAACATGGAGAAAGTGAGGGATTGAGCAATGTCACTACCTCAGCTAAGAGGGAGCACCTTGAGCCAGGAGAACACATGGCATATTTGATGAGACACAAAGAAATGCCTGCTGGCCGTGACATTAGAGAGGTAAATTGGGCCAGTCATGAGGACCATGGTTAGGATTTTGACTTTCATTCTGAGTGTGATGGGAAGCTTCAGGAGGCATTGTGGTCTGACAGTCTAGAAGTATCACTATCTGCCAGATGTAGGTTGGACTGTAGCTGGCAAGGATGGAAGCAGAGAGAATAGGAATCCAGGCAAGGATATGGTGATGATAGGTTAGCTCTTAGTTGCCACGGCAAAGGTGGTGAGAAGTCACCATATTGTGGATACATTTCTAAGAAAGTGTCAGTAGGATTTTCTCATGGATTGGATGTGACATGTAAGATATGAATCTGGAGTCCTGAGAAGAGATCCAGCTGAAGACAAATTTTGGAAGATCAGTGAACAGATGGAGTTTCAATCCAGGGGGCTGGATGTGAGTGTCTAAGCAGTCTGGGCACAGAGCACCCCAAAGCTTGGAGGTAGACGGAATGAAACTGAGAGGGATTTGCCAGTGGGATGGTGGAGAAAAGGACCAAAATTATTTAAGAAAGGCTTTTGAGGAACACGTGGATAGGTGACAAAAATGGGAGGTGAGTGTTGACCATGGGACTTGACCTCAAGGACATTATTGGTGACCTTGGGTGAGAAGGTCGGGTAGAATGATGGAGACAAAGACCTGATTGCAGTGGGTCCAAAGAGAATGAGTAGACAGGAGGTGGAAACAGTGAGTATCAGCAAACCTTTCTAGGAATTTAGCTGCAAATGCAAACAAGGAATTTAGGCAAGAGTCAGAGAATGGTGTGGGACCACAAGAAGGCTTTGTTTATTTGTAATGTTGGAGATGTTAACAGGATGTTTGAATGCAAATAGCAGCGATCAAATGCAGAGGGGGGTGAAGATGCAAGAGTGATGGGAGAGGATGGTGCACTTGAATGATCAAAAGGAAGGACAGGGTCTGGGGAAGGCTTGGCCTTTTAAGTGGCAAAGCAATAGATCAAATACTTTCTGAACAATTGATGGAAACATATACTTTAAGTTGGATACAGGATTTTTATGCTACTTTTGAGTGTGAGGGGTATTTCAAAATATGTGGTTTTGATGCAAAAGAGAAGAGAAATAGAAACTTATGGAAATTTTCACGGTTTAGAGGGGACAACAGGACAGAACTTAAATATATATATATATATATATATATATATATATATATATATATATATATATATATACTAGACTTTCCCCTGAAAACCCATGCATGCACACAACTGTGAGTTTATTATATTGGGTTTATTTAACGCGTTTTCTTAAAATGTTAAGTCGAGGCCAGGGTTCAAGGCTCCAACCCAATGTAGTTCTGCCAGCTTTATGCATAAGTAATTGTTCTGCAGCTGTGCACTGCACCACTAAAGCAAGCCATATAAGTAAGGGTGGAGAGTCTGCTCACAGTGCGTGATTCATTGCGGGATCCTCCTCTCTACTGGCAAAAACCTAGCTCCAATGCCTGTACCTACATCATTATCTCCTATAAAAGACGGCCCTTTGGGCCCCCAAATACGTAGATATATATATGGTGGAAGTGATATTGTCAGTATAATGAAACAATCTTTTCAGAGATGACATACAGGACAACTAAATCATTTCAGCCCCGGCCTCGGAGCTCCTCAGACATGTGCGCTGCAAACCACTCTGCTCCCTCCCTGTGCGCAGGGCTATCTTGGTCATTATGACCTTTCAGGAGAGTGTGCACTCTGGGTTTATTTCGGAGAGTCCATTTATTTTTTCTGTCTTACAACATTACTCTGAAGTATTTTCTGAGAGACTGGTTAAGTTCTCTTCACATTACAGGTGACAGTAATAAGATGGTTGTGTTACCTGTTCAGAGCCCATAAATAGTGCTGAGAGAGTGCCCCCCTGAGTGTTGATGAGTCCTGCTGCAGATTTTCCTTTGGGGTCGTGCACAAGCTTCACTGGTCCCTTCCTTCTCTCTTCATCCCTCCTGGCCCTTCTTCCTCCTCCTTCCCACCTTCTTTCTTCATTCTTGCCTCTCTCTTTACCTCCCTCCCCTTTCTCTCCCTTCCTTCCACCTCCTTCCTCCTCTATTATTTCTCCTTCACCTTTTCTGCCTCCTGCTCTCCCTCCATCCCGTCGCTTTGTAAACCCCACAACTATGGCATATATCACAAAGATCAGTGGAAATGGCCTCACTAAGTCGCACATTACACAAATCAAAGCATGTGGTAGGACAGCATTGTCTTGACAGCATTAACCCTTTATAAAGCATTTTTTGTGGAAATTTTTCTTTCAAATGTGCCATAATCCTGTGAGATAGATGTTTAGCCTTATTAGCATGCAATTTCATTCATCTGGCCCTGGAGAGGAGCAGATGCTTACCCAGGGTTGCACAGACAGCAAGTGGCAATGCTGATAAGGAAATCCAGGTTGCGTGGCTCTAGGACTCTTGCCCTAATGCTGCCTAATCTCCACCCCTCGCCTCCGTTCGTGAAGGCAAACAGGCATGACTGTGAGGCTGATGCAGGCTGACAAACCACCCATACCCGCTGCCTTCCCTTCCTCCATACATTTCCAGTGCTCCACCTCCAGCCTTCCCAGCAAAGGAAAGACCTGTCAGGCAGGCAACAGAGCCAGCAGCGATTATACAAGGGATGTGAGTTTCCATGACAGTCTCTGACCCCAGCAAACCTCCAGCTCCCATCATTAAGATGGATGGTGTGAGTTTCCCACCACATCTGACATTCTCATTAGCGTTTAATCATCATCTTAGCAACATCCTTCCAAACTTACAGGCGGAAAGAGCACATTTCTACCTCTTTTCTTGATTCTGCTGTTTGAAACAAAGCTGTGTTTTCATCCAACCTGTCTGGGAAATGCACACTTGTTAACAGAGGAGCGATTGGGAGGTGGCTCACTCATGCAGATTACTACAGAATCCTTTTCCAGTTCCATCTCTGTTCCAATCAATATTCATAAAGCATTTGTTGGGTGTCACAGCGATTGTTTTGCCACTCTGATCCTATAGTGTCATGGTAATTGGTATATAATCAAAGAGCACGGCTTTATGGACTATGCAGTTCATCACACCCCCAGTGTGTATTTCCTAGCATCCAACAGTGCAGGACCAATGCTCACCAAACCTCCTGCCTGACCTCCTGCCCTAGTGTGTAATTCAAAGGGCACTCACAGAAAAGCTGGTGGTCAGCTGAAAATGTTCACAAGAGAAATAGGAGCTATTGGAGTAGCTTTGTAATTCTGGCATACTATTTGAGTTTCAAAAATATCTCATACATTTCAAAGATAGAAAGCACATTGCAATTAACACATATTTTATAGTAAACACATGGCTTCTTTTTTTATTTGCTACTGGTCTTTCTTTTTAAAACAATAGAATATTATAGATGCAGGTCAAGGTCTTCATCCCACATCCTGAGGGTGTGTACTTTCCATATTTTTATACTTTTATTCTCTTTAACTATATGAGGCCTGTCCAGAAAGTATCCAGCCACCTACTATGAAAAATAGAGACATTTACTGAAGAAGGTACAAGATACAAGAACATTGTGCATAGAACAATGATGCCTTAGTCCCCTTCAAAGTAGGCACCTTCGGACCTCACACAGTTCTTCCATTGCCATCAGTTGCCCCATTGCATTTTCCTAAATCTCATCGATGGTCTGAAGTCTTCCCTGTTGAAGGTGATTTTAGTTTTGAGAAAAACCAGAAGTCACAGGGTGCCACATCTGGGCTGTAGAGGGGCTGAGTCACCTGGGTGATTTTTTTTTTTTAAGATTTTGTTTATTTATTTTTAGAGAGAGGGGAAGGAAGGGAGAAAGAGCAAGAGAAACATCAATGTGTGGTTGCCTCTTGCATGTCCCCAACTGGGGACCTGGTGTGCAACCCAAGCATGTGCCCTGATTGGGAATTGAACTAGCGACACTTGGTTCACAGACTGGCTCTCAATCCACTGAGCCACACCAGCCAGAGCTTCACCTGCGTGATTTGATGTTTTGCCAAACAACTCCGTACAAGACATGATGCATGAGCGGGTGTGTTGTTGTGATGAAGCTGCCAATCACTGGTTGCCCATAGCTGCGGCCTTCTGAATCATCCAAACAGTTTCCACAGAGGAATGTTCAAGCTTCATGAAAAATTTGATGCAGATTCACTTCTCTACTCGTTCTGTCATTTAGAATGTGACGGCCACACAGTACACATGCTCACTCAATGGCATCTACTGCCCCCACTGACTAGTACAGTGAGGTCGCCATTGTTCACGCATGCGCATTCCAGTCCACCATCCTTGGCTGCCAGATTACATCTATGTCATGCAGACCACTCTCATTATATTAACAATAGTTGGGTGTTTTCTGGACAAACCTTGTATATCCACACACCATATATTATATCATTTAGGGTATTTTTCAGAATGTATATAAATGGTTTTATACTGGTTTTATATTTTGCACCATTTTTTAATCATTCACCCTTGAGCATGTGAGGTTTATCCAAGTTGATACATGTAACTCTATTTTTAACTAAAACTATAGGCTTCGTTGTATAAATATGTGAAGATTTCTTTATGCAGTCACTTCTCAATGGAGAGTCACATTGCTTCCGGTTTCTTTGTAGTACAAACAACACTCCAGTGCACATTCTTGCACATCCTCCTTGCACACACATATGAGAGTTTCTCTAGGGCCAGGGCATACACATTTTGTTCTAGTAAGGACTGGGTAGTAAATATTTTCAGCTTTGCAGGCCAGATGGCCTCTGTGACAACTACTGAACGCTGCTGTGGCAGTGCAAAAGCAACCACAGACAATCTGTAAACAAGCAGGCGTGGCTGTGTGCCAGGGAGACTGTAATTATAGATGCTTATGTGAATTTCACATCATTTTCACATGCCATTATTACCCTTTTGATTTTTATCCTCAGCCATTTAGAAATGTTTCAAGCTCCTGAGCCATAGAAAAACAGGCATTCGGCCCAGTTTGGCCCAAATTATGATATGTTGACCCTTTCTCTAAGGATCATACCTAGAAGAGGCATTACTCAACCAAATGGGATGTGCGCCTTCATCTGTATGCAGTAAGGCAACATTATACTCCAAAATGGGTATATTAATTTATCTTTTCTCTTTCTACACACATTTTCCAATAGCCTCATTTATACCGGGTTTATCAGACTCTTTATGTGTTGCCAATCTAATGGGTGAAATTGTATATAACTTTTAAATATTTTTTCTTTTTTATTTATATTTTAAAAATGACGGTTCATGTGTTTATATTCAATATTATTTTGTATTAGATGTGCAGCATAGTGATTAGACGATCATGTACTTGACAAAGTGTTTCCCGCAGTATCTCATTTTTGTTTTCATAGGCATTTCCATCTTTTCATTCACTCAGGGTTGGTAGATAATATTTCAGCTGTTCGGGTCCCCCTTTCTGTTGATTTGTCTGTTTTCTTTCCAAGTTTTCTATTTGGTTGTTTGTCTTTTTTCTTACTAATGTGTGGGGTTCTCTGTGTATTCTGAATACTAATTTTTTGACAGGTATAGCACTGCATTGCAAATGTCTTAGCTATACTAGAGTCATTAATGTAAAATTCATCACTATTTGATTGATGAGATGTGCTTTTCATAAACAAAATTTCCAGATGAACTGCTCTAAAATCACTGACATCCGTGTAAGAGACCAGCACCCTGGCACAGCACAATTGCGAAGCAGCCAGCACTTGTGCTGGGAGAGCCTGTCCTCCTGGTTTTCACCTGTGTCTTCCCTCCATCAACTCTCCTGGAATTGTCCCTTCCTCTCATTCTCCTGTGCTGCTTCCCTTGTTTGTGCTGTTAAATCCCACTCCCAGGCCCCCACTTAGGTACAAATTCCCGATACTTGCTTAGACATTTGTTCACATAAAGAGATCAAGTCTTAATCTAAAAGGATAACTGATGTAAAATTTCAAGCATCAGTCAGTTAAAAAAAAAAAAAAGGATTTTCTTGACTCCCTGAAATCAAACCAGTTAGATGGCAATAGACCTCCCCTACCATTGCAAGACAAGTGAAATTATTCCTCCAGCACAGCATATTATTGATTCAACTTATGATTCTTACATTCTATTAGAGAAATTTGAAATAATAAGAATGTGTAAGTGTTCCCAAAATGTATTGCATGTTTTGCTAGCTTTTCTCCAGTGACAAGAGATAGAAACTACATTTGCTCTGCATGGGTCTTGCATCATGTCGAGTGACATAATTAAGATAATCTCTTTTATCCTATAATTCTTATAGCAGTATTCAGAGATAGTCTAACTCAAATGTTTTAAATTATGGTCTTTTCAAAAGAGAAGTGCAGTGTTTATAAAGCAGAGAAGGATCTTGTGGCCTGTGTGGGAAGAGGGCAGTAACCAGTGATAAAGATGCTACAGAGAATTAAGCTTGTAGCAGAAGGTGGTTTACTTGGCCAGGTCATGTCAGACACCTTGGAGTGAGTAGCTCTGGTGCCTCTGTAGGCTGTGATTCAAGTCCACCATCAAGCCCAGTGACTGAGAATGGCCACAACCCGGAGGCAGTCCATGGCTTTTCCTGGGTGTAGAATAGACCAGCTGATGCCTCACTTTCCTCTGTCATGTTCTAGATTGGAAATTATTATTTTTTAAAGGAATTTTATTTCTTCTATTGATTCTAGAGAGAGGAGAAGAGAGAGAGAGAGAGAGAGAGAGAGAGAGAGAGAGAGAGAGAGAGAGAGAGAAACACTGATGTGAGGAAGAAATATCAATTGGTTGCCTCTTGCACATGCCCCATTCTGGGACCAAACCCACAACCCAGGCCTGTGCCCTGACCAGGACTCAATCTGGTGACCTTTTGGTTTGCAGAACAATGCCCAACCAACCAAGCCACACCAGCCGGGGCAGAAATTATTATTTTTCTATGTCTGTGTTCATTGAGCATGTGAGAGATAGCCAGTGATTAACTACAGGGAATTCTGGAGAGGAGGAACATTAGGCCAGCTCTACCGTCAATGCTCTCTCAGTTCGGAAGGTCAGAGGCTGCTGGCTGGGGGTTTATAAAAAGGCAACCAGAATGGCGATGGTGACACATGGGAAGAAACCAGAGGCACCTTTCGGAGAACTCCGGAAGTCATTTTCTTCCTGCCTATAGGGAAGGAACAACAATGCAACTCAGGACCGCCAAGTGGAAAGAAGACAGAGGTCTGAAAAAACAACAGATCTCAGCACATTCTCCCCTTCTCTTGGGTCAAGGATGTGATGTTCTGTGTGCCAGGGAAGAGTGTGCCGAGACTCCTCAGCCCAGCAGCCTGGATTGAGGGATGCGAACAAGATCCAAGTGCTCCCGGTAAAGCCTCTACACAGGGACCCAGGGAGGAAGGAGACTCCTCCGAGCAGTGGGCATTACAAGCTAGAGAGATGGATGTGGAAGCTTTAGCCTCGTCTACATTTCCTGTCTATATCGGTTTCCTAGTGGTGGTGGCAGTGGTGATAATGTTGATGGTGAGTGACGACTCCCATCAAGACCTTACTGCCACACAGAAAATATAGTGCTGGCAGTGCGGAGTGGGATAAAAAACAACCGTCTTTGAAAGATATGACCTGTATTAGTGACCTAGGGGTTTCATGAAATGTATGGCAACACTAGTGTTATTACTAGGTGTGACTTCGAAATGGAGACCTAACAATCCTTCACCAAAAGAGTGCTTCCTTCCCATTCAGTCCATCTAGTCATTTTTAAGAAATGAGAAGAAGACAAAGTACCTGCTCTCCATGAGCTCACAGTCTACAAGAGAAGAGAGATACAGAAGCACATAATGACAAGTCCAGTAGACAGGTGCTGTGACAGGAGCTTGCTGATGGGCTTTACTACTAAAATTTCCCTGCCCCTCCCTTCTAAACCACTCCCCACCCTGCTATCTACACCAAAATATGAAGTGGTTCTTTCCTCATAGACCCGACTGTTGGGCAAAATAGCCAGGTTAGTCAGATAGATCAAAAGCTCCAATGGTCTTTTTTGTTAAAAAACTCAATCTATCCTGACCTGTTGCCAGGATCCGTAAGACAGTAAGGGGTCTTGAGATAGAAATCTTATCTAAAAGACTCTAAAAATTACCTTCAAATCAAAGTCCATTTGTCAGAAGCAAGGGTGGTTGTGAAAGAACTCTTAGTAGCTTAAGAATGCTAGTTGAAAACTAGAGATGATCAGCTAGACACCTTCTATCCCCCTTTGATCTGGCAAGTTCAGATGTGCCCTTGGCAGCCTATAGAAATCAAGGACCTTCAAGGCACCACAGTTTCAGGTCCTCTGATCTCCCTTCCTCCATGGAAGCTTCTGCTACTCATCGATGACCTTTCCTTTGCACTTGACCCCGACTGCCCCTGCTTCTAGAAACGTATTGCTCAAATTCCACAAAATGGCTTTACATTGATTTTCTCCGTGCTTCTGTGAATAGCTTTTTTCCCTTGTATCCTTCCTCCCTCCCCTAAATCCGCACTCCTCCTTTTCCATCCCCATTGATTCCAGCCTTAGGTAATTTTGTATCTCCTCAAGTTTGCTATCTCAGTAAACTTTTCAAATGCTATAACTGCCTGTAGTTCTCTCTTTTAATCACATGATGCTATATCTTTTTTCTTCTTATTTCCTGAGCTCTGCCAGCCCCCTTTTCTTCTCATTGGCTTTTTATTAATTCATTTTTTTCTAATGGTTTTACAGAGCCTCTGTATCTTTTCACTTGTATCAGAGTTTGAGTCACTTAAAAAGTTCTCCTGTGCACTTGAATAAATCTTCCCCTGATGTTTCACATCATTGCCTTCTCCAAATCACATCATCTGAAGCCTCTAACATTTATACAAGCACTTCTGTTTAGGACCCAGATTTGCCTTTTGTGTGCATCTTTGCATTGGTCAGGTTCTGCTCACATCATCCCCTTTCCCCTGTAAGTAGCTTTGACAGGTTCCTTGATCACTTCTACTTTTACCTGAACTCCACTTGAATCTTCCTGCAGGAATCCTAGAGGGAGAACTTGGCACTGCTGTTTGTTCCTGTGGGTTGGGCCCCTCAGTTTCATAAGGGTGCAGGGAAGGGTGTGTGTAGCTAGAAATGAAGAATTCCATCTTCTTGAAATTTCCCTCCCTATGTGATGAACCTCCTCCCCCAGGGGTTCCTCTCTGTCAGCACAGTTGTCTTTCATAGAAAAGCACTTCATGTTTCTCTCCACTTAGGAGTGATCTGGTCAGCTTGGAGAGAGAAATGGGTGAGGGTAAAATCTGGAGGCGTTGTTTCATAATTTTATTGGGTGAAACTGTGGGATTTTCAACACTTAGTGACTTCTGATTCATTGCTGCCAGTTGGCCTCTACCTGCAATTTGGGAGTGCTCTAACCCCACACATCACCCCCAGACCTCCTTTCTCTCCTTTAGGAAGTCAGATCAATAAAGAAGAGGAGCCCCTGCCTCCATACCTTTTCTTCAGCCCCACAGACACTGCTCATTCACGGTGAGATTATTCTGTTGCTGCATCACAAATGATCACAATTTTAGCAGCTGAAAACTTCCCTCTGTGTGATCTCACACTTCCTGTGGGTTCCGTTTGAGCACAGCCTTGGTAGGACCTCTGCTCAGGGCCTCACAGGCCATGGTTGTGTAGTCTGCCAGGGCTGCAGTGTCATCAGAGGCTCCACTGGGGAAAGGCCCTTTCTCAAGTCCCCTCAGCTTGTTGTCAGGCTGTCTTCTTGAGGTTGAAGGGCTGAGGTCTGTGCCTTCTCACTGGCTGTCAGCTGGAGGCTACCTCTCAGATCCTAGGAGCCTCCCACACTTCCTGGTTTTGTGGCCCACTTCACAGGCTGTTTATAACAAGGCAGATTTCTTCCTCAACAGCAGCAGAATTTCTCACTCCAATCTTCTAACACAGTCTTTTAAAAAAAATCTTTAAAAAAAGATGTTATTTATTTTTAGAGCAAGGGAAAAGGGAGATAGAAAGAGGGAGAGAAATATTGATGTATAAGAGGGAAACAGCAGTTGATTGCCTCTCATAAGCCCCCAACCGGGTACCAAACCTGCAACCCAGGTATGTGCCCTGACTGGGAATCAAGCCGGTGACCTTTCGGCCTGAGACCCCATCCAACCAACTGAGCCACACCAGTCAAGACAAGAGTCTTATCGTCGTCGGCAGCCGTCCGTCTCGAGAGACGATGGTGTAGCTTCTTAAGAGTCTATCTGCACCGCCGAGAATGGTGGTGCAGTCCGACTCGGGAGTGACACGGTATCTGTCTCCTCCCGTGTTGAATCGACATCTTGTGATGACGCTGGAGTGTCCTCTCCAGTGAAGCTGAAGCTACAGAGCCTGGGCAGGGTGATATGGAGGGTCTGCTGTTGCCCATGCAGCAGACCCCCCCTCTCTTCGCAGCTGAAGGGTCCAAGGGAAAGACGGAGTCAATACAGCTTGGCTTCAGGTGCGCCGCAGGAGTTGCCGGTGTTGACTACAACGTCAAACCGCCTTAGGGACTCCGGCTCCGGATTTTCTGTCGGGGTTTACTCCCTTAGCCTTTCCCCTGAAGAGGTATGCCGCAAGGCAGCGGAGGTTTTTTGGAATCAGAGTTTTCCTTCTCTGATGTGCCCTGACTGGAAGATCGAACCAGCGACACTTAGCTCGCAGGCCGACGCTCAATCCACTGAGCCAAACCAGCCAGGGTACAAGAGTCTTATACAACGTAGCATAATCATTAACATATCATCCCATCAACTTCTCTATATTCTGTCAGTTAGAAGCAAGTCACAGGACCCAGCCACACTCAAGAGGATGGGATTCTACAAGGATGTGACTCACTGGAGGTCACCCTACAGAATGAAGAAGAGGCAGGCCATTTCTTCTTGGCAGGGCACCTCAGAATTTCCTCTGTCCCTTCCTGCTCTGGAAACCTCTCCCAAAGATTCCACAACCCTTTGACTAGAACTAGAGAACATGAAGTTACAGTTACAGGAGAGTGGGACAATCAGGACACTAATAATAAAGGTATCTCATTTTACAGCCCATGGGCATCAATGTAAATCAGGTTGCAAGAGTTACCAAATGCTGAGTTCCCTGGTAAGAAATCACTTGGAAATACAACGCTAATGTCTAGGACAAGATTTCCCAACTCTAACACGATTGACATTTGAGGCTGGATAATTCTTTATTGTTGAAGGCTGTCCTATGCATTGTATGTTAGAATATCCTTGGCCTCTTCCCCCGGAGTTATATCAACTAAAATGACTCCAGGCACTGCCGTGGCGCACATGCATGTGTGGGCTGTGGTGTGTGTGGGGGGGGAGTGTGGGTTGTGTCTGGGGGTGTGGTGTGTGTGTGTGTGTGTTTGTGTATGTGTTTTGAGGGGCATAATCAACCTGAGTTGAGATCCACTAAGCTAGGGTCTTTTCCCAGATTTCCATTAAGTAGACACTGGGCATCTCCTGATTGCAATAAAACCCATGCAGTGTAATTTCATGGCAATGTAATTAGGTTGAAATTGGTACAAATACAGCTGTGAGTCTATCCAAGAGCATTATAGCTGATGATAAAGCAGTGGGAAATTTAAAGTCACCCAACAGGCAGCCTGGGAGGTTCTCAAGGGTTCCAGTCTGAGTTTGGACTGTAACTTTTCTAGGCCAGGTTAAATCATCTGTAAAAAAAGGTATATTTTACACACCTGTGCAAAATAGGGGTATTATTGTGTTCACAGAAAAGCAGTACTTTGGTTTGAAAAGTGCTGTTATATTCATTGAAATCCACCCCACCCCCAATAATGTGCCTGGCAGTTGAAAAAAAATATGTATTTACCATTTATAGTCTCAGGTCATTTCTTTTAACTGAAGAAAAAATGAAATTTCACAACTTACATAATTAAACAGTGATAAAAACTCTTGTGAAAGATAGCTTGCTGATTTAATCTCTACACATGATTCATTTCCCCAATGTTTGTTTAGGTCCTCATTTTTCCACTTCAATTTAAGACTCCAATTTGCTAGTCCTTCAATTGATAATAAAATGTACGTAACTGGAAATAAAAGTTCTCAGACACATGTTTTCCAATCCAGTAGAAATTGCAATTTCTACAGAAGACCCCATAAACCTAACTTACTGGCACTCACGAAACATTATTTCCACTTATTTTGTGTTTTTTTATGTAATGTTTTTTCATTCAAGCTGAGGTGGTAATAAGTCCTACTGTCATAAGCTGATCATTCCATTTATTTTGTAAAATACCTGCAGTCTTAGACCCACCCCCTCAGGTCATTCTGATATTGGCAGTGTGAATTGTAATATATTTTACAACCAAGGTCTTAAAATAGAGTCCTGTTAATAATCTATTGCTACAATGTAAATTGGCTGGAAATGAGTATCTCTTTACAGTCCAGAGTTTAAATACAAAGTAAAACTAAAGATGTATTATACCTTAATGTGCAATTTGGATCGTTAACACATTTGTGTAGAAATGAAGTTCTTACATCTTGAAAATATGTTGCTGAACCAATTATTTTTGGAAACTTGGTGATCGGGCCCCATATCCTTCCAGTGGGAAGTGTTCTTTTTTCTCTGAAGACAGGTAGAATGAGGACAGCCTCCCCGATGGGGACAGGGTGATAATATGAGGTACCAAGTCCATGACTGTGCCTCTGTTCTCCCTTCCACAGCCTAGCAAATTCTGTTCCTTGCTTTCTTTCAGTCACCCAGGAAAGTCTAAACTTTAATGCTAGAATGGCCACGCATCCCTGTTTGCCTGGAACAGGCCTGATTTACACCTGTTTTCTGGGTGTTACTATTTTCAAAACCTCCACTTACTTAAAAGTGTTCCGGTTTTGATAACACTTAGGGTCCTCCTCTCCCAACCATCACTTCTTGAGGGAGCGGCAAGAAAAAGCGGTCCCTTTCTATTAGGTGGTATAGCCATAGCTGTCCACCAGGGAGTGCTCTTGTCTCTGGCTTACATCGCAGCTGGAGAGGTTTTTTTTTCTCCTGGCAGATTTTTAAGATGAGGAGACGAGAAGCCACCCATGGATATCTGTGAGAAACCATTAGTTGGGCACAAAGCTCTCAGTAGAACTTCTAAAACTTGGGAGCAAAAATAAATAAATAAAAACACAATCTACGCTGAAAACACCAGAAAATATCAGAGTCCAAACAAGGAATAGAAGAGTCATTGCTGAGAAAAAACAAAGAGGAAGGATCTAGAAGTCTAGAAATTATTTATGGTCTGATTATTTCAGAATTATAATTCAAAGAGAGTTTATGAGCCTGTCCCTTTCAGTAGATTTTCTAGGTAACCATGGAAGGTCAGTACAATGGCATCTTAGATTTCTTGAGCAACCCAGCTAAACAGTGTAGAGCTGAATTATTTCTTTATAAAGGCATCAATATTGCATTTTATTACCTTCTGAAAGTGTGTCAGACTCAACTCCTGTGAATTATTTATCTATTTGCTTGCCTTTCCTCCCATTTCGATGGCTGCTTATTTAAAGCTACCCACAGGAAATTTCATCATGACAAAACTTTCCTGGTTTCTGATGTTGGTTTTTTTTCATGAACTAAGTCACCTTATGTAGAGCGGACTTGCACATAACCAAAAGGTTAAGTTGTTCTGGTCTACCACAGCCTACTGCCTCTGCAAAACCCTAGTCTGCAAAGAATGAGCATAAACTTGCCTTTATTGCATTAATCTTTATCTTGCTTGTTAGATACAATCTGTGTGTTGTAACTCAGTTGAGGTTAATGCTAACAATGTTTTCTTTCCCTCTGGGATAATGGTATCTTTTTTTCAACTAAGATTTTCCCAGAACCTCTACTGTAGGAGGATTGCAAATATACTTACTTAAAATTTAATATGAGCAGAGTAGTCTTCTTCAGGCAGTCATGTTTTTATGAGTGGTGAGCTTGTCATGACTTCTGATTTGTCTTTTCTGGGACTGCTTTCTCAGCCAAGAATTGGGCCATTATCCTTTGTACTCAAAGTACTTAACAGAGGCAAGAAGTTCGGAGATATCACAACAGGCTGAGGAGGGCCAGGAAAGCTGCCCCAAATCTTTCCCACACCTGAAGACACTTGGATTGTTGCTTTTTGAGCACCAGGTTCCATTATTTCTTTCAATAGAACTTGAGATTCTAATGGGGAAGGAAGAATGTATGACCATGAACCCTTCTAAGGGTTGTACTTTTCTCTTCTTCTTTTATATTACATCTGAAATCCCCTAATGTCACCACAATTGACAGCTCCTACCTTTGAAAATTTCATCATTATTCTCTGCTGTGGGATGAAACAAATTTCCTCATTTTTATGAAATATATGACTTGAGGAAGGAGCCACCATAAATGTTCTTCCCTCTCGCTGTGACATTATTCAGATGGTTGGTGAGATATACTCTTGAAGTTCCCTGATGTAGCCTGACTCAATATTTTTAGTTTGTTTCTCCCATTTTCTATGGGACACTGATTCATTGTTAAAAACAAAATGAAATTAGAACCAAATGGAATGATAATATGAGATGTAGTTAACTTCATATTTATTGTTTCTTTAAGAACACCAGATTGTATTTTTATGTGGTTTTGTGTCCATGCGTGTACATTCTGGATCACTCTTTGCAAAAGGCTTACATTTCTCAATGAATAATTATGTTATATGCTGATAATTTTGGTGCTCTGAAGGAGTGATGGAGAATTTTTTGAAGTTAATATTTAGTCTTATTTTTTATCATCAAAAGAGAGCCGAACATATGAGTTGTTCATTATCCAAAACAATGAACAATTTCCAACATATCAGAAAAACAAGCAATAAATTTTTGATTTAATTTTTATTGTATTTTCATTACCATTTAGTCCCCATATACATCCCTCTCCCTCAAGCAATGGATTTTAAAATGTCTTACTTTGCCTTTCTGCTGTGAATGAAGGCAGAATGCTATAATAGGTACTTAAAAGAGTCTTTTTTCTGGTATAGGAAACTGCCAGAAGAGAAAAGCCACACTGGGTGGAAGCTTTGGAAAGACCAATGACTTCAGTGGGGGATCCCCTGTGTGTGGTGGACTCAATGGCACACAAATATGGATGGGAAAATATGCAGATCAGCAACATAAAAGCCTTAAGACAAACTCACGTATGACATGTTGAATTTAGGTAGAGCCGGAAGGGTGTTGGGGTTGGGTAATTGTTTGGGTATCATCAGGGGATCATAAATAATGGAAGACAGAAGATTAAAAAGGGCATAGGGGGAAATCAGTATATCGCAACCCCGTAGATCTAAACCTCAGTGCTGAGACTAAAGAAATCATGAAATACTAATCTCAGTTAATTAAATCTGATAATGGCATTTACTAATGCCATGTAATAGCAGATACAGCACCAGATGGTAAGTTTTAACCAGTAAATGTGGCTTCAAAGAGTTCAGTTAAACAAAGTCTTCTTGTGGATGTACCATACAGCTATTATTGCACTAAACTTGGATTCAATTTTTAAAAATTGAAACAACTTAAATGTATGAGCAGGTTCATGTTTTATAGAAACCTATGGACATCATTTGAATATAGAGTTAATTAATTGATCTGATTGTATTATAGACATTCACCCCTTAATTAATTTTTAAAAAACAATTTCTGGCCCTGGCTGGTGTGGCTCAGTGGATTGAGCGCTGGCCTGTGAACCAAAGGGTCGCCGGTTCGATTCCCAGTCAGGGCAAATGCCTGGGTTGCGGGCCAGGTCCCTGGTTGGGGCGTGGGAGAGGCAACCAACTGATGTTTCTCTCGCACATCGATGTTTCTCTCCTGTCTTTCTCCCTCCCTTCCCCTCTCTCTGAAGATATATAGTCTTTTAAAAAAAATTCCAGCTTGGGATGGATACATGCTAGCTATTCTCCCTAATCTTTTTTACCTTTTAAAAATTACTTGCAAACAGTTAAAACTATAGAGAAGAAAATACTCTTCCTGTATCCGTTATATAATAACCACTGATAGACCTACGTTGTATTTAAAGTAATTTGTATTTATTTTTATGCATATGTGTGTGCACATGTCTTGAGTCTGTTCTCTGGAATGATATCCTGTGAGATTAGAGAAATCCCAGTGAGATGTGACATGGGATCCCTGCAAAGTCAGGGTGACCCTGAGAGCACTCTATTTGTGTTCTTTTTCCTCCTTTTATTGAAATGTAATTGACATATAACATTGTGTAAGTGTAAGGTGGGAACCCATTGAGTTAATACACACATGTTGCAATGTGATTACCACTGTAGCATTAGCTAGTACTCCATCATTTCACATAATCACCGTGTCTATTTTGTGGTTAGACCAGTTCAGATCCACTCTCTTAGCAGCCTTCAAGTGTACAAGACAGTATTGTTAACTATGATCACTATGCCGTGTATTAGATCCCCAGGATGTGTTAATCTTACAATGGAAACTTTGTATGCTTTGGCCAATAGCTTCTCATGCACCACCCCTACTCCCAGCCCCTGGGAGTTCAGCTTTTTACATTCCACGTATGCATGATCATACAGTATTTGTCTTTGTCTGTCTTGCTTATTTCACTTAGCATCATGACCCCAAAGTTCATTCTTCTTTCTCATGGCTGAATAATATTCTATTATATATACATATTTCACATCATCTTTATCCATTGATTCATTGATGGACACTTACATTGTTTCCATGTCTTGGACATGGGAGTGCTAATAGCACTTCGAGATTCAGGTTTTATTTCTGTGGATATATGCCTGGAAGTGGGATTGCTGGATCATAGCACAGTTCTATTTTTAATTTTTAAATTGAATTTATTGGAGTGACATTGATTAATAAAATTACAGGAGGTTTCAGGTGCACAATTCTATAACACATCATTTGTATTATTTTTAATTTTTTGAGGAACGTCCATACTGTTTTCCATAGTGGCGGCACCAATTTACAATCCTGCCAACAGTGCACAAGGGTTTTCTTTTCTCCACATCCTTGCCAACACTTATCTCTTATTCTTTTGAGAGCTGTTCTGACAGGTGTGAGGCGATATCTCATTGTGGCTGAGATTTGCATTTCCCTGACGGTTAGGGACTTGGAGCACCTTTTCACATACCTGTTGGCCATTGTATGTCGTCGTTAGAAAAATGTTTATTCAGGTTCTTTGCCCAGTTGTTAATGGGGTTGTTTGGTTTTTTTTGCCCTTTGAATTGTATGAGTTCTTTTTATATTTTTCATATTAATCCCTTATCAGATATATTATTTGCAAATATTTCTCCCATTCCATAGTCTGCCTTCTCATCTTGCTGGTGGTTTCCTTTGCTGGGTAGAAGCTTTTTAGTTTGGTCCAGTCCCACTTGTCTATTTTTCTTTTCTTGCTGTGCTTTTGATGACACACCCTGGAAACCACTGTCAAAACCAATGTCAAGGAGCTTTTTCCCTGTGCTTTTTTTCTAGAAGTTTTATAGTTTTAGGTCTTATATTTAAGTCTTCAGTTTATTTCAAGTTATTTTTTGTGACTGGTGTAGGATAGTTTTCCCAACACCATTTATTCAAGAGACTGTCCTTTTCCCATTGAGTATTCTTGGCTCCCTTGTCAAACATGAATAAACCGTGTATGTGAGGCTTTATTTCTGGACCCTTGATTTCGCTCCATTGGTCTATTTCAATGCCAGTACCATGCTGTTTTGATTACTGTAGTATAGGTTGAAATCAGGAAGTGTGATACCTCTAGATTTGCTCTTCTTTTTCAAAACTGCTTTGGCTCTTTGAGGTCTTTTATGGCTTCACAGAAATGTTAGGATTGCTTCTTCTATTTCTATAAAAAATGTCATTAGAATTTTGATAAGGGTTACATTGAGTCTATAAAGGGCTTTGGGTAGTATGGACATTTTAAACTCTTCTTATGTGTGAATTCAAGATACCTTTCCATTTCTTTGTGTCATCTTCAATTATTTTCATTAAGGTCTTTCCGTTTTCAGTGTACAGATTGTTCACCTCTTTGGTTAAATGTATCCCTAAGTGTTTCATTGTTTTTTGTTGCTATTGTGAATGGGGTTGTTTCCTTTATTTCTTTTCAGGTGTTTTGTTGTTAGTGTGTAGACATGCAACTGTTTTCTGTATATTGCTTTTGAATCCTACAATATTACAGAATTTGTTAAATAGTTCTAGTAGGGTTTATTTATTTATTTATTTATTTATTTATTTATTTATTAGTAGAGTCTTTAGGAATTTGTGTATATAAGATCATATCATCTGCAAACAAGGATACTTTTCCTTCTTTCTCTCCTATTCGGATGCCTTTTTTTTTTTTTTTTTTTTGCTCACCTGGCTGTGCTGGCTAGGACTTCTAGTACTGTGTTGAACAGGAATGGATACAGTGGGCACCCTTCTCTAATTCCTGATCTTAGAGGGAAAACTTTCAATATTTTAGCATAGAATATGATATTAACTATGGGGTTGTCATATACAGCCTTTATTGTGATGAAGTATATGCTTTCTATACTCAGTTTGTTGAGTTTTTAATCATCAAGGTGTTGGATTTTATCAGGTTCTTTTTCTGCTTCTGTTGGGATGATCCTATGAATTGTGTCTTTCACTCTGTTAAGGTGGTGTACCACATTTATTGATTTGCATGTATTGGCTCATCCTTGCACCCCTGGGATAAGTATCACTTGATCATGATTTATGATCTTTTTAATATGCTGTTGAATTCTGTTTGCTAATATCTTATTGAGAATTTTATTGTCTATATTCAGCTGGGATATTGATCTGTAATTTTCTTTTCTTGTAGTGCCCTTATCTGGCTTTGGTATCAGGGTAAATGCTGGCCCATAAAATGAGACTGGGAATGTTCCCACCTCTTCAACTTTTTTGGAAGAGTTTGAGAAGAATTAGCTTTAACTCTTTAAATATTGGGAACAATTTACCAGTCCACACTCTGGTTCTGGGCTTTGCTGTGTTGGGAGGTTTTTGATTATTGATTCAGTTTCCTTACTCAGTACCAGTCTGTTCAGATTTTTTATTTTTTCATGTTTCAGTCTTGCTAATTTGTATATTTCTAGGAATTTATTTATTCCTTCTGTTATCCAGTTTGTTGTCATATAATTATTCATAGTAGTCTCTCATGATCTGTTGTATTTCTGTGGTATTAGTTGTAATGTCTCCCTTTTCCTTTTTTATTTTACTTATTTGAGTCATCTCCCCCCCACCCCACCCCGACTTTGTCTGGCTAAGGTTTTGTCAATTTTGTTTATCTTTTCAAAAAGGGCTCTTAGTTTTATTGATTTTTTCTTGTAAAACAATTTTCAATTACAGTTTACATTCAATATTATTCTGCATTGCTTTCTAATGTACAGCATAGTGGTTACAAAGCAATGTACTTTACAAAAGTGGTTCCCCTGATATCTCAAGTCTTAGTTTAATTGATCTTTTTTATTATTTTTCTGGTCTCTATTTCTGCTCTGATCTTTGTTATTTCCTTCTGGTACCTTCGAGTTTAGTTTGTTCTCCTTTTTCTGGTTCCCTGATGTTAGTTTGGTTGCTTATCTGACTTTGTTTTTCCTTAATGTAGGCATTGACCACTATAGACTCTTACAATTGCTTTCACAGCATCCCACAGTTTTCAAAAATTTGTGCTTTCATCTTCATTTGTTTCTAGATATCTCTCCGTTTATCTTTGGATTTCTTCTTTTACCCATTTGTTGCCCAAGTTCATGTAGTTTAACCTTCTCATCTTTGTGAGTTTCCCGGCTTCCCTCATGCTATTGTGTATTTGTTTTCCCTTGCTGGGTAACAATTTCCCACAGACCTAGTTGCTTGAAACAACCTGCACTTATAAACCTCACAGTTTCTGAAGTCAGGAGGACAGCAGGGCTGAACTGTCATCATCTCTCCAGGCTGAAACCGAGTGTCAGCTGGGCTGCCTTACTTCCCTGTGATCCTCTTCCAAATCCACCTGATTGTTGGCAGAAATGCTCCTTGGCGCTCTAGTACTGAGGTCCAAAAATGTCCTGCTGGCTGTCAGCTGGGGCCACTCTTACTCCTCAAGGCTGCCTGCGTTTCTTGCTCCAAGGCCATCTCATAAGGCAGCCTACTTTTTCCAGGCTGGCCAGGGAGAGTCTGTCACTCTAGCCCACTAATGTGGGGTCTTACATTACATCTCATCCCCCTGGCCATGTAACATAACTTTACCAAGGCAGTGAAACCCCGCCATCTTTGCCATATTCTATTGGTCAAGAGCAAGTCTTAAAGTCCTCCTTGTATACAAGAGGAGGGGGTTATACAAGGGTGTGACTCTTTGGAAGTCACCTTAGGGTATGGTCACCAAAAACAGCTAGGGTCTAAGGATGGGCTTGGAGGCTGTGGGGGTGTTGGAGAAGCTAAGAGGCTTCCAGAAAAAGAGAGACGAGAAATTCATATTATGGCAGCAAGAGACTTTCCAAGCCAACCTCCCCTGTTGCATAATTGGGCTCAGTTCCTCCTGCCCTACAGTGTCTGTTTGCTGTACAAGTTTCTGCACTCAGTGCTCTCCTCTTAGAATTCCTTGCTTATGGTTGATATTACCCAGGGTCCACATGGAAGTTCAGGAAGCCTCCTGGGAAGCCAGGTTTGTGTACACAGGTTGGGTTAAGTAATATTTGGGCCTCTAGTAGCTTCAACTCTTTCTGGCTTCAGCATGTGCTAAGAAAAGAAAAGCTTTGTTCAAGGAGAAACAAAAAAATGTTCACATAGTTAATTTAAACATGTTTTCCTTGAATACAAAATATAGATTTTCTGTAGTCTTCAAAATGACCAAGCAAAGAATTGCTACTTGTAAGATTTGTCTCCCCAAAGTGTGTGTAGGAACCCTACAACACAATGTACCATATAATTAACCAAGTACAAGGTTTTGATTCTGTTGTTCAGCTACAGAAATTATCCCATACATATAGTCTAAAAGAAACAAATGGCCCCAAAGAATAGTAATAAATGTGCCCTTTCCAATTAGATTTCTATGAAGTTTGCACTGAGAAGTGTGTAGATGGAGACATCTTGGAGCCTTCGCTGCAGATAAAAATCCTTTTTTATGCTCTTGGGATGGTCAGCTGCCCCAGAAGGGTGTAAATGGTGGATCTCTGCCATGGAGCTGTGCTAATTCCCGGTGAACCGAGGCAGCAGGTGTACAGCTAGAGGTAGGGCTCCTGAGACCACATAGCCACCTCAACTGTGTGGTCTCAGGCCAGCAACTCGACTTTCAGAGTCTGTTTTCTTGCCTGTTAACTGAAGTTCTTTCCAATTCTCAAGTGCTCAACTCTGTAAAGAATGACACATTCCAGTGTGTTGAGCAACTGGAAGGCTTTTGGTGACAATGTGAGCAGAATAACTGTTCTGTGATTATTGGTTGCTCTCTTCAGGGAATGGTGGCTTTTGTTAGATACCTACTATGTACAAAACACAAGGCAGTGTCTGGAAATAGAGGAGGATATTGCTAATGTACTCCTATTTAAAACAACCAAAATAATTTTAACTTTATATTGAAAGATAGTCTACATATAGAAAAGGGTTTATCTTTCTTTTCTCTTTAAAAACTATTTTTATTTATTTTAGAGAAGAAAGGAGAGAGAGAGAGAGTGAGAGAGATGGTGCGCACTGAAGAGAGAAACAGTGATTTGTTATTCCATTTATTTATGTGTCTATCAGTTGATTCTTGTATGTGCCCTGACTGGGAATCAAACCCCACAACCGTGGCTTATTGGGATGATGCTCTAACCAACTGAGTTACCTGGCCAGGACTTGAAAAGGGTACATTTTTTTCATTGTGCAGCTCAAAGAGTTTTCACAAAATGAACACACCTGTATAATCAACACTCACATAAAAGAATGATAACAGTAGCAGACTTCTCTGAGAAGACCCCTCATAATCCATCTGCTCTGCAGGAATAAGCATTTTCTTAACTTCTCACAGCACAGGTTTGTTTCGCTGTTTTATAACATAAATTGGTTTGTGCACCATGTACCCTTCTCTGTCTGGCTTCTTTCACTCAACGTTATGTTTCTGAAACTCATGCATATTAATGAGGGTATTATGTATTGTCCCTTTCTTTTGTCATATTCCATTAAAAAATATAGATGCTGCTTTATTCATCCTACTCTTAATTAGCTTTTAGGTGGTTTTTAGCTTTTGGCTATTATGAGTGTTACTGCCATGAATATTCTAGTATCTATCTTTTAATGAACATAGGTATGTATTTCTGTGGGGAATAATCCAAGGAATGGAACTGCTGAGTCATGGATAGGCTCATGTTTAGATTTTGTAGATACTGTCAAACAGTTTTCAAAAAATGTTGCATCAATCTGTGGTCCTGTCAGTTGTGTGGAAGAGTTCTGCTTGCTCCACTCCTTGCTCTACATCTTTTTCATATTCTACATACTGGTGTGTGTGTGTAATGATAGCAACGAGGCTGTAAATTTGCCTGTCCTTCAAACTAATGTAGTTGAGTATCTTCAGATGTTTGTTGACCAGTCATATAAACTTTTTGTGGAGTGTCTGCTCCAGCCTTTCACCCATTTAACTATGTTTGCTTTTTCATTGATTGGTATATATTTATACACACGCACACACACACACACACACAGAGTTGATCCTACAACAACTTGTATTTGAACTGTTTCTCAATTTATTTGTGGACTTTTTTCAGTAAATAACAGTCAGCCCTTTGCATGCATGGGTTTCACATCCGTAGATTCCACACTTCATGCATCAAAAAGAGTATTTTCAATCCACAGCTGGAAATCTGGGGGTACAGGGGGCTGACTATATGCATCGTTTTACTTCATATTGTATAAGGGACTTGGGCATCTTCAGATTTTGGTATCCATAGTGTGTGTTGGGGGGAGGGGATTCCTGGAACAAATCTCCTTATGATTCCAAGGAGCAACTGTATTGTTCAGTGAGTCAAAAGTTACAAGTGATTTTTTGACTGGGGGTCAGTTCACTGGTGTTTCTAACCCCTGCATTGTTCAAGGGTCAACTCTATATCTATATCTATCTATGAGTATATTTATATCTATGTCTATATATCTGTCTCTATATATCTATATTGTTTTTGAATATACGAGGTCTCTCCAGAAGGTATCCAGCCATGTAATATGAAAAACAGACATTTATTGAAGAAGATACAAGATACAAGAAACACTGTACATAGAACAATGATGCCTCAGTCCCCTTCAGAGTAGGCACCTTGGGACCTCACACAGTTCTCCCATCGCCATCAGCTGCCCCATTGTATTTTCCTGAATCTCATCGATGGTCTGAAATCTCTTCCCTTTCCAGGGTGAATTTAGTTTTGGGAAATGCCATAAGTCACAGGGCACCACACCTGGGCTGTAGGAAGGTTGAGTCACCTGGGTGATTTGCCAAAATAACTCTGCATGAGCCATGGCTGGTGTGGCTCAGTGGATTGAGTGCTGGCCTGTGAAGCAAAGGGTCACTGGTTCAATTTCCAGTCAGAGCACATGCCTGGGTTATGGGTCAGGTCCTCAGCAACTTTTCTCTCCTTTTCTTTCTCTCTTTCTTCCCTTCTCTCTAAAAATAAATAAATAAAATCTTTAAGGAAAAAAAAACAAACTCTGCATGAGATTGTGATGCATGAGCAGGCACATTGTTGTGATGAAGCTGCCAATCACCAATAGCCCATAGCTGCGGTCTTCTGAATCATCCGAATAGTTTCCATGGAGGAATGTTCAAGCTTCATGCAAAATCTGATGTAGTTTTGTTTCTCTACTCGCTCAGTCATTTTGAATGCAATGGCCACACAGTACACATGATTACTCATGGGTATCTACCACCCCCACTGACTAGTACAGTGAAGTTTTTATTATTCACACATGTGCATTGCAGTCCACTCTCCTTGGTTACCAGGTTACGTCAATGTCATCCAAACTGTTCTTGTTATGTTAATGATGGCTGGACATTTTCCAGACAGACCTTGTATGCATTGTGTCACCCAATATAATTTTCAACTACTTAATATGTTTGTGCCTACTAAGAGTTCCCCCTCTAAGCACGTGCAACAGTAGATACAAATGAGAAAGACAAGTTGAGGTCCTCGCCACAAGTCATTTAAAGTTTTCTGGTTAAACAAGGTAGCCACGTGAGCAGCAGTTGAGTTACAGCTGCAGAGAGTGTGGGATGAAGTGCCTAGCTGAGAGGTGAGGACCCCTGAATATTTCCAGAATTGCAAGATACAGTATGGAGAGCATGCCAAGGCCACAGGGAAAGGAGAAGTATATACAGTGACACCTGGAAAATAAATGGGAATTTATTGTACTTTACTCCTGTATGGTGAGGCTCTGCGTCCAGTCAGGCTGAGGGTTTATGATGGAGATATATACACATCCAAGCCCACATAAATGTATGGTATTACCTGAAAGCATTTTTTAGGAGTTTAAAAGTAAGACAGCCCTGGCTGGTGCAGCTCGGTGGATTAAGTGCAGGCCTGTGAACTGCAATGTTGCCAGTTTGATTCCCAGTGAGGGCACATGCCTAAGTTGCAGGCCTGGTCCCCAGTTAGGGGTGCGTGAGAGTCAATCGATCGATGTATCTCTTGCACATCGATGTTTCTCTCCCTCTCTTTCCTCTTCCTTTCCCCTCTTTCTAAAAATAAATAAGTAAATTTTTAAAAACCTAAATTAAAAAAAGGAAGACAAAGAAGGAGACCATAAAAACAGAAAACAAAGCTTTTTTGAATCTGAAATGGCCAGAAAGTACATAAGTCCCATGTGAGTTTCACTATAAATTTGTATATTTTTTTTTCAGATTTAATGTGTTTTATTGATTAAATTATTACATTTGTGCCAATTTCCCTTCCCTCTGCTCCCCTCTACCCAGTGGCCCCCCCTCCCTCCAGTTGTCCCCCCCTTTTAGATTATGTCCATTAGTTGTGCATACAGTTCCTCCCAACCTCTCTCCGTCTATTCCATTCCCTCCTACCTTGATCCCCAATTCCTATATCATCTCCCTCCCTTTCCCCATTCCCCCTCCCTGTTGACCTCCCCCCAATATGCTTCCCGTACCCACAGTTCCTCTTCCCCTCTCGTTGCCTATTTAGTTTGCCTTTGTTTCATCTCCCTAGCTTCTGTTTTTTTTTTAAACCAGTCCCTTTAACATCTCATATAACAGTGGTTTGGATCTAATGAACTCTTTCAGTTTTATTTTGTCCTGGAAACACTTTCTCTGTCCTTCTATTCTGAATGACAATTTCGCTGGATAGAGTATTCGTGGTTGTAGGTTTTGGATTTTCATTACTTTGAATATTTCTTGCCAGTCTCTTCTTGCCTGTAGGGTTTCCCTTGAGAAGTCAGCTGATAGTCTAATTGGGACCCCTTTGTACATAATTCTTTTCTTCTCTCTTGCTGCTTTTAAGATTCTCTCTTTATCTTTAATTTTTGACATTTTGATTATAATGTGTCTTGGAGTGGTTCTCCCTGGGTCCAGTCTCTTGGGAACTCTCCTTGCTTCCTGGACCTGCAAGTCTATTCCCTTCCCCAAGTCTGGGAAGTTCTCCTTTATTATATTTTCACTCAATTTTTCAAGTTCTAGTTCATCTTCCTCATTCTCTGGCAAACCAATGATTCTTATGTTGGGCCTTTTATAGCTGTCCCAGAGGTTTCTGATCCTTTCATTGTTGCTTCCCATTTCCTCTCTCTGCATTGTTTGACTGCTTGTTCCTTCTCCAAATTCCAGTTTGTTGAAATGAACTCTGGATTTTATTTCCTTTCCTTCTGTCTCGTATGCTGTTTTGTTCCTTCCGTTATGAAAGTTTTTCGCTTCTTTCATATCTTTTTCCTGCTCTTTTGTGAATTCTGTAAGCCACCTGATAACAATGGCCCAGAACTGAGCCTCTGACAGGTTCCTTATCTGTTCATCTGTCAGGTTCTCCATCTGTTGCCTGGTGAGTTGTGCCACCGGGATTTCTATAGTTGTCTGCCTCATTTTGACAGATGCGTTTTGTTTTCTTGGGCCGGCTGTAGGGGGCAGTGCCTGTGTACGCGTCACAAATCAGCGACCGGCGCCTGCTTGTCCGCGACCTATTTCGCAGCCCTGTGGTGCTTTCTTTGGGGGCGGGGGTCCAAGATGGATTCACACAGTTATTCAGCTAGGAGACCGGGATCCGTCCTCCCGCCCCCCTGGGCCTCACTGTTCAAGGCGATGCGGCGGTCGCTCTCCCCAGCACCGGGGTCGCGCACCGCCAGGGGCTTGGCCGCCGGGACTCCTCGCCGCCCGCCGCTCCGGGTGCGACCGCAAACAGCACTGCCCTCTTTAACTCTTACCTGCCCAAATGGCACCGCTGGTTTATAACTTCATATGTTGGACTTCCGTGTAGTTTTATTTTCTGGAATTTCTAGTTATCCTTTGTTTTGAAGTAGTTGTATTCCTCTCTAGTTGTAGAGGGAGACCTAGCATGTCCGTCTAAGCCTCCATCTTGGCCGGAAGTTTTTTAAATTTGTATTTTTTTCCTCTTGAGTTTTCCATCAAATACTTTAGATTCCCATTTTTCAAAGGAATTTGATTATCGTCTTCTTTTATTGAAATTCGTCGTCGGCAGCCGTCCGTCTCGAGAGACGATGGTGTAGCCTCTTAAGAGTCTATCTGCACCGCCGAGAATGGCTGTGCAGTCCGACTCGGGAGTGACACGGTATCTGTCTCCTCCCATGTTGATTCGACATCTTGCGATGACGCTGGAGTGTCCTCTCCAGTGAAGCTGAAGCTACAGAGCCTGGGCAGGGTGATATGGAGGGTCTGCTGTTGCCCATGCAGCAGACCCCCCCTCTCTTCGCAGCTGAAGGATCCAAGGGAAAGACGGAGTCAATACAGCTTGGCTTCAGGTGCGCCGCAGGAGTTGCCGGTGTTGACTACAACGTCAAACCGCCTTAGGGACTCCGGCTCCGGATTTTCTGTCGGGGTTTACTCCCTTAGCCTTTCCCCTGAAGAGGTATGCCGCAAGGCAGCGGAGGTTTTTTGGAGTCAGAGTTTTCCTTCTCTGATGTTGAAATTTCCTTCTCTGATGTTGAAATTAGCACATCAAATATTAGTGAGAGACAATTGAAGGAGAGAGACTAATTAGTGGATTGGACATGAGATATGCTATCCTTTCCTGGGTGGACTTTAAAGATATATAAATCAGTCCTTAAAAGATAAGATCACCATGTGTTCTTTGGTTTCCCTTGAAGAGTAGTGTAATGGCAAACACATATTGAGTGACTACAACATTTCCAGCACTGTTCTAAGTACATCACACGTCTTTATTCATTTAATCCTTACAACAGCCCTATGAGTTTGGCACATTATCATCAATCCCATTGACAAATTAGGAAGCTGAAGCACCAGGAGCTTCAAAGACCTTGCTGCAGAATGTATTGGTGATAATCAGCTGAACTAGCATTTAAAAACAAGCAGCCTGCATCCATATTCTGTCTGTGGTATCAACCAAAGATTGACAGCTTTGTCTGCAAAGGGCCAGGTAGTAAATATTTTAGGCTTGGGGAGGGGGGGGCATACTCTCTGTCACAAGTATTCAACTCTGCCTTGGTTATGTGAAAGCAGCTATAGAAAATAATGTAAATGATAAACATGTCCGTGTTTCAGTAAAAATTTATTTACAAAAACAACTGATGGGATGGATTTGACCTATGGACCATGGTTTGCCATCCTCTGCTGTAAACTACAAAGATAAAAGTCTTAAGTCAGATCTGTTTTTTATTGCCTTTTATCTCCTGTTTTCTGGTCAGACCACAGCGGTTCTCAGCCTGATGTGTTCGTACCTCCCAGGGGACATTTCACAATGTCTAGAGACATTTGTGTTTATCACAACTTGGAGGTTGATACTGTATCTAGTGTGTACAGTCCATGGATAATGTTTAACATCCTACAATATACAAGATATTTCCCAGAGCAAAGACTTATAAGGCTCCAAATGTCAACCATGCTAAGTTTGAGGAACCCTTAACTAACTGAATGAGATTCATATTTCATCCTATAGAATGTCCCCTCTTCTCTATTTCTCTCAGTATGATGTAGTCTTTTCTCTTCTGCCTTCTAAGTAGATCAACCTTTCTAAACGACAGTGGTAATGACGATGTTGGTGCTGGCAGTGGTCATGGCTGATATCTATTGAGTGCCCATTATGGACTGGATAATTGTATATACAATATCCCACTCTTAAAGTATCCTGTATCATTCTAAAATAAATTCATTGAGTAGGAATTATGGTTTTTTATTATTTATTTATTTATTTTTAGAGAGAGGGAAAGGAAGTGAGAAAGAGGAAGAGAAACATCAATTAGTTGCCTCTCACACACCCTCACCCGGGGGACCTGGTCTGCAACCCAGGCACGTACCCTGATTGGGAACTGAACTGGTGGCTTTTTACCTCACAGGCCAGTGCTGAATCCACTGAGCCACATCAACCAGGGCTGGTTCTGTTTCTTTGTATGAAAAAAATATAATTGTCTATATCCAAAGCCTGGATCTTTCCTTTTCACGCCACTGCCGTTTTCTTCTTATAATAAATTACATCACTGGACATAAGGACTTCAGGGTTTAGACAGCCTCCATGAACATCAGCTATGCCTAGGAAACAGTGCTAGATTTCTGTATTCAAGTTGTATTTGGAAAGTTACTTTTCTAACTATCGTTATAACAAAACTAGCTTTTGTGAGAGTCTGGGATTGAAAAATTGATGTTCACCTCCTTTCTCCACATCAGGAAATAAGGCCAATGGTCAGCCCCATGGCTTTCCTGTTAATAATAGCTCTGCCTTCCATTAGTACATGCAGGTATTTTCCCTTTCTGTCATTTCAACTCCTGTTTAATTTGCCTTGGATGGAACTCCCACTGTCCTGAAAGGGAGTAACCTGTGGACAGAGTTTGAAAAGGGAAAGAGAGATGCAAGAGCAGAACAAAAAGTGGGCTCTGGAGGAGACCATGAACATGAGATTAGAGCAACAGCCCAGGGCCAACCAGAAAAAGCACTGGGCCTTGAGGTTCATGAGCCAAGCCTCACTCCCATCTCGTTGCATTGCCTTAGCTGTGTTTCTTCATCCAACAAAGATCCATTGAGCTTCATGCAGCATACCTGACAGTCTTCTAGGTGCTAGGACACAGCATTGACCAAGGAATACAAAAGCTCAGACTCAAAGAACCTATAAAAGAAAAGTACTTTTACAGTATAATGAAAGGTAACAAGCACTATGGAGAGCAATAAACCAGCAGAGAATAGGGAGTGCTGGGAGGGAGATTGCAAACTGTCAACGAGGCATTTAGAATAGATCTGTCGGTGAAGGTGATGTGGCAGATTTGAGGGAGGTCAGAGCAAGCCATCAGGACATGGGCACTGAGGAGGGAAGGCATGTGGTAAATTGGAGGAATGGTAAGGAGACTTGTGTGGTTGGACTGGGGTGAGCCAGGGATGGAAGTCGGAGAGGTGAGTGAGGAAAGGCCAACTAGTACAATGTCTGTAGGTCATGGGGAAGATTGTGGCTTTTGCTGGGGGCAGGATGGGGAAGTATTTGCAGGGTTATTAGCAGGGGAGTGGTAAGATCTGTGTGCTTTGATCCCTCTTGACACTGAGTTGAGAAGAGAATGTCCATTCTATAATAAGAGGAGGACCTAGTCCTATATATTTCTTTCTCCTTTGAGACTCTCTTCCCCTTTTTTCCCTCCAAGCCAAAGAATAACCACCTGTATGAGAGTCTGTTTGGGAGCTTGAAGAGGGGTCTTTATCCAAATCCTAAGACCAGAGAGACATTAATGATTATCTGATCCTGCTCTCTCATTTTTCCTGATAAACAAACCAAGGACAGTTTGTTTGTTGTTATTGAATATTTTTTTGGAGTCCACAGTCTGCCCAGCTTTGCAATATTTTCAGACAAGACTGTGACAAAATAGTCTTGCCCTCAAGCAAGGTCCAGATGAGCACATCAACAATGTCAAAAGGGCATATGTAGTGTGACAGATGTGTGCTTCGCACTACTGAGGTATAGAGGTGAGACATCCAACTCAGCTTGGAAATCAGGAAAGGCCTCCTGGATGAGGGGACCAAAAGTCAGCTTTCTACTTCAATTCTGGGCTGGGGCCTCAGCCCAACCAGCTCTCCTGCCTTCTATGTCCAGTCTTCTTCCTACAACATGGTACCTGCTAGCAGGCAGAAGACCTTCATGTGAAAAGAACTAAATGCAGGGAGTGGTACTCAATGTGTCAGTGATGCTGAGGTGGAAAATCCCTCCTCCAACCAATGTTTCTGAATGTGGAATAATTAAAATCACTCGAAGTGTTTATTTCCCAATATTTTCCTCTCTAAGAGCAGGTACCAGGTCATTTGCATCCCACCCAAGGGGGCTTGGATCTTGGGGTGGTAGAGGTAAAAATTGGGTTATGTGTTTGTGATAAAGCTCTCCACTTGGTTCTGTTACTTTTTTTTGCTTCATCCCTTCCTTCTCTTTTCAACCAAATGAAAACTATTTTGTAAATACCTGTGGCCCATCTTCAAAGAAAATTCATATTTAGCATAACTAACTGGAAGAATGAATATTTTCTGATGCTCATTTCTTGTTCTGTAAAGAATTGATCAGTTTCTTTCTCTCTGGTAGTGCATTAGATACTTGGGGGCAATCTCTGGGTTTTTGAAGCCCCAGATAAGATGTCTGCTACGTAGTGTTGTCCAGGAAAGTCAGGTGAAAATTATTTCTGACAGTCATGTAATAATCCTTTACTTGATTTTGACAAGACTAACTTCTCACTGAAATAATAACCAGTAAGTGGTGGTGGTGGGGGGGGAGCAATGGGGGGAAAATGGGACAACTGTAATTGAAAACCAAAAAATAAAAGAAAAAAAAAGAAATAATAACCAGTAAACCCTTTTGAGAGTATAAATTTTACCATGGACATGGGCCTCAGAAGCTTGATATGTTCCATTTGAGTTATGTATTCAGTTGAGCAAAATGTCTCCTCTGAACCGCAAATCCTGCTTTTAAATGACTGTAAAAGGTGTAATGCTCATTAATGCAGCTCAGCATGGAGTAAGGAGCATGAGCTCTTGGAGGAATGGGCATGGGTTCAAATCCCAGGCCTGCCACTTATGAACGGAGTAAACCAGGGCAAGTTGCTTGAGCACTTTGAGCAATAGTTTCTTAATTCATATCAATAATTTGAATACTGTCTAGCTCAAAAGTAGAGAAACTCTTGCACACAAGTAAAACCTGCTTTGCTTTTGTAAATAAAGTTTTATTGGGACACAGCCATGCCCAGTCATTTACATATTGTCTACCATTGTTCTTGCAATACTGAGGTGCAGCTGAGTAGTTTCAACAGAGACTGTATGTCTGCAAAGCCTAAAGTTATTTATTATTCAGTTCTTCGCAGAAAAAGTTTGTCCACCTAACTCCACCTTGTAGATTTGATGGACTTAGAGCTGGTATATGTAAATCTCATCTGAGATTAGATCTTGGAAGTACCTATTCCTTTCTAGACCTAATGAATTGTTTTTAACAACAATAATACTAAAGCTTGGATTCATTCAATATCTGATGAGTGTGTCTATATATAAGAGGATAATTTAATTCTTCCAATAGCCTAGGTAAGTAACTTCCTCCAGGTCAAACAGCTAATTAGGAGAATTGGTGAAAAAATATATAAATATGACAGCTGTTTCGGTCTTTTCCCTCAAATTTATACATCCCTTTTATATCACGTAAGACGTTTTGCAGGACAGTTTTTGAAGCATCACAAAAAGTAGCTGAGTGTTTAAGCAGATGAATAAATCTCAAAGGCCAGAGTATAAATTTATTCTGAATGTTTGCTATCAGTTGTTTTCCAAAAGCTTTTATATTTGTCTTAATTTATTGCTATTGTCCTTGTTCTCCACTCTTAAACTATTTTTTTTTTCTTTTTGCCCTTTTCCTTAATCTTCAGTTTCCTCTGGTCCCCTTGGAAACTGTCCCTTTTCTTTCTTAGTTGAGAGCATTTTGTAAGGGTGGGTAATGCGTATCCATGGCATGTGCGGAACCAGGAGGCAGGGGGTTGAAAGGAACAGCTGAGCATCACCACACAACTCCACTGAGGCTCACCGGGGCCAGTGCTGTTGCTTCGAAGGCTTCCTTCATATTCATGAAACACTGCTGTCCCTCAACACAAGCTGCTGGCTTTGTGGCTTCTTCATTTAGGACCTAGCTCACAGCTCTGAGGAACATCTTTAAGGATGGAAAACCAACTTGATGGTCTCTTCTTGTGATGGGTTGAGGGCCGGAAGGACATTCAGCATGGGGTTGCATGCTCCTTGGCATCTGGATGTGTATTTCCAGGTATGGTCATCCAACATCTGGTGTTTATATAGGTGGTCGGCCAGCACCTGGTGATGGCGGGGTTTGTATTGATGGTCATCTGGGGCCGTGCCTCCACAGACGGAGCCCTATCAACCATTGGCATACTTGCAGCGTGGGAAAGGATTTCTGCCTCCATTGCACTTCAGCGAGCCTCCCTTTTCTCTCTGCTGCTCCTGTTTCCATTCTCGGAAGCTTCTTGGAATGAAGTCTCCTCCCTCTTCTGCGTGGTTGCTCTTCGGAGTATTTGATGAGCCTTATTTCATCCTCCAAAGCCTTCATTTTTCCCATGATAGAAATTGCGCAGTCCTTCAAATGGTTCTCACAGGACAAGATCCTGACCCTTTAATATCTGGTCGCTGCTTGTATTGATCCATTCTAGTGCATCAATGCTTTTCTCTTCCAACTGTTATCATTGCTGAATTCAAAGGTAATGACTATTCATTATTTTGAAAAAGTTGGACAACATCTAACTCCAAAAGAAAAGGAAGAAGGAAAAGGGAAGGGAGGAAACTCACCCAATAGCCAAGTACCCAGATAAACACTTTAAAAACTGCAGTTCTTTAGTTCGTCTGTGTGTGAGGAGATGCTGAAAGTTTACTATAGTCTTCTGAGCATTGTTCCCAATGAAGACATTCATGCTGCTGTGTGGGTACATGAGCACTGGCTCGTGGGCCTTGAAATTAACTTAATTTTCTTAGTTTGCAAGTCAAGCTTTTCCTTGGCATCTGAGCACATTTAACCAGTCTGTAGAGGAGAGGCCTACTTACAAATGTGATAAGATATATATGTTGAGATATGCTTGTGTGTATATATATATATGTACCTATATGTGTGCATGTGTGTATGTATGTATCTATTTGTGTGCATGTGTGCGTATATATATATGCTATAGAACATACCAGAGACAGAATAAAATCATTTAAAATGAAAGCTGTCACTATTTTGATTCAAGCTGTCCCTTGGTTATGTGTATGCATCCTTGTAGAGCTAATAAAAAGCAATTCTAAATAGGTCTTACCACCCCATTTTCAATCATTCTGTGTTCTGGTCCTCCTCGGTGTCTGTCCCTTGCCAGGTGCTGAATGATATATAAATGTTGGCCTTTCCTGCTTTGTGCACGTAAACGTGAGCCCCACAGAACACAGCAGCATGGTTTACCTGCTGCTCCACAACACCTTTCAGATTCCTAGTCATTCCATGTGCTCCTTATAAGGAGTAACTGTGTGTGTGTGTTAATGCTTTGCAGCAAGAGTTCCTACCTTTGGGTTCATGGATGCCTCAGAGTCCGTGGGTATTTTGAGGGGCAGTGGTTTGGAACCCCCAGAAATTGAGCATTTTTCCCCCAGAAATGGGGCCCTTACCAGACTTTCTTCTGACCCATGATGATTCCTTTTGAGTAGCATAATAAAACCTTCCTGCAAGGCTCAGTCGGTGCACTCAGCATGACACTGTCATCGTGGTGACACAGTGGCCAAGGCAAGGGTGCAATTTGAGATTGTATTACACTTTCAAGGTGATGATGGCCTTTTTCCTTCCGGGACTTGACTCATGGCGTATCAGGTGTCAATTTATACATGGCAATGTGCTTTCAGTATCCAGCAAAGCTTTCTCTCCAGACTGTTTCTGAGACCTGCCCCCCCGCCAGGAGGTGTGTTGAAGGTGTTGAGGTGTCTCTGCCATGGCACCTCCCATGTTTTCCTCCTCTTTCTGTCTTTCCCTGATACAGACAACCTAGGCCTTGAAAAGCTGGAATGCTGTGGGCCCCTACATACTTTCTGGTCCCCATAGTAAGTGACCTTCTAAACATGGCTCTCACTTCCCACCACCCTAGGTCCATAGAGCTGGAGACATGGAAGATACTTTGTGTCCCCTTTAGAAGTGTGTGCGATGCTTTCTCCCCTCCCCCTCTTTGGTCCTTGCTACGGCGAAGTCTTTTCACTAAAAGTGGAAACTTCACCTTTGTCCTGTTGGCTCTATTTCTTTTCCCCTCTTTCTCATCTTTCTTTCTCTGCTGTCTCACCCCTCCCCTGCCTCCATCTCACCCTGCCTCTCCCTCCCTCCTTTTTCTCCTTGGCTTCCTCCACCCCAGCCTCCCCTCCTCTTCCAGCTGCCTCCTCACCCAGAGAGAGAGGGAGAGAAACATCGATGTGAGAGAGAAAAACATCAATCTGTTAACACACCCAACTGGGGATCCAGCCTGCAACCTAGGTATGTGCCCTGACCGGGAATTGAACCCACAACCTTTTGGTGTATAAGACAATGCTCTAACTACCTGAGCCACCTGGCTAGGGCTTGGCATATTTTTGAAGATAGAAAACCACAACATGAAATCCTAAATGTTAGAAAATTTAGGAGTCCTGGATATTATGCAGTGGGGAATCTTTTTTTAATTTTTCAACAGTTGAGCTTCATGGTTAAGAGCACAGGTCTGGAACTCAGATTTCCTGGCTTCTATTTCTGTCAAATCCTACAAATGACATTGGACAAGTCACACTGTCTCAGTTTCTTCCTCTAGAACATGCAATGACAATAGGACCTATGTTTCAGAACTGGCATCAAGACATAATTAGTTAATATAGCTAAGGCACTTACAAGATTGCCTGCTAGGTGGTAAACACTCAATAAAAGTTACTATGTATTTATTTATGTCTACAAATAACGCAGCTTAGGAGTTAAATGAATTGTCCCAACTGTCGCATGTAGGCAGGGGCCCGCCTATAAATATTTCATAATGGGAAGACCATGCTTGACAATTTTCCTTCAGAGTGACTAACTTTGGAGTCAGCAAACTGTCTGTAAAGGGCCAAGTAGTAAATACTTTAGGCTTTGAAACCCATAAGGTCTCTCTTGCTACTGTTCACCTCTGCCCTTGTGATACCTAAGCATCTGTGGAGAATGCTTCCACCAAGGGCTGTGGCTTTGTTACAATAAAACTATTGACAAAAGCAGGGGACACAATCAGAGTAGTTTGCAGGCCCCTGCCTCTCCTGCCTCCTTAGATAAGAAGATACTACTTAAGTGTTTTCTGTTTCTTAATGCAAAAATCAATATAGGTAGTAGAAAAATAATAAATCTTCTATAAACCAAAAAAAGTTAAAAAACAAAAGTCACCTATATTCTACCACCCAGAAATAATTAGAATTTACATTTTGGTGAATAGTCAATGAATGTTCTTCCAGTCGAAAGATATTCTTAATCTCTGCCCTTTGCAAGTCTCTGGGAACTTGGATTATTGGTGATTTGCTTCTTAACATTAAGGATTAATTATAGTAATTAGTGGGCAGGGATGCTGTTTGTATTGAGCATTTATGACACTTAAGGCCATGGGAGAGGTGGTATAATAATATATATTTATTGTTTTCAGTGCTGTCTTCTCACTTTTTCTTTTTTAATTTTTATTTTTTGGTTTTTCAATTACAGTTGTCCCATTTTTCCCCCATTGCTCCCCCCACCCAGCCCATCCCTTCTCCCACAATCGTATCCCTCCCCGTTGTCCATGTCCATGGGTCATTTATACACGTTCCTTGACTAAACCCTTCCCTTACTTCTCCCCCTTCTCCCCCCCCCCATTGACTGTTATTCTGCTCCTTGTCCTATTTAGTTCGTCTGTTTATGTTGTTCTTTAGCTTCCTATATTAGGTGATATCAAATGGTATTTTTCTTTCTTCTCAATTTATTGAATAACAAACTAATGGTGATTATTTCAAAACTTTATTATCTATGGGATGGCTCAGACTTCTATCATTATATAACTTATTTGCTAAAAACTTTTAATCCATATCCCATGCATTTTACACATACACACATAAATAGTTATAATTCTTAATGATTTTAAAGGTGAGGGCACACACATGTACTTTTCTTTTTGTCATATTTAAATCTCTGAAAATCATTGTTTATTGAGCACTTGCTATATACTAGACACCATGCTAAATACTTGCACACTTTTCTCATTTTTAGGCAAATGAACTAAGGTTGAATTACTTGTCCAAGACAACACAGAGAGTAGTGGCTGACCTGGGATTTGAATTCAAGTCTACGGACGCCTCCTTAGCCTGCAGAGATAGTGTAGCTTGATCTGGTGCTAATTATTCCTCTTGATTTTTATTTCAGGTGATGGCCTTGTTTAGTGTAGGGGAAGTTAAAACCCCAGCTGCGAATTGCCTTGTCACTTGACAAGCAGAGCTGCTATTAAGACAGAGTTCACTTATTTGCATAGTTATCAATATGCTGGCAATGTGTCCTCCACACACTTGTGTTTCTCCCCATTACAGTTGCTGTTCACTTTTGTGCATGCGTAAAGCTGTCTCTGTCTTCTGGAGGATACTGAGTTTTTGTCTCTGCTTTTGTTGATTGAGACATCCGGGCCCTGATTTCCTTGGTACTTGCTCCTCCCGCTATGGTGTAGCTACAAGCCATACCTGCAGCATCATGTTACTCCCCTGCGCTAAAAATAACCAAGATCCTGGGTGAGACTTCATATATAATTCATGTTTTTGATTTATTAATCTCTCCATTAAGCCAGAAAATGACATTTTTGCTGGCTACATTCCAATCTGCATTATCTTAGTCATTTAGAATTAGCATTAACTTGAATCTTCGCTGTGTGCACGTATGTGTGTTTGTGGTTGTAGTAACATCAAAATCATTTCTGCGTATAACTCCTTTCATCTTTCACTTAATCCCTGACTTCAGACTCATAACATGAATATAATACCTGAAAGAAGCAACATAAATGCATGTGGATGATACTAAAAATACAGAACCAGAATGAAAAAGAATAGTTTTACCTTTTTGTATAGCCTTAAAGTTAAATTTGTGCTCAGCAAGTAAGGAAGGGCAACACTTGAAGCCAGTACATTTCATTCCATGTACAGTAGTCCCTCCCTATATCCCGGTTCACTTTTTGCGGCCTCACTGTATCCGCGGGATTTTTTAAAATATTATATTTAATTATTTATCATGGATTTTTTTGCTATAAGGTTAATAAAGGACTGGGAACTGTTTGTAAGTGTGTGGGAAGGGTTTATAAAGCCTTAAAATAGATATAAATACTAAAATAAATGTAAGGTTCCTACTTCACGGATTTTCACCTATCATGGGAGGGAGGGTCTAGAATATAATACCCACGATAAGTGAGGGAATAGTGTATATTTAGTGCACTCCTCCTAAGTGCTGTGACTGTAGTAGGATGATCAAAACGAGGGTACTTTAGACAACAGTTCAACTTTCATGCTAACTCCTAAGTCTTTGAAGTAAATTAGTATCTTTTCCCACTCTTATATTTGCACCAGAGTTGGCTTCATTCACCTGAGATTTTTAACGTCACCTTAAAAGGAATGAACACGTTTTAATTGTTTTATAAGACACTTCTTTGAGAGCTATGCCTTGAGGATCATGCCAACTTCTGGGACACAAGCCCTCACCACCACCGCTGCCACCACTTTTCCTTGGGCATAATCAGGCACTTCAAAGCAGTAAGGGAGGACAGGGTGACAACAGATCAATAAAAGAGGGAGGAGACCCACCATCATAGTCCTGATGCTCTGCCAGAAGATTCTATCAACCATCAGATCTTTGGAATTTTGATACCCTGGCATTCCAAACCTACTTGGATTGAAACAGTGCCACTTAGTTTATTTTACCATTATTTTATCTGTTATTAATGTAATAATCATTCTTCTGATAGTTGAATTGGCAAATACATTTGTTAAAATAAAATAGGTCAATTTTTAGGAACCATATTAATAATTGGGGTTGGGGGAATGAAGGGCATTAATGAAACCGGACATGTAATCAAAATCTGGGTGATTCCTATTTTCTCAATGTTTAAATACTTTTAATAAAATACGCATACAATGGTTAGAAAATAAGCAAAGAGTAGATTACAGAGTGTTCACAATATTACTGTTTTCTTAATCCCCTTAGTAACACATCAAAGTCTATCTCCTTCCAAAAACCTACTTGATTTCCTGTGAACTAAATACTTTTTCCTAATTTTCATTCTTACGCTCCATTATTGCCTTGTCTACATACTAGGAAGTGAAATTATCCACTGGAGCTCTCTTCATCAAAAACCATTAATTAACCTGTTAAGTATACACCTAAGTGGCCAGCAAAGAAGACAGACCTTTATAAAAGTGTTTTAGAAGTATTTTTACCCCAGTTTCTTTTCTTTTTTTTTCTACCAAACTGCTAAATACTTTTGCTTTTTTAAAGATTGTATTTATTTATTTTTAGAGAGGGGAAGGGAGGGAGAGGAACATCAGTGTATGTTCCCAACTGGTAACCTGGCCTGCAACCCACGCATGTGCCCTTAGTGGGAATTAACCGGCGATCCTTTGGTTTGCAGGCTCACGCTCAATCCATTGAGTCACACCAACCAGGGCTAAATACTTTTTCCAAAAAAATAAAATAAAAAAGAAAGAAAGAAAAAGGAAGAAAGGAAGAAAAGAAAGTCCACAGCAGGTCACTGTTGACTATTAACAAAGCTAGTAATGTGCAAATACCAGTTTCAAGTCACCAACGGGGCATTGGCATTGTGCACGGAAGCAGAAAGGCCTCCTGTGTGTGTCTGGGGGACTCAGCGAGAACATTTTTTGCCACTGAGGAGTGGAGGTGGATGCAGGTTCCTCTTGGATGTCCAGGCCTGTGTCAGCTTTGGAGCAACATGCTCCAAATCCTAAATAGTCCAGTGGTAAAGATGGTCTTGGCTGGTCATTTTGTTGCAAGAGTTATTAATCTGCTCAAACTAGCTCATGGAAAGAGGTAACCTGCAGTACATTTACACCATGCAATTGCTAGGACACAGGAATTAAGAAGTGACCCAGCTTCCTGAGAACAGGAATTGGGAAGGTACTGAGACTAAAGAGCTCTCTTTGATCCTCTTCACCTCTTTGTCAGCGACCACAGGGCCTTTGCCACCGCTGCTGGCAACAACGTTGGCCACTGCAAGGGCTTAAAAGGGCCGGAACCAGATATATGGCCTTACAGCTTCATCGGCCGCCGTCGACAAACTATGCTTTCTGTGACTTAGGTTCAAATTCTCCTGTAAAAGGGTTTGCCTAATCTTCGGTTTGACAACAGTGGTTAACCTCAGGCCAAGTCATCCTCTGTGGTCCATAGCACTGTATCTGGCATTGAGGCCACATGTTATAAAAAATAAACATCTGCCCTGTACTTTCAAGGGGGCTGCGAGTGAAGTCACACATTGGCCACAGTGCTTTCACTCTAAAAAGTTCAGTGCGATATATGTATTTAAGATTTATCTCTGAGTAATATAAAGGAAGAAAAGTTGTTGATAACCCCAGGGCTGCTGCTCTGCCTTCTTCCAATTTTAGTAGCTAGTTCACTATGATATACAAGTATCAGTTTCATCTTAAAATTCACATGTTGCTGATGATGGATGTCATGACTATGAAATGAGGAAAAATTATGAATTCTTATAATCACATATACCATATGTAATATGGTTAAAAATCAACCTTATTAGAGTCTGGGTGCAATTTGGGCCTGCAAATTTAAAAGAGCATATGGAAGAATTGGAGGGGGTCTATGAAAAGCTAAGGAAATGAAAAAAAGATAAAGAAAATAATATGTGAGTTTCGAATTAAGGAAGATGACAGGCTTATTTACCCTGGAGAAGAGAAGATAGAGTAATGATTTGAGAATTTCCCCAAACATGTGAAGCTGAAACAGGAATATATTATATTGATTCCATCTCTATTGCCTTGATGTAATATGCAACAGAATACAGATTTTAATGACAGCATAAACTCAGCCTTTCAGACTGTACTGCTATGCATTGAGAAATTCATGGACTCTCTCTCTCTCTCTCTCTCTCTCTCTCTCTATATATATATATATATATATGTGTGTGTGTGTGTGTGTGTGTGTGTGTGTGTGTCTATATATATATGTGTGTGTGAGTGTGTGTGTGTGTGTGGGTGTGTGGGTGTGTGAGTGTGTGTGTGTATACATATATATATATATATATATATATATATATATATATATATACGTATATGTATATATGATGTATAAATGTATCTGTGGGAGCAGAATGTGGTATCATAGTCACAGGAGTATAAATTAGAGGACTTGGTTGGGATTGCCTCCAGTTCTCTGAGGCTGAGGTCAGTTCTATAATATTTAGCAGAAATGAAAGGCAGAAGTAAAGAAATGTTCTAAGCATATTTTTCTTAATGAATTATTCCACATATGACCAAATGAATTGTGCTCTCCAAGGGGCATCCAAAGGAGTAGCAATAGTTACCAATCTGAGTTTTCTTTTGTAGTGCGGGAATTATGAACTGAAGGTGAAAGCTACATTTTTCTCAATAATGAAGTAGGATTCTGAGAGACTCTCTGAGAGAAGAGAAAAATAGAGGGAGTGAACAGAAATGGAGAAAGGATGGAGGAAATTTCAGTGACAGAAATTAACAGATTTTCTTGTAAATAGTGCACCAGTGTGAGTCATTTTCCTCCACCTCTCTCCTTGGAGATTTCTCATCAAATTGTCACAACATATCTGTCTCTGGTTATTGAGTCATGGAGTTGGATGTCTGTTAGGATGCGTGGAAAATGTTAAGTATAGCCTCAAGGTGGGATTGGAAGAAAGCTGAGGTCACCGTGGAAAGTATACTATACTCAGATTATCTGTATTTACCTACCGAACAGAAGACTAAGTAGACATTTCAATGTAGTATCTGGACCAAGTAAGAACTTTGATTGGGTAGAAGAAAACCCAAGACTGGATTTCCAGAGTGATTTACTATATGACCTTGAGTGAAGTAAATAAACTCCTTGTGCCTTAATTTCTTCTTCAGATGAGAATAGTATATGCACTTCACCTATGCCAGGATATAATAACATATGATCACTCAAAATAAAACACAGGCATGTACTATATCACAAGCCCTAGCACTCAATAGTGAGAACCACTGTGGCATGGTCTAAGTCCACATGAAATGTGGTGTGGGATCCTGGGGGTCCCCAAAACTCGTTGAGGGGGGCCACAACATCAAAATTACTTTTATAACCATAAGACTTCATTTGCTTTGTTCAATTTCATTCTCTCATAAACACCCGCTGGAGTTCTCTGGAGGTTACATGGTATGTGATAGCTCAACAAATTGAATGTAGAAGCAGAGATGAGAATCCACCTGTCTTCCTTAAGCTATATCTTAAAGCAATTTACAAAAATATAAAACAGAGCCACTCCTATTAACTTTTTCTTTAAGAAATACATATAATTATTTTTTATTTAAAATCATATCTTTATTGTTTTTACTTTTAAAGATTTAATATTTAAACAGTTTTCAGTTTTCATTTATAACATAGTAATATCAATAGATATTTCTCACACAAACAAAAAATGTTGAGGCTTTTCCATTATCATTAAGCATATAATAGGGAACCTGAAATGAAATTGTTGGTGAACTACTCTTCCACTACTTTACCTTGGCAGCGACTTTGCATAGAGTGATCCACGCACATTCTATCTCTCCCTCCTCCAGTCATAATCTTATGGTGGCTGGTGGCATCCTTGAAACAATCCCTCAGAGAGTGAGAGCAGGTATTTAGGATCCCTCTCAAATTGACACAAGCCTCACAACATGTCCCATTCCTGAGCTGTGTAGATTGTCTAAGGAGACTCATCTCTAAGTCAGAAGGTGATGGCTTTTTAAGCTTAAGGAGGGGAGTCCTGAGGAAGATTTGAACTTGATGACAAAGCCTGGTCATGTAACATTAGCAGCCTTCTCTGTAAGTCTCCCAGCCTGTGCATGTTCACAGTGTTCAAATCTTTGCCTCAGAATATCTGTTATTGACACTCATGATATGTGAGACATTGGTCTAGGTGATTTATATGGATGAAATCTGACAATGTGCTTAGGACTTAGTTATAGTTATTAGCCCAATTTTCTGTATGAGGAAATTGAGGCACACATATAAGGAAATTTGCTCAAGCTCTCACAACTAAACAGTAGCAGGAATTCCATTCACACACAAGTACTCTGGCTCCAAGTTCTGTGGCATTAAACACTGTTATTTTATTACCCTCTCTATAGACTGGATGACTATAATTTCCCCCTTAGCATTGTATTAGGAAGGGTAGGCTAACTGCTGTAACAACCAACCTAAACTTGACAATAGATTATTATAAATGCTGTGCCTTGGAGTTCTAGTGCAAAGTGGGTTGGTGGGACCTCTGTGTGGTTATTCAGAGACCCAGGATTTTTCCATCTTGTGACTCATCCCTTGTAGGACCTTGGAGTTCTCTTTCACCAGTTGATGGGGAAAGAGAGAGTGAAACTTCACATAGGGTTTTATAGGCCAAGTCAGCATCTCCACCAATATTTCATGGCCTAAATCCCTTAAATGGCTACACCCAATGGCAGGGGGCACTTAGAATAAAGTCTAGCTTCCCAGAAGGAAAAGGGGAAGACTTGGATGAACAATTCCATGAGTACTCAGAAGAGTTGTTCTGTTAAGAAATAATGCAGAGGTTACAGAAATATTGCCAGAGTCTGAGCTCACATATCATCTGATACTTTAGAAGGTCTACCAATAATTCTATATCCCCAATATTGGAGGTTCTTTTCTTTAAGGCCTCTGGGACCTAGGTCCTCAAATATAAGTATCTGTGGACCTTGAGTTAACTATCAAAATACTTTAATATGATAGTTGATGCCAAGAAGGCCATGTAACATCCTAGTGAAAATTAGAAAATGACCTTATTTTCCTAGGACACCTCAGTGTTATGCTATGTTCCAGAAAATTTTCTGAGCAAATATACAAATCTATAATTATGCAATAATAGAACATGAATGTGCCCTTTAAACTTGTACAGTGTACTTCTGACCGAACTGTACAAGGATGACCTTCCTTTAAGCTGACTGAGGACCTCCACCCCTTCAGTCCTTACAGTTCAGCTCAGGTTTCCAGCAATGTTGCTTGAATGCACCCAGAGAGCTTACTGAGTCATAGTTTGATTTTCTTTAAATGTTCCTCTTCCTGTTTCCTACTATTTGTCTGATGGACTGTAGCAACTCTCATCATTGCCTGACCTTAGTAGGAAAAAAAAGACCAATGGGCCCTGACTGGTGTGGCTCAGTAGGTTGAGTGTCATCCCACAGAGCAAGGGGTCTCCAGTTCAAGTCCCCATCAGGACACATGACTAGATTGGGGATTTGGTCCCCAGTGGGGGCACCTATGAAAGGCAACAGATCAATATTTCTTTCTCACATTGATGTTTCTCTCTCCTTCTCCCTCCCTTCTTATCGCTTTTAAAAATTAAATAAATAAATATTTCTAAAAAAAGGGCCACCTAGTCCTGGAGTCCCAGCTTCTGGTTCCAACAGGATTTCTCCACACACATGGTTGTTTAGTTTATAAATTTATTCTAGAACAGAGTTTCCAAACCTTGACTGACAACAGTTAGGGTCTGTTGCAGAGCCTGTCCTGTACACTGTAGGATATTGAGCAGCTCACCTGGTCTTTACTCTCTAGAGTCCAGTAGCAACCCCTCTTCCCAGCTGTTACAATAAAAAATGTTTCCAGGCATTGCCAGATGTCTGCTATGGGGCAACATTGCCCTCAGTTGAGAATCCCTGGAGGCAGGGAGTAGCCTGGAGTGTAATTATTACCTCTCAAATTTGTTGGGTGAAAACACTCATCTCGTGGGTTGTTGTGCTTGTGCTACTTGGGTTAGAGCAGTGGAGTCCATTCTTGGTTTGTACCCCTCTTCCTTCTCTACCCTCCCACCCTGGCCACCTGCCACTGCAATTCTCGGGAGTAGACACGGAGACACTATTTTTCAAACACACTCCTGTGCCTTCTATCTCTCTTAACACAGAGGCCCGTCTCCTTCCAGTGGCCTGTGAGTCTGCTACCTCCTTTCTGAGCTTGCTACTATCACTCTTCCCCATACCACTTGTAATCTAATCCATGGTACAGGCCATAATCCATCTCTCCTAAGGAATTTTGGACATGTTGATCTCTTTTTCTGGAATGTTCTTTCTGACTTCATTCTTCTGTACCTAATTTTCACTTATCCTTCAATGATCATCTATTTCAGTAAAACTTGTCCTAACACTCCAACCAAGACAGGGGTAGGTCCTGAGTTCAATGCTAATAGAACATTCTCTACATTCCTGTCCTAGCTCTTATCATAATTGAAAATACACACACTATTGGATAATGAAGTAATTATTTTCTCTCCCACAGTAGAATGTAAGTTTCTCAATAGGAAGGCCCACTGGGGTTGTTGGATCACTTGCATTTGACAGACTAAATACCAAGTGCCTTTGAGATTTTCAAGGGTCTATTTCACAATTTGAACCTGAGGGGTTGGGAGAAAGATATTGGCCTCCAATGTATGAAAATAAGGTGTGAAATTAAAAGTGATGAATGTATAATTCCATGTCTACAGAATGAATGGTACTACAGTATAGTAACCAGTTGACTGAAAATTCTTATACTTATATACATATTAATAGAATTTAAACCAGAAGAACAACTGAAAATTTAATTCTGAACAAAATTCAAAATTATAAATATTTTAGAAAGTCTTTAAAAAATTGTGTAGCAATGTCTATTTATGCACGATGAGTGTGCATTTTAATATGCTTGATATAATGTGCAGTGGCAGAAGTGGTGGTGCTCCAAAGCAGAGTGCCCCCTGTAGTATAAAGGTGTTCAGCTCAGAGTTAGAGCTGCATATACTGTATTACACAATGCCTTCCACGCAGTAAATGCTCAATAAATGTGTACTGAATGAAAGAATGAGTGAATCAATGAATCAATGAGCGTTCTCTATTATCAAGACCTACTGCTCAATTAATTTCTGCTTTGCTTAGTACTTGTTTCCAGTCTGCAGATCAGCTGGAATCTTTTCACCCACATTTCCCTTGACACATAGTGACCTTGGGGGTAGTGCCAAAGCCTGGATGGGTTCTTAAATCATTGTGCAGATGAAGTGCTGGTGATCTGCATATTTGGGGCCCCAGACCTTTAAAAAAGCTGATGAGCTCTTTCAGTAAGTTCATACTGAGGTTTCAACGGTCTCCTCCACTGGGTTAACACCCTCTGATATGGCCATAGATTTTGTCTGTGAACCAGTGTAGGTTGGATTAATTTTCTAGATGGTTCTCTTGAAGCCTAGTCATCTTGAGATGTCAGGCATCTGGAGTCAGGAGGATAACCCTTAGGTTTTACTATACAGGAAGAAAACCGTATGTGGAAGGCTTTGCAGGGTGTTGCCAGAAAGCAAGTACTCTCATTGTGAGCTGGTCTCCAACATACAGAAAGTCCGGGGGCCTGTGCCCAACACAGTTTTTCTAATTTCATGGTCTTCTCATCCTGACAGTCATCCTCTGATGGGCAGCTGGGAGTTTTCCTTTCCTGCCCTCTGTTTTCTTCGTTTTTCTATTTCTGTCTCTTTCTGGAGCCTTCCTGATGAGCTCATGAGGGTCAGCCTCTTCAGAGTAGAACAATCATAAGACAAACTTTTCAGGGGCTGAGCTTGATTGCCCCTCATAACAAGAGTTCTAATACTACAAAGCCTAAGCAAACCAACACAGAAGTCCTCCTGGGGAGAGGTGAGCAAGGATTGAATAGGGTGAGGAGCAGAGAAATCTCTGCCCTGCCACACGGAGTGGCCTTGAGGAATCCTTAGTGGCCTCTTTCCATTCCCCATACCCCTGTCCCTTCAGCTCTCCCCTTGCACCGAGTGTTTTACTTCAGCCTACGCAGTGAGATCTTCTCAGCTGATCCCTCCCCAGAGTCCAGGAGCATTCCCAAGACAAGGTGCATGGGAGAGTTTACATCATTCCATATACCACCCTCTGCCAACTGGGATGACATTTTGCCAGATTACTTCTGGGTGATGGCAGACAGGGCCCCATAATAATACCTTGCAAATATAACATGTCTGTAATCAGAGTGTCCTAATTAGGGGGCTGACAATTTAGCCATAGCTTGCTACTAGCCAGTGGCACAACAGGACACAGGAAGAGCCATAGAGAAGGACATCTGCCTGCTGATCAGTGGTGAGCATCCTGAGAAAAGCCAGAACGAATAATATAATAATAGTAATAATAACAACAATAGCATCCAAAAGCTAGAGAGAGGAGAAGATCACATTTCCTGATCCGAGGCCAAAGCTCATTCTTCAAGAAGCAAGGGTTTATGGATCTGTCTCCATCTCTCTGTTCTGCAGGATAACATGTGAGAGGTTGACTTTAGCATCTTACAAAGCCGGGCACCCAGTGAAGGACAGACTGGAAATTTTGGTGGTAAATCCAGGAAGTACAAACTGGCCCAATGGCTCAAACACAAGCCCTCTGAGTGGTTCTAGGGGGAAAGTTTGAGTTGATTAAATTAAAAAACCTTCTTCTTGGGATGGTAAGGAGCAAGTGGACTGATCATCTCTGTCTTTCCCTTAAACCTGCTTCTCCTGAATTCCTTAAGGTCTTATTCAGTCCCTCCCTTCCGTACCATCTCCCACACCTAGTATGCAAGTCCTGCCACCATCCCATCTCCATCCTGTGTCTTCCCCTTTGGATGTCCCAGTCCTCGTTTAGGCCATTAGTACTCACTCTTCTCTGGACCAGCCACCACAAACCAGCCCTTACTGGTTTCTGCATTCTGGGCTCTCTTCTCCTGCATCTACCCAGAGCTCTATTGAAAGAGCTCAATTTCCTATTGTACAATAACTGCCCCACCCAGTCTCTCTTCCAGATTGGCTAATGCAAGCCCCTTGCCTACTAAAATGGCATTATTGAGGCGAAATTTAATATCTGGTTTCAGAATTCTTACATCCCTTATATCTCTAGTTTCTAACTCAGAGCATGCACTCCATTTGAAATAATTGTTTTGTATACCCTGCATCTTTCTATGTTCATTTTAATGATATCCTATTTGTCTGGAATGGTCTTTTCTTTGACCTTCTTCTGAATTTGCACCTGTCCTTTAAGGCAGTTTTCAGAAGGGTTCTCTTGTTTCCCCATCTGAGATGTTTCCTTCCTCTGAACATTGTTCATGCGTCTCCACCCTCTTAAACTGACTGACTCTTTTCCAGGGTTTCCTCGGGCCAATGGCTGTTGTGCTGACTTAAGTATAGGAGGAAGCTCAGCACCATATGCTGGAAATTGAATATATTTGTTTGAGGGCTGCTGCTACCAGTTAGCTTGCTTGTGATCTCTGGCAAACCACTTGGCCTCCTAGAGCCTCAGCACTCTTATTTACAAATTGAAGGTAATAATCCCTGCCTCATAGGATTGTTGTAAGGATGAAATGGTGTGTGCAAAAACCTTTCCTAAATCGGAAAGCATTCTTCCAATATGGGATAGCATAGTGATCCTCTATCTTACATTCTAGTTATTTACACAGCATCCTTATTATATTTTGCATACCATACTTATTTGAGAAATTATTTTACTCTGACCTCCCACAACCAGTGTTAAACCCTTGTATCAATTAGGCATATATTCAGCTGCAATTAACCGAATACATGATTATCACAGGCTTAAGCAAAAAAGAGATTTGATCATCTCATGAAATAGAAAATTTGAATGCCAACAGTTGAGGCTGCTTTTACGACAACAGCATCTTCCAGGGTGAAGCTTCTTCCAAGCTTCTACCCCACTATCTTCAATATCGGGATTTTTTTTTTTCATGCTTCTCATCGTATAGTTGCAAGATGGTAGCCACAGTTCAAGATCTGATGACTTTGTTTGGAAACAGGAGGCAGGTGAGGGGGCAGTACTGGATTGGAGGTGGGGCCCCAGGTGTCTTGGGAAAGGCCATGAAGAGAGAGCATGCCTGTTCACTAGGGGACAGTGTCTTCTACAGCCCTTCATGGCAGGAATCAAGTGTTCTTCATCTTGCTAGCCTCTCTACAGTGCCTCCCATATGGTAGATGGAATATGGCCAGTGTTTAAGAAATATTAATTAAATGAATTATTAATAAATTAATACATGAATGAGAGTGTAAAAGCCTGAAACTACCGGTCTTATCTCAGCCATTTTGTACATATGTCCTCTTTAAAGTTCACCCTCCTAATACCCTTCACAACTAGAGCAATTTATTCACCAAGCAGGAGTGCTGTTATTCAAAGTGACTTGACTAGTTTTTGTCTCATCAGGAGCTATGATGCAGGAATGCTATGTTGGACAGACACTGTATGAGTGAGTCCAGATCTGAGAGGTTTAAAATGAGTCTGAAATACTAAAATATGTCTTGGAAAAATAGGAGCATTTATGGTTTTTTAAATACAATGTTGCATAGGAATTCAAAATATTGTTACAGGGTATATCACAGTAAGAATTCATATTCTGAAAATTAGACACTAGCAGAATCTTTTAAATGACCTCTTCCTTCTTTTCTTCCCTTTGTCAGACAAGAGGAGAGTGGATGGGAAAGCAGTAATTATATCCTTCTTACACTGGCCGACTTTTGGTATATACCTGAGCAAAATTGGGGAGAGAGCAGGGGTAAAGATAGAAATGAAATCAGAGACTTAATACAGTGCAGTGAAAGATACATGCAGCAAATGTGGTTCTTAACCTTCACTATAATTTTCTATTTTATAGATCTACAGTTGACTGGTAAAAGTCCCTGATCTTGAATTTATTCACATAGACCCTAGCCTTCTTTTAAAAGTTTTCTTTTTCTTTTTGTAGATTGAAGTATCATTGACATAACATCGCATTAGTTTTATGTATACAACATAATGATTTGACCTGTATGTTTTGTTACATGATCTGGCAATAGGTTTAGTTAATATGCATCAGCACACTTAGTTACAAATTTTGTGTATGTGATGAGAACCTTTAAGAGTGGTTCTCTTAGTAACTTTCTAATATACAATGCAGTATTGTTAATTATACTCATGCTATACCTTACATCCCCAGGATTTATTTATCTTATAACTGGAAGTTTCACCGCCTTCCCCGATTTTACCCCCTGACTCTGACAATCACCAATCTGTTCTCTGTATCCGAGTTTGTTTTATATATTTTTTTAGACACAGAATTACCAAAGTGGATGGGTTCTCAAAATATCATACCTTTAGGTAGATTCACTTGTATATCTGCATTGCGTGAGAGGGTGAGGGGAATGGAAACATAGAAACTTTAACCCATAAAGCTTACAGATGAGTAAGTCAACACTAAGAAAAGTTAAGGGTTTCTTCTACTTAATGGTTTGGGAATGGAATCGAAAAAGCCTAGTAATACTTTGCCTGTTGTTCTTTCTAACACATCCTACAGCATCTTTAATTTTCAAGTCTCCTTTAAGATAATCATATATGAGAGGAAGAAATAGAGTTATATTGGTAGAACCTGAGAGATTTTTATTCCACAACTCTTTATTCAAAATTCCCCTTTTGATGCTAGACTTATCTCCAGGAATCAATGCTTCCCATGATATAACAATCCTCATACTTTGTAGAATTTGTCACCAATGAACACATTTCTTGTTTAACCTTTTGTCATCGCTAAAATGGAATAATAATAACTTTCTTGTCTAATGTACAGGGCTATTTCAATGACTAATGGGATAAAAGCAGTCAGAAAAATGAAAAGTTGCAAATGTGTAGCATGATTTAGCTCACTTACTACTAATAAAAATATTATCTTTAAAACCAGGTTACCTAGCCTTCTAACTTCTAGTCCCACCCCCGTCCTCTGTAAAATACCAAGACATTCAAACAAGGTAAAAAGTAAAAAACCAAAGAAAGGAAGGAAAGAGAGAAGGAAAAAAGAAAGGAAATAAAAATAATGCTTTCTTTACTATTCTTATTAGATTTTTTACCTCATTTCTCAAGAATTCCATTGTCTTTAGTCCATCTCTGAGAATGTTATTTCATTTTTTGTACCCAATGCCCTTGCAGAAAGGGTATTAATATTTGTGCTAAGTTCATCATAATGGGTGGCTCGTTGACATGTCACAGCTGCCCTTTGAGCTCAGGCATGTACATCTAACATCCGATGGACGTCACCTGGGTGTTTTGCAATATGTCAGGGAGTAAATCATCTTTCCAGAACTGCTTTTTCAGCTCTGCCCCCTCTCCCCCCCATGTCAGGGGGAGGGGCATCTCTGATGGCCCAGTCATCCAAGTTAGACACCTGAGAGGCTTCCTTAAACCCCACCCTTCGTACTGCTATATACAACCAAATATGGAGTCCTGGTGATTTTGTTCCACTTCCGCCATAGACTCCCTCGATATTCTCCTAACTGGCCTTCTCATGTTCCTCCTTCTCACAGCCTCAAGAAGGGTCTGTTTAAGATACCCATCTGACCAGATCATCTGCTTTAAGTCAGTCAATGACTCTCCATCATGTGTGCCATGGTTCCCAAGCTGGGTTCATATGGGGCCCTTGGGGGTGCCTTACTTGAAGGAGAGGAGAGGAAGGTAAAGGGATGTCATTTGGGCTGGAGTCTACATCCTCAATTCGTACAGGGGAATTGAACTCTATATTTGCTTTCTGCATTGAGATCCTTGTAAATAATTGCTGTTGGACAAAAACATCATGCTGTTAAAATTGGAAGCCTACTGCTCCTAAGGAATAGTTCATGACCTGGCCTCTGCTGGCCTCTAAAGCTTCGTCTCTTTCCCTTCTTCGCACTGTAGAATCAAGCAACAGCAGGCTGCACACATTTCCTACATACACAGTACTGTTTGATGCCCTGGAGTGCTTTATTGTACTGTGCCCTCTACCATTAAAGGCCTCTGTACTGCCATCCCTACCTTTAGGGTAACTAAATTTCACATATGTTTTAAGACTCTGTATCACCACCTTCAGGAAGCATTCCCCCCACCCCTGATGCCCCATCATCAGTTGCCCATTCTATCCCTGATGATCTATAATCCATTACATGCTAATTCAGATAGGAGAGGCATTAAGTGGTGTAGTACAAAGAAACTGGGTTCTGATCCTCGCTCTGCTACTATGTGTGTGACTAAGCAATTCGCTTCACCTTTGTGGAATGTGGCTTATTTACTTATCCATCTATTCATTCAACAATATGTATTGATCTTCTTCTCCCTTTATGGAGTTAACATTCAGGTAGGGGAACTAGGAGGTGAAAAACAAGTTTAAATTACCCTGTCGTATGAACTACTATGGATAAAAATAAGACGAAGATGAGTAAGGAGTCTGGAGGGTGGGATTTTCCATTTGAAACGGCATGTTATAAAAGAAAGGCCTCTCTGGTATCTGGGAGAACTTCCCTGGCAAAAAGGGAACAAGTGCAAAGGCCCAAGGGCCAACCAATGGGGTAACCAAGTAGTTGGTCTGATTAGGGGAGAGAGGGGCAGGAGATGAAGTCAGGAAGGAGCAAGGAAGCATGTCATATGCATTTGTGAGTGAAAGGTGAAGCAGTTGAAGGTTGTGAGTAGAGAAAAGGCATGATCTGTCTGGTGTTTCAAAAAAGAGCCTGCTAGGTGTTGAGTGTAGTGGCAATGGCATGAGTAAGGAGACCAGTTCGTAGGCTATTGCAATTATCCAGGAGAGAGGTAGCTTGAACACATGTGGTTGTGGTGGAGTTGATGAAATGTGCAAACACTGTGAATCTATTTTGATGGTAGAACTGAAAGATTTGATGATTGGTTTGAGGTGAGGTTTAAGAGAAAAAGGCAGGTATCTAGATTTTGGAATTAAGGAATTAGAAGGTTGGATTTGAAGTTGAGATGGAAAAGACTGTAGGGAGGAGTCTTCGGTGGGAATTCGTTGTAGGGCATGTTAGGTTCATGGTGCCTATTAGCCATCAGATGAAGATGTTAAGTAGGCCACCTGGAGTCGAGGGATCCAGGCCAGAGATATAAATGTGTGCGTTGTCAGCCTACAGATAGTGTTAAGCATCATAAAATTCAATGAAGTCACCTAGGAAGTCGAAACAGACAAAGAGAAGAAGGTCTAGGACTGAGTCCTGGGGCATTCCAATGTTTAGAGTTCGGTGAGGTGAAGTACAGTGGGAGAAGAGTAACAAAGATATTGAGAAGGAGTGTGCCACAAGGAAGGAAGAAAACTGGGCGTGGTGGCCCAAAGCCGAGTAAAGAAAAAGATTCAAGGAAGAGGGAATATCAGCTGAGTCACGTACAATATGCAACGAGCCATTGGCCGTTGTATTTAGCTACATAGGTGTTCCTGGTTACATGGACAAGATTTATATCGATGGAGTGGTGATTGTAAGAGTATTGAGAAATCAGATGGATTCAAGACACAGCAAGAGCTAGCAAAGAGAGAAGTTTTGGGAAAAGTTTTGCCATGAAGACAAGCAGAAGAATGAGACTTAGTTGAAGGGAGACAGGGCTTGTGGTTAAGAGATTTTTTTCCCTTTTTTTAATGTACATGGGAATGATCCAGTCATTCAGGAAGAAATGCTGAGGTAGGAAAAAGAGAGGGTAAGTGCTGGAGTGAGGCTTTCAGTGGGCAAGAAAGGCAACAATCACACATCAGAAGGGTCAGCCTCCAGAGCTCAAGAGTTCCCTGAGAGGGACAGGAGGGAAGGCAGAGTACATGAGCACAGAGTAAGGGAAAACCATATGGCTTTTCCGTGTTCAAAACCTGGTGAAGGGATTCAGAGTATTTTTAAAATAACATTAATCCGTGAGTTGTCTTTGATGCCTCTCTTTCCTTACCTCTCACAAATCCTGTTCAAAACATACCCTGAGCTTCTAAATTGCTTTCCTGCCCTTTCGTTCACTTCCCTCAAGCATGGTCATTCAAAATATAACTCTGATTTTGCCACTTCCATGTTTTCAAGGCTGTGACCATTTAGTCAAGGGCTACAGTACATCTGAGAAATGCACAGGGCTCTATCCACTGTCATTTGCAGTGCGAGAACCCTTATCTGCCATCCTGTATGGAACATCTGGCCCAACAGCAGATTCCTGACACTAGCTTGAGATAAAGCCTAGCCAGAGATGAAGACATTCCTTCCTCTTTCCCCTGAGGATCCCCTAGAGTATAAAGGATACTACTGCTTAGGGCTTTGGGGACTAACCAGGCAATGATGAGATTGATTTTTAGGTAAAACATCCACTGCTGATCAATCAAAGCAAATGCTTTCACCTTCAAAGTAGTGCTCTTAGAGGCTTAAACTTTTCCTAACAGTACTGCCAAGGCTCCAGGCAAGTGTGGAAATCCTTCTGGAGTTAATGTCCATGTGCCTCAATTTATGTGCACAATGCTCTGAATTGGTTTCCAGTTTCAAGGGATCATTCTACATGAGCTAGGGATGCGTTACCGTTTCTATTTTACAGGAGGGGAAACCGAGTCTCAGATAAGTTAAACGACTTGCTCTGGAGCTGATGACCTTGAGTTTATTCACGAATATATCCAACAGTGTTTGAAAGTCTGTTTGGCTTTCAGAAATGACCAAATGTCACTTGGATTCGAGTAGAGCAAGCTAAATAGATTCTTAAGACTGGGTAAGACAGGTTCTAATGAATAAAGCTCTACGAGATCTAGAAGGGGCCTTAGAAATTATTCAGGTAGAAGGTGAAACTTCAGAAAATGTTGTATGTACTCAAATGCCAGTCATTGGCTTTTGTTTGTTTTAGGCAGATCTATTTCATGCTATATAGGGAAACCTATCCCAACCTCTGCTGCACATACCTGCTACAGGCAGGGACAGAGCTGAGAGACCTGCTACTCAAATCTTTGCCTTTCTGCCAAGAGGGTTTGAAGGTATAAACTTAATGTGTTAGCCTCTTTCAAAGGAATGGATTCTTTCACTTTTATGTTAATAAAATATAAAGGAGGAGAGGGAAAATCTCTTTACTTTAGAAAAAGATCACTCCATTAGAAATCATACTAGAGAATCATTATATCAGAGCAGTTATGAAGACCTGGGGAAGCCAGTTGTTTTCCTGATGGCACTGAGGCTGTGGAGAGTCAGAATCTGCACTATTTACAACTGTAGTGCCCACATTCACACAGATTGAAACCCAACAGCAAATTCATCCAGGTAGACCAGATGTCTTGAAGGGAAGCTATGTCTCTGCAAGTAAATACAATTTCTATTGGTATCTGGAATAATTCTTAATAATATGGTTATTTTTTAAAAGGGGCATCTCAACTGTTCTCAAAAGGAAGCACTTTTTCAAAACACATTCTGCAAAGGCATTGCTTTACTTCCTTTTCCAATCAACAGCTGGTCTTGTGCTGCCAAATGTTGACAAAGAGATGGATAGTGTTGGTGGCCACTCTCTTGGGGAAAGGTAGAAAGGGCAAAGGATAATAATAATATGAGAGGGCCTTCATTGCCATCATTAGCAATCCAAAGGAGGATGAAGTAGGCTGGGAGCAGGCGGAGTGGTGGGAAGATGGACAAACATTAATAAGGAGGTCAGAGAGGGAGCAGTACCCACTGGGGATGCTTGGCCAGTGTTGATTTGGCTGTGAATCTAATGAGCAGAGCATTCATTCATTCAACAAATATTTAGTAAGTTACAGTACTTCTACATCCATGGAACTGTTATAGGCATTTGGTATCAACCAGTGAAAAGCAAAAGAGAACCACAATGGTTAGGTAGTCCAATTGGTTGGAGCTTTGTCCCTGTACGCCAAGGCTGTGGATTTAATCCCAAGTCAGGGCACATACAAGAATCAACCAATAAATACATGGATGAGTAGAACAACAAATCAATGTTTCTCTCTCTCTTTCTTCCCCTCTCTCTCTAAAAATCAATCAATAAAAAAAATTTTTTTAAAGAAAAAGATTCCTGCCCTTGTAGAACTTCTATTCCAGCAAAAGAATCAGACAAGAAACGAACAGTAGACATAAAAATTAATTATGTAATGCGCTAGTGGGTGGTAAATGCCATGATCAAGAAAATAAGTTAATGGGGCCTTGGAGTCTAGAGTGTGGGGGTCTTGCAATAGTAAATAGGCCTTTCAGAGGTGGCTTTTTGGAAGTGATATTTACACAAAGACTTTTGGTGAAGGAGCTTGCTATGCAAATATCTGAGGGAAGAGCATTCCAGGATGAGGGAACAACCATTGCACAGAGCTGAGGTGGAGGATACTTGCAGAATTTGAAGAACAGCAAGGAGTCAGGTGTTGATGGGGATCATTTGAAAGTGTGGTGGTGGGGGGGGAGAGGTGGGGAGTAGTAGATGAGGTTGGGGAGATCAGGGGCCAAGCGTCCAGGGCCCTGTTGGCCATTGTAGGAGTGCAACTTTAGCTCAAAAGAAAATCGAGAGCTTTCGCAGAGTTTGGACAGGAGAAGTAACCTTATCTGATCCATGTTTAAAATGCATCTCTGTATGTAGTACATTAAGAATAGATAGTGGCATAAAAATAAAAGAATGTTCTTTTTTAAACATGTTGCCTCACTTCTATGACGGGGTTGCTATGAGACTCAAATGCAAAAGAGCTTTAAAATGATAAAGCTCAGCGCAGACCCAAACTATAATTATTTTTCACAAACCATGGGGGTTCAAAAGCCAAGGTCCTTCTGTCTCTTCTGATCATGAATAGGAACCCTGTTCATGAAATTAAACTAGTCTGTCTATAAGAAGCTGAAAGAATAATGATTCTATTTGTTTTGTAAAAAAAAAATGTAATTTTATGCCTGACTTTCATATCATTTAGATTTTTCAGATTGCTGCTGGTTTTATTTTTAAATGCTTTTTTAAAAGTGGCTGTGGTAGGCTGGAATACTGACCGCTTGAAATACAGTAACAGACCAAGATAGGAGCACTAGTCTGGGAACTTTAAATCTATTTCCTTTCTTCTAATCCCCTCGGAGAGCTCGAAGCGCGCTGGCCGGCTCCTCCAACAATTCGAGGGTGGCATCTTTCCTTCGCCGGGGCCCTGCCATCAGGTGGACGCTTGTGGGTGGGAGAACACACACTTTGTGTAGCCATCTGACCTTCAGAGAGTCTGGGGAGAGATTTTAAGGGATTTTGGAGAAAAGGCCTTGAGACTCCAAGAGAAAGAACAAGAAAAAGGGGCCGAAGAAGCCTGCGCCCCGGAGAGACAGAACTGAGTTAATGAAGAGGGGTGATTATCCCAGATAATTATGTAAAAGGGAAGGCTAGGAGTTCTAAATGGCTGCAACTTGGAGTTTACTCTGCCTAAGGTGAGTGTTTATGTTTGTGTTTTTGTTTTTATATATTTTTTTCCCTTCTTCACCCACTGGTCAATTTGAGAAAGCCGCTAGCGCTGCCCGCCAGGTTCCCGTTTCATCCCTTCTCTTCCTTTACATTCGGAGCCCCATTCAGATTCATCTCCGTGCCACTGGCTCCCAGGACCCTCTTCTCTATGCCCGCTAGTAAGAAGCATCTATGTGTACCCCCACCCCCAGATGCCTTCCGTTCTCATTTTCTTATTTCTCCGACGCTTCCCTGGTGCTGCGGTCCAAAAACACACATTCCCAGCCAGCCCAGCTGCCACGTCTCGCTCCAGCGGTTGGGGTGGGTGGGTGGTGGTGGGAACAGCGGGAACTCTTCACTCTCCGATTTGAGCCCACTGCCCTGGGCATCTCCCTCAGCTTCCCCTTGACCATCGATCCAGCCTCAGTCATGCCTGTCCCTTCCTGATCGTTAGTTTTGTTTATAAAATAAGCCAAGGCTTTGGGCAACCTGCGGTTGCTGGGCTCTCCCTTGGTTTGGGGAGGGTGGGGGTAGCGTTCATGGTCCCCGGTGTGCCCGAGACTGTTACTTAGATCAGATCTTTGAGATCTGGAAGCACACACAGCGGGTGACAGGAGAGCAACAACCCCCACCACCACCACCGCGGGTGGGGGTGGGGAGAGGAGAAGGGACATTGCCTGAGGAAGGAGGCAGGGAGGCAGCTGCAGTGCCGGGAGGGTTGCGTGTGTGTGCCTGTCTGGCTGGCGGACGCCGGGCTCAGTGTGCGCTCCTGGGCGCACGCGGCTGCCGGACCGGTGGGCAGGGGAGCAGTGCTTAGCAGCGCCCCCCGGCCAGGGCGCTCTGGGCGAAGTGCACGACCCGGCCCACTCTCCCCGCCCCTCGAAGCCTGCCCGCCCCTCTTTCAATTGAGTTTTCCCTGCACCGGCGCCCATCAATGGTCCTACTCCTTGGGGGTGCACTCGCAGCTCGCGGCCGGAGGGGGGTAGCAGCCGCTGCCTCCAGGTGCAGGCTCTCACGGGCCGCTACTGCCACCCGCTGCCGCTGCCACTCGAGCCCTGGGGCGCGCTGAGGTCCTGGCCGGCCATGGGGCTGCGGAGGCTGCCGTTGTTGGCGTGAACCGGGGCAAGGGAGCCGCGGCGCTCGGGGTTCCCAGCTGCCTGCATGGATGTCTTCAGCTTTGTGAAGATTGCAAAGCTCTCGAGGTAGGGGCTACGCCGGTTCTTTTGCACCCAGGGCCGCCTCCGCGGGCAACTTGGTGCTTTATTTTTCAGGAGGCTGGGGGAGAAGCAGAAGCTGGAGACAGCAGCGGGGCTTATGATAGGACCGAAACCAGGTGGCCGGGGGCTGCTGTGTTCAACTTATTTCTCACTGGCTGGTGGGGCTTGTGTGTCTACGGGTGTAGACCGCACACAGAAATTCACGCGTTCTCACGCACACAGCAGTGTTCACGACAGCTTTCTTTCCCTTAGGAGAAGACCCAGAGGGGCTTGGGGTTATGAGTATGATTCAGGACTAAGAGAAGATGGTTGTAATCGCTGCTGCCCGGAAAACCAGAAGTCCTTAGAGCTTGCGTACGTCCTTCCAGGCAGTGGTGACCAGAAGTGGCCCCCTTCCCCCTTCCGCTAAATTAGACCTCCCCACCCCATAAAACTCAGCTGGTAGGTTGACCAGGTGTTCCCAGAAGTGACCTAGATGCTGAATTCAAGGAGACAGAAGAGGAAGAACTTTAGCCTTTCTTTGGGTAACTATATAGTAGGAAGCCTTGAAAGATTAAGAAATTTGCTTCCAAGTGGCCATGTTGTTGAAACAAAAATAAAATCAGCACTTCAGGCAGATTTCTTGGGCAGTGGTGACAGGGAAACAACATGTCCACTCTTTGGCCACCTAGACATCACATGGCCAGAGCAGTCTTCTGCCCTACTTATGCTTCCAAAGCCTTCATTGAAACCCAGGAAGTAGGTCTGTGCTTGTTGTAGGGTGGCATTAACTGGGAAGAATCTCCCCAGAGAAGTCTTAGAAGACCATGCCCTCCTTACCTTTTCTGCTCAGGTGTCAGCAAGCACTGGCCTTCTGCCCCTGGGACTCTTTCTAGCACTTACCACCACAACCTTAGGAGGTAGGGAGTTGGGGTTTTCTAGGAAACAGTTTAGACTTGCTTGCAATATGGAGAGACTAATTCTAGGTCTTCCTTCATTCCTTAGTGTCAGGGTGGGGTGTGTGGATTGCATCAGGCAAGACGGGGCAGCCTCAGATAGCCTGAGTCGGAGATGCATATTGACTTTGCTTTGCTAAATTATCCTTGGGCCATTTCAGAAACACTCAGTTTGGACATTGCTATTCAGATGTGCCTCTCTCCCACATCCACAGGTCTTTATTTGTTCTTCTTGCCTATGTCCACCTTTGCTCTCTACTCACATATGACAGTCTTATCATCACAAGCAGGTTTCCCAGGGAAAGGGCCCCAGTGTAACTTAGCCTGGGTAGGTGTGAGGTATACAGCTGATGGGTAAGTATGTCTGTCTTGAAGCAGCCCACAAAGAGGTGTTGCCTTGCACATCACAAGACAGATATGTCAAGGCGAGGATGATTGTATTGTGGCAGGTTGGTTTCACGCCAATATCATAGAGGATCATGGCTTCACACCTTTATTAACTTTGTGCATGCTCCTGCCTATTGCTGATTTAGAAGCAGCATCAGATGGTGAACCACGGGTGGGAAACATCTGTGAGCAAGTTTAGTGGTTGCCTGGTGCCATATATGTGATGGACAGAGAGATTATCAAAGGAGAAGTTCAAGCAATGGTACAAAGTAACCAAATTCCATTTTGGTGGACTCAGCTGATAAAAAAATGATAAAATTAATAAAATGTCTAGAGCCTAGATTTTGTCCTTAAACTCTGGAACCTGGGAGAGGACAGTGCTGTGCGTCCTGAAAAGATGTTTCATACTCGTTTTACTGAATTCTGGGATGACTTCATGATATTCACAAATCTGCGCTTTTGCAAAACCCAAGGCAGGCTGTGAGAGATTAGTATCTTATTTTAAAGAGAGATTAAAATTTAGTAAACGAGTGTGAATTTCACTTTCTGTCCTTAACGTGATCCAGATAGAGTGTTTATTCTACAGCGAGAAGCTGCACATGTTCTGAACTTATGTTCCGATTAAGGAATCTTCCATCCATAAGAATTCCTTTTGTTTCTCAGTGTGAGCTCAACCATGGTCCCCAAGCTGAAACAGAGGGTCATCAGCATGCAGAAACACATGTTTGCAGCTGCTTGCTCCAGCCCTTGAAGGAATGGTCTTGTGTGTGTGATTTAAACACTTACAGGAATGAAGTTCTTTTCTCAAAGGTGAAGTATAAAAGTACTTACACTGCAGGATTTTCCTGATTTCAGAATAGATAATCTTCCTAAAGGCTTTAGCTTTGATCAACATAGTTACTTGAGGGCTTAAAATTCTCTTGGTTTAGAGGTGAACACACATAGTAATCCCAGGCCCTAGCCTGGCCTTTGGCTCTCAAGAACTTGTGTTTCTAAATGTTAATTCAGGAAGCGTTTGCCGTAGAAAGCATACCTGATATTTGCTAAATGTGCTGTCTATAAGTAAAGAGAGTGGTAATTACACAGAAGTCCAAGAAACTATTAATCCTTACTGGAATTAACAAGTAGCGTACTTTAACCTTAAAAGTGCCTATATTTGAGCACTTATTCCCAGAATCTGTGCCCTTTAAGTCATATGAAAAATTAGAATTCAAAGTGCCCCTCAAAAACCCAGCACCACCTTATGATCCTCATTTTTAGAAAAAAATTGCTGCCAGGCATGGGAATAAGTGGCAAGTTGCGACCCTTTATATCATGTTTTTGAGTTGTGACCCTTGATTACATCCATTGTGGGTGGTGCAGTGTGTCATGAGTCTATAGGGAGATGTTTTTTCTTGTTCTGTGAATTTTCTTACTAAACTGCTTGATAGTTTACATGTAGTGTTACTTTATTGTTTCTTTGGTAATAGTTACATATCATTTTCCATCCTTGTAGATGAGAGCATCACAGACGATTGCCTTATAAATCCGTAATAGTATAAAATAGGCCTATATTTTGGTTGTTACTGTTCTTTGAATCAGCTGCTTTGTTTGTACTCCTTGAAGTGTTTATAGAAGACTCCAGTTCAGTAGAAAAACATGATTATGCCCCTTCACCGAAAGGAAGTGATTTGAAACCCAAAACTCATAGAGGTGTTAGTAAACTGAGCAATGTGTTCATGGCTGGAAAAGCATGACTTGATTTCTTTAAGTGAAATGGCAAACACTCGGAGGTGATTGCACCCCAATTGTTAATATGGAAATTTTTTCTTGTAGTAGTAGGTAACTTTGGGAGCTGCTTTCTATTACATTGGCTTGTAGTTGTATGGGTTATTCTGTGGTATATAGCAGTCACTAATACCTGTAATAATAAAGGACTAATTTAGTTACAGGTATCCTACATTTGAGGAAGAATATATATGTATATAGTTTCCTCAGGTTTTTATGGAAAATATATTTAGAGACTACTAACCTTCTATTTTTTTACCTTTCGTTTATTCAGAATAAAGTATTTTCTAAGGAAAACAGGGAAGTTAAGGAAGCAATGCAGGCCCTGTCTGGGTAACTCAGTCGATTAGAGCTTCATCCTGATTCACCAAGGTTGTGGGTTCGATCCCTGGTCCAGGCACATACAAGAATCAACAAATGAATGCATAGATAAGTGGAAAAACAAGTCAATGTTTCTCTCTCTCTTCCTTCCTCTCTCTCTTAAGTCAATAAACAAAAGAAGAAGAAGCAATGCAAAAGGTCAGATTTTCCCATCTCTCTCTTTCCCCGACTAATTGCCTTAATGTTACTGATAATAGTGAGCTCTGGAGCCTAGCAATGAAAAACTCCCCAAGACTCCAGATTTGAATTTTATTAACAATGCTACTTGCTCATCGCCTGAGTCCTTTCTGAGTTCTGCTGATTTTCCTGGCTGTCAGGAGGTGAAATGATGAACAGTTTCATAACAGAACTAGATTCCTGTTTTAGGAATATTTAACTCTAGTTTCCCAGGGGTTGCTAGTTTGCAGCTGTGAAAGTCTAGTCGATAGCAGTTTCAGGGGAAAGATTTCTAGTTCGGGCTGTGTTCCATTTCAAGCATCTCTCTCTCTCTCTCTTTCTCTCCCTCTCTCTCTCCCTCAAGTAAATTTCACCTTCTTGCTATCAGAATCTGTTATAGTTTGTCAGCTGCCATGAAACTTATTTATATTTTAAAAGCAAAACCTGGAAATTCTCACTTTCTGTTTATGGACTTTCCAGCTATTCATTCTGTCTGCACACACACACAGTTCAACTTGATTACTTTATTATTCCATTTGGAGTTTGCCATTGGAAGTTTCGCTGTCAGAGAATATACATTATTGGTGAAATAGAAATTTATGTTTAAAGAATGGACTTTAAAATCACTGATTTCATACTTGGCCCAATGAGAAAATTGAGAGCATTTTTTGAGCTGCTGAGAAATACAGTCGTGAAATCTACCAAACTTACCATTGAATGATCTTGAACTTTGAAAGCTAATCATGGCAAGGAAAGAAAATTATTGATATAAATAGGTTAAATGAGGGGTTGGCAGACTATGGCCAGTCAGCCAAATCTGGCTTGCCAACTGTTTTGGTATAGCCTGTGAGCTAAGAATGGTTTAAAGATTTTTTTTTTTTTTGTAGATGTTTAAATGGTTCAAAAAATTAAAAGAAGAGTAATATGGAATCCAAATGCCGGTGTCCATAAATAAAGCTTTACTGGAACATCGGTATGCTCATGCCATTCGAGTCTTGTCTGTGGCTACATTCGTTCCATAACAGCAAAGTTGAACAGATGCTACCGAGACCTTATGGCCTGCGAAGCCTGCCATACTGTCTGGCCTTTACAGAAACAGTTTCCCACCCCTGGGTTAAGCAATGCCTTTTCCTATTGTCCCTTCTTTACATAATCAGCACATGTGTGTGGGCACAAGTCTAATGAAATGCACACTGTCAAAGATCAACAAAGCGAGACACTAGTTAAAGTGGTAAGGACAGGCTTTAATCAATAACATAGTACTGCAACGGGAAACAGGACAGTGTGAAATCAACACAACTTCCATTTGTACAGAGGTCACTAGACATTTTAAAGGGAAAATGAGGGGGCAGGGTGAGATGGGGACACAGGAGAGGCAGGGAAGTGAATAATGATGAGAAGTGAGAAGGGGGCATTTGCTGCTCAGGAAACCCATCTGGGTTTGCTAAGTGGCACTTACCCATGTTAGGCTCCTACCCTCCCACCGAAGCTGGGAGTCAAGGGCCCTATCTTTAGGTGTTGGCTGGAACAAACAGTATATTCTTTTGGCAGCCTTGAATTTTCTCAGGCAGGAACATTAAGGGACTGGAGTCATCCTAGGGATGTGGCCTTGAGCTGTTATAAACAAAGTGTTTGATCGGGTCGTTATTGGCCAGGGAAGGGCTTGGAGGAGTCTTGGTAGAGTTTGGTTAAGGAGAGAAACTTTGTCAACATATGCCAAATTCAGCATATTAAGTACATGAATTCACCAGTGTACACTCACAGTTCATGTAGACCTTATCTTTATTTAAACTTCCAATCTCAAATTGCTTTTTTTTAAGATTTTATTTTTTCATCCTTACAGAAAGGGGAAGGGAGGGAGAAAGAGAGGGAGAGAAACCTCAGTGTGTTTTTGCCTCTCGCATGCCCCGAACTGGGGACCTAGCCCGCAACCCAGGCATGTGCCCTGACTGGGAATCGAACTGGCAGCCCTTTGGTTCCCAGGCCGGCACTCAATCCACTGAGCCACACCAGCCAGGGCCCAATCTCAAATTATTTCTTCAGCTATGGGATACTGATCATTAGAAGTGAACATATTACCCTATTGTATTTGTTACACTGGGAGCAATTTTGCATGCTTATTCTTTGGTCTCTAAGTTGGCCTGCTTTCCTTGGGCTAAAGAGTTACTTGTTAGACTTATGTTTGCCTCCCATAGGCCTTTAAACTCCTCCTTTAACGTGGATGGAAAAAGAATTGGCAATAATACTTGTACAGCCTCAACCAGCATGTGCTGGAGAACTGATAAGTCCACAGGAGAATGCCTGGTATTTCCTTACAGTACACTTGAGCCTTCTGGTCCTAATGGCTGATGACCTTCATTAATTGTTTTCCAAATGGAAAGAAAACCAGATAAGTGGATTTAGTTGTGGGCAGAGGACTGAATGTGGGCTGTATTAATTTGCAGTTGTTTAACCCAACTTCCATATGATTGAGAGCATTGTAATGAAAACCTATATATTACCTGTCTTTTTTCATAGCAAAAACATCAGAAAGGAATGCTGCCTGGCTTCTGAGCAAGTTAGCTGATTATGTACTTAAGCTGTGAAAATTATCTTGACGAAATCTAAGCCTTCGTTTTAGATAACAAAGTTAACATTCCCATTTTTTTTTCCTGGCAAAGAAATGAGAAAGGTTTCCTGCCTGAAGTCTTCTTTTAGAAATATATTTTCAAGTGTGGTTTACAGCATTTGGCATACGATAAATACTCTATACTAAATAATTAGTGCGTGAAGTCATAAACAACCCATTATAATACTTCTTGTGGATGAATGGCCATTATTTGTTTATCTGATCAGTCATCGCGATCAGTAACTCCGGAATGTAAAGGACTATGCAGGTTAAAAATAAATGGACTGCTGTTGGACTAGGTCTCAGAGAATAAACTTTTATTTCTGTTTTGACATTTGAAGCATGTTTTTCTGTAATTGATGGTTAAAAGTAATCAACTTCGACTTCTCAGAAATCTGTGTTATACTGCTATAAGCTCAACAAGCAAAATTATGATTATGCTGTAATGGGTTTTTATAAATGTCAGTACATTTTTATTTTAGGAAGTCCATTATGAATGATAAGAAAATACTAGCATTTTTATGAAAGAAATCGTTCTCTAGTTTGAAAAGGAAAAGCAATTTCCCTACAATTGTGATTTACTACAAGGTTTTCATTTTTATCTTGGTTGTTTTCCATATATTTCATACATTCTGTGAGATTTGCTTAATTTGAAAATAACATGATAATTATCTGCCAAAGATGCGCTTTAAAGAAAACAGGCCAATATGTATAAAACTAATGTTAAGTTCGCCCAGTGAGCGTGGAAAGGAGTGGCATGACTGTTTAACTGAAGGGTGTGAAGCCATCTGGCTAATTCGAGGCTGTTCTGCATTGGTCAGACATCTAACCACAGCAATGTTACAGCGGCCCATCTGACTGGAATCCAGGGGGCTTGTCTCTTAGGAAGATCAGAGTCCAAGTCCCTAACCTTGACCCTGTGATGGGGGCAATTAGCAACGTCAGGGGCACAGTGGCTGAAGTCTGGGATTAGTTTGGCCACAAGCCCCTCACCTCTCCAACTGCCCTGCCGGGTTAGGGTTAGCGTTAGGGTTAGGGTTAGGGCACAGTGCCCTCCTCGGTGGCCCGAGGCTCAGGTTAGCATTCTCTAACCCAGCTGATTTTACTTAAAAAAAAAAAAATACTTATTTTATGATAACTCTACTACTAGTTTTTGTAAATAAAGTTTTATTGGAACACAGCCATGCTTGTTTGTTTATGCACTGTCTGCGGCTGCGTTTGGCAGAGTTGAATACCGCAGTTGTCACCGAGACTGACCGTGTGGCCTGCAAGGCCTTAAAACTTACTCTTCCTTCGACGGGAGCATTTTACTATTCTTCCCAGAGCTCTCTGCCCAGTACCAGGACTCAACTTCCCCCAGGTGGCTAGAGCTGTGCCCTGGGTGTCTGCCTGCTTTGCTGGGAGGGGGAAGGGCCTATGTGGTTGGGGGGCAACCCAGCACCCAGCCAGCCCAGCCAGTCCCCCCGTGGGCTCTTTCCTGTTGGCACTTACTGTACCACTTGGAGGTTAATTAAGAAGAGTCACTAAAGTGCAAATGTGATCCTCTCTATCTTCTTCATCTCTTTACTCCTTAATGCCCATAGGAAAAAATACATTCTTTTTTCCCTTTTTAAATTTTTAATGTGATTTTTATTTTTTTAAAAAGATTTTATTTTCAGACAGAGGGGAAGGGAGGGAGAAAGGGAGAGAGACATTGATGTGTAAGAAATACATTGATTGGTTGTCTCTTGTGCGCCCCCAACTGGGGACCTGGCCCACAACCCAGGCATGTGCCCTGACTGGGAATCGAACCAGTGACCTTTTGGTTCACAGGCGGGCACTCAATCCACCGAGCCACACCAGCCAGGGCTAATTCAATTTTTCAATTGCAGTTTGTATTCAATATTATTTTGTGTTAGTTTCAGGTTTACAACATAGTGGTCAGACAACCATATACTTTACAAAGTATTCAGCCTGAAAAACCTACATTCTTTATCTCCACCTTTTTGGGGTTGGCCCCTGTTTCCTTTGGGTATCTTATTTGTGCATGCTTATTATATCTGCTTCCCAGCCTTTACTTCCTATTCAACCCCCAACACACACACACACACACACACACACACACACACACCTATCCCCCAACACACACACACCACCCATCCCACTCACACACACACACACACCCCCATCCCCCAACACACACACACCACCCATCCCACTCCACCGCCCCATGTTGAACTTGTTAGAATTCCTAAGTGGTGTCACAGTTGTGAGCCTTTTTACCTATACTCTTCATTTGGCCTGGAACAATCTTTATTTTGCCCCTTTTTTTACCTAGAAAAGTACTTTGTCTTTCATATTTCAGTATGTAATCTAAGCTTGATCCATGTAGCTTTCTCTTAACTCCTCAGTACTGAGTTAATTGGTTCAACTACCATCTTTTGTTAATTAAGATAATGTCACTGCTTTAGCAGCCCTGGCTGGTGTGGCTCAGTGGATTGAGTTCTGGCCTACAAACCAAAGGGTTGCCGGTTTGATTCCCAGGGCACGTGGCTGGGTTGCAGGCCAGAGCCCCAGTTGGGGGTGGCCGAGAGGCAACCACACAGTGATGTTTCTCTCCCTCTGTTTCTCTCTCCTTTCCTCTCTCTCTAAAAATAAGTAAATAAAAGTCTTGGAAGAAAGTATAACAACAGAACCTTATAAAAAGAAAGCAAAAGCAAAAAACCAGAATAGGAAGAGAATCATAGGTATGGAGATCATTTGGAGGGTTATCGGGGGGAGGGGGAGAAATGGGGAAATGGTGCAGATATTAAGAAGCATAATTGGTTTGTACAAAATAGACAGGGGAAAGTTAAGAATAATAAAGGAAAGGGTGAAGCCAAAGGACTTATATGCATGACCCATGGACAATGAACTAAGGGACTAAGGGGGCTGGGATTGCTGGAGGGAAGGGGGGTACTTGACTGAGGGGAGTAAAGGGAAAAGAAATTGGGACAACTGTAACAACATAATCATGCTTAAAAAATAAAATAAAATGTAAAAAGATAATGTCACTGCTTTAGCAGATTAACCCCCTTATTGGTAGTGGCTTATTTCCTGGGCCCTTGGAACCCTGAGCAGGTCTTCCTGATAGAGCAAGGGAGGGAGGTGTGTTGAGACCCTAGGAGATGGGGGCGCTCTCATCTTCAATAGGAGATTCAAGGCTGTGCTCCCCATTACCTTCAGCTGACAGATGAGAGAAGAGAAATGGGGAAGATCGGGTGGGAGGTGTGGAAGGGCTGTGCCTGAAATTTCGGTACATCCTTCTGCCCATGCTCCATTAATCAGAACCCTGGCCGCATCTAACTGCGGGTGAGGCTGGGACATGCAATCTAGCCGGGTATGCAGCTGGCTGGGCATCAGGCACCGTACCTTTATCATCACATTTATTCACTACGTGGTACATTGTGCTTTTGTTCCCAGTCCACGAACCTTCTCTGAATCTCCTCCTTTTCTCTGACAGGACTGTTCCTCCTGCTAGAGGTAGAGTGTCCTTCCTTTCCTCATTGCTCTTGGCCTTGTGACTTGCTTTTGCCAACAGAACATGGGAAGGAGTCAGAGTGTCAGTTTTCATAGAGGTCTTCTTTTTTTCTTTATCCTCACCTGAAGATATGCTTTTTAATTGATTTTAGAAAAAGAAAAAAGAGGAAGGGGCAGGGAAGAGAAAGACAGAGAGAGAGAGAGAGACAGAGACAGAGAGAGAGAGAGAGAGAGAGAGACTGATCAGTTGCCCCTGAAAGGTGACCCAACTGGGCCCTCAGCCTTTTAGTGCAGTGGACAAAGCTCCAGCCAGCTGAGCCACCTGGCCTGGGCTCTTTTTTGCTTCTAACACTATTGTATGGTATACGAAGAACTCCCTGGGTTAGCCTGCTGGTCCTGGAAGCTGGATTCCCATGACACTGCACCATTTTGCACACCTGCCAGTGTGAAAGCACGTGCTTGTTGTTGGATGTCACTGAGTTGTGGGGAGTTTTGTTTTGCAGCATTATTGTGGCAATTGTGGACTGCTACATGTTGTATTAAGATTCCACTCAGCTTGGGATTGTGTCTCATTTATGAGCTCTTTGAGGGCCAGCCCTCTTTATATTAGACCTCCTTGTGTGAGAGTAGATATTGAGTATTGAATGAATTATGAATCAGAGTGATACCACACTGAAATGCACATGATGTCTGGTATTAATTATCACAGGCACACCTGATTCTGTACTTCATTGAGCAGATCGAACTGCTCTTGAATTTTAGGCTCTCCTGCCAGTGCTCATTCACTATGCCCAGTGGACACTCCACAGTGAAGTACTGCCTACCCCTACCCCTCGGGCACCAGCACCACATCTGAGCCCAGAGCCTTGCAGCACAGGCCTGCAGACAAAAAGGGTTGCCGGTTCGATTCCCGATCAGGGCTCTTGGTTGGGGGCATATGAGAGGCTTCTGATCAATGTTTCTCTTGCACATTTATGTTTCTTTCCCTCTTCTTCTCCCTACTTTCCCTTCTCTCTGAAAATAAATAAATAAAATCTTAACAACAACAACGACAACAAAAAGAACCCATGATCAGACTACCTTACATGCAGTACACTGGGAAAAGGAAATAAATAACTAGAACCTGGAACACTCACTATACTAAATGAAAGGTATTGTCTTGCTAAAGTGCACATATTGACCTACAGTTAGGTTTCATATTGTTCTTCTAAAATATCACCCTGAATGAGCAGACTTGAAGAAATGGGTCTGTGAAAAACCCTGCTAAAGAATTAACATGAAATACAGTGCAGCGGTGGGGTGGGGGGAGAAAAAGGAAATGTTTTAAGCAGTGACATAGAAAGTTCTGTTTACGAAGGAAGGAAGATTTTGTAGTCTCGTGTTTGCAGGAAAATGACTGGAAGGAGACATGAATCTAGTAGCAGTGTTTAACTCTGTAAAGCGGGAGTGTAGGGGGTTATGGCTGAGAGGGACTGGGTTGAAGAGCATATGGGTAGGTTCCCATGCCCCTGTCCACACTTTATATTTTTATTTTATTTTGATGCCTAAGAATATATTAACTAGTAATAAGTATATTGGAATTTCAGAAAAGTGATAGGAAATCCACATTAACCCAAGGGTCCAAATAACAGCATCAAGAGATTTTTAACATGTTTGTTCTGATTGTAAAAGTAAGATTACTTTATTGTAAAAATTTTTGAGAATATCAGATATATAAGGAAAAATATATAAATATTTGAAATTCTACCAGCCAGATATAATCACTGCTATCTCTACTTTCTGTAATATATCTATTTTGCATAACTAATATCATAGATACACAATATGCTTAAATTTTTACAAAACATCATAGTTTTTTAAAAGATTTTATTTATTTATTTTTAGAGAGAAGGGAAGGGGGGGGAAGAGAGGGAGAGAAACATCAACTTGTGAGAGATAACATCCATCAGTTGCCTCTTACACGCCCCAACCTGGGGACCTGGCCTGCTGCCCAGGCATGTGCCTTGACTGGGAATCGAACCTGTGATCTTTCTGTTTGTGGGGCAATGCCCAACCTACTGAGCCACACCAGTCATTAAACAATCTTTATAAATATAAATTAAACACATATGCCATAGGTTACTAAATGACTTCCTACTTAATATTTAGATTGTTACCCTTGTTTTACATTGAGTGATAATGTGATGAATGTCTGTACAAGGAAGTCTTTTGGTTTCATGGGCATATTTTTTAATGACATTAATAACAGCATACTGAGGATTTCAAAACTCATAAGTCAGAAGGTAGTTTGAGATGCTGTTAAAATGATATTCAAATTTTATGCCAAAATTGTGGGCATTCTAGTTCCTCAAAGGTATTAAAATTGACAAGCAGCATTTGTCACAGAAGTTAATCTCAGGACAAGACACACAGCAGGTGGTAATGGGAAGCTGGAGTGAGGGCGGCGGAAACTTCAGGTGGATTTTCATCATGTCAAACTTTTGTTTCCCACGTTTCTATTATGGGAAGATTATGCGATATTCCCTCTAAATTTAATTCTATTTCAAAACTTTCATCATTTTACCAGATAACAAGCCAATCTTAGAGAGTGCATTGATGGGAACTTAGATTAAATGCACAAGAAACACTATGCAACTGTAAAAAATAAAGAACAAGGGGACACTCGGTGCAGTGATACAGAACCACCTCTGGGATTCATTTATTAAATGAAAATAGTAAGTTACACAACAGTGAGCATGCTTGTATTTGCATTAAAGATACTGAAAAGATACATAAGAAACTAATAAAAGTGTTAGAATCAGGGGAAGTAGGGAGAGGAGAAAGCTTACTTAGACAAAAGGATGAAAAATGAGAATATGATTCCCTAGTAATGTGATAAAATGTTGAAAAATATACCCTGGATGAAAATATAAATTGCTTACCTCAGAAGTCCTAACCTATAATTTCTTAGTCTTCTCTATTTAAAATGGACGAATCTAAAGGACAAAAGAAACAAACAAAATAGGAACAGACTTATAGATACAGAGAACAGACTGATGGTTTCCAAATGGGAGGGGGTTGGGGGAGTAGGTGACGAAAGTGAATGGATTAAGAAGTACACATTGGTAGTTACAGACTAGTCACAGGGGTGTAAAGTACAGCATAGGGAATAGAGTCAGTAATACTGTAATAACTATGCAAGGTGCCAGATGGGTACTGGAAACATCAGGGGAACACTTTGTAAAGTATATGCTTGTCTGACGACTATGCCGTACACCTGAAACTAACACAAAATAATGTTGAATGCAAACTGTAAATAAAAAGTAAATTTTTTAAAACTAGAATGAAATGGAAGAGAGTTTAATATATTAAGGATGTTATCAAAAAAGTATAATAGAAATTTCAGATCTATAAAATTTTAATGGTAATTTTTATTAGCAAATTAAGAACATATCATTATAAAAAATGATGTCTTTTTGTATAGAATTGAGTACTCTGAAGCAAAATTCCTTCAGTTTTTATATCTAGATCAGGCTTTCTCTAATAGGAATTTACACAGAAAAAATAGTTTTCTTTTATCCCCCACCCGCAAAAAGGAATGAATACATGTTTTTTTAAACTTAAACTTTATCTTTCTTTTTTTTTTGGTAGCCATCTTAAAACTCTCAATCCTCTGATAATTTTCCGTTCATTAAAGGGAAGAACTTGGTGTTGTTTTGAGAACCACATGGCGGGGGTGGGGTGGGGGTGGGGCAGTGTATTGATGGATGTTTCCTTTAGGACTGTAATTTGATTCCAGTGCCATCAGTTTCTAATTTGGCTTTGCAGTTGGGCTCCCACCCACAGGCTGAAGAAGAGAGTGCTATTTAACTAAGCTGATGAAATGCACATGGGCGGAAATGAAGTGTCCAAGCCTTCTCTACCCGTGAATCCTTCAGTTTGCCTCACTTTAGTGCTGATGTGGTCATGTGTAAGTCCTCCAACTTCTGTTTATCCAGACTAGAGTGATGTGTTTAATTAAGTAGTCTGGCTCCTGTAGGTATATGTTAACATTTTTAAAATAGCATCTGAACGCAAGAAGATACATGCGTAAACTTCTACTGGCCATAATTCCAAGTTTTAATGCTGACCCGGAGGTCATTTTAAAGTTTTTCCTGTGTCCTAAGTCAGGGATCAGGGGTTGGCAGATTGCAGCCTGTGGGCCAATTCCAACCGGTTGCCTGGATTTCTAGAAAGCTAAAAATGGTCTTTCCATTCTTATATCATTCGTCAAAATCAAAGAATAATATTTCATGAGACTTGAAAATTATTTGAAATTCAAATGTAAATGTCCATCAGTAAAGTTTTATTGGCACAGCCACACCCACTCTGTATTCTCTATGGCTACTTTCTCTACACGACGGGAGAGCTGAGTGGTTGCTGGAGACCAGGTGACCCACAAAGGCTAAAACGTCTGCCCCCAGAAAGCTTGCTAACCCCTGCCCTATGTCATCAAATGTCATCAAGTGGTTCTTGATGGGAAGAGATTACAAATGAATGTGTGGATACAGGCTTAGATATATAATTTTTTTTATCTTTCTGGGTTTTTTAAATTCTGCATAAATGGACACGTTGCACTCAGAGAGGATTTTCTTTACTCTAAATGTGCCTACTGTGAACAATTCTCTCTCTTCCCAAATAGATTTTAAACAACGTGAATAGGAATTAGGTTGTAAATGTTTATATTCTCCTGCCGTGCTTGCTTGCTTTCCCATAAAGATGTAATAACCCCTCCTTGCTATGGAGTAAAGCTTTCAGAGCAAAAGGCTGATAAGCCATTTCCCCCTTGTCCACTTGTTGCTTTGCCGGGAAGTGGATGCTTTGAAGGGAAGTGGAGGAGCCACACTGGGGAAGTACGCTTGCTTAAGAAGATGGAAGAAACAGCAGAGGATATGGCTCCCTGTGCCCCTCCTCCAAGGTTGTTCTATATTATGTTGAATTCTGAGGAAGAGGATATAAAAACTCCACCACAGAAGGGAGAGTTTATTGATAGAGGGACACCTATACATGTATAACCTAAATAGCTTCTATGTTTTAGGGTTAAAATACCATCCCTTTTATGCTTTGTTGTTATGAGCATATGAAGATATTTTTGCCACAGATAAAGGACTACTTGGCTAACAATAGCTTGACTAATGCAGTCCTAGGCGTAGGTTGTTCCTGGGTGAGGCTTCATTGACTCAGGCTTTTTCCTTCTTTCTCCTCCACCAGCTTCATGCTTGTTACCTCGTGGGTGTAAAGTGGTTGCCACAGCACCGCTGCTGCAGGCATCATATCATCATATGACTGGATTTAGAGGCAGAAAACAGGTTGGCAGAGCACTGTGGGCATTTTTCTTGGGTGGCTTTTTTTTTTTTTAATCATGGAGGAACATCTTTTGCAGAAGCTGAGAATCTTCCCTTAGAGTCTCCTTTACTAGAACGGGACACATGGCCACAGCGAGCAAAGGGCAGTGAGACGTCCAATTCTGGCTCACCTTCCTGGAGAGCCTAACACTCAGATTCAGGGTTCTGCTAGCATGGAGAAACAAGAGGGAAAGAAGATGAGAAAGCAATCAACATGGTGCTCTTCTCCAGTATTTTCTCTAGTGTTATTCAAAGCTGTACTTGGAAAACAGCAACAAGGCCATTGTTTGGAGAAGAAACACTTGAAGTTTGGAGGTGGCTAACAAGTATCTCTCTTAATGCCATACTCATATTCTGGTAGAAATATATAACCCTTAGCTTTGTGATCAAATCAAAAGTATATTTTATCAGGATACTGTCAGCAGCAATAAATAGAAAAGCACAGCTACAAATAGCTTAAAGAGGAGGGCAAGTTATTCTTTCACCAAAGAAATCCAGAGGTAGGGCCATTTTAATTGGGTTTAGGGGCTCTGCATTTTGTCATCTTTTTCATGTAGACCCCACTTCTTGTGGATGCAAAGTGACTGCCATCGCTCCAGCTATCCTGTCTTTACAGGAAGACCAAAGACGACCAAAGGACATGTTCCTTCCCTGTCTCCCTTTCTGGGAGTGTTGACAACTTTCCCAGAAACCTCATAGCACAGTCCCTTGACCTTGCGTTGTCCAGAATTATCATGCTGTGTCATGTCTTTCTTAAATCTTCCCAGTGAGGGGAGTCATCATGGCTGGTTTTGACTTGCAGATATTGGCAGATGATGATCCGTGGACCAAGTATAGCCCACCACCTATTTTTGTAATAAAGTTTTATTAGAACAGAGCCATGTCCAATCATTTATATATGATTCATGGCAGCTTTTGCACCATAACCACTGAGATGAATAGTTGCAACAGAGATCAGTTGGCCACAAAGCTTAAAATACTTACTGTCTGGCCCTTTATAGAAAAAGTTTTCCGATCCCTAGTTTGGCGAACCAGTGATTCTCACCCCAGGGGGCAGGTATTGGGCAATGCCCCTGAGTGTTCTAGTTGTTTATAATGTTGCAGGCAGGAGTTCTAGGGGCATATAGCAGGACGAGATCAGGGATATGAAGCATCCTGATATAAGCAAGACTGCTCTATGTAATGAAGAGTTGTCCCACTCAAAATAGCAGTGGCAAGCCCACAATGACAAGCCTTGGCTTATATTATTAATTACAAGTCACTTTCTAGGGTGGGAGAGGGCCTCAGCTCCTGCTACCCCTTTCTCAGCCCCACCCAGCACATGGCCATAGGATATTTCTGCAAGCTTGAGACTGGGAGGAAAGACAGAGGAGAGAAAATGACTATTGGATAGGAAACCGAGGGGGCCTGCTCTGGAGAGCAGAGAGGATTTGCTAAATTGATCTCCAGAAAGGGATGGTTACATGGGTACCTGATAATTACGGAATGATTCATTGGCTGATGGTAGTGGTTGCCCTGATGGGGAGCAGCACACGTGGGAAATGTGCTTCCACATGTTCCGTATGCTGCACAATGGGAGTTTACATGCACTAAAAAGGTCTTTTCTCTCACGCTGATCTGTAATGAGCAAATGATTTCTGACAAGAACATATTAATCATATGATTGAAAGTGAGTTTTAAAAGATAATTATAAACAATCAAGTAATTTAAAATTAATTATCTTGGTGTTTATGATAAAACCAGTTAATTTATTAGGCACTTTTGTTTGGTTGTCGCTGAAAAGAAGTTTACAATTGTGCATTTCTTATTTCTAACCACTTTCTCATTGATTGAATATGGTGTAATAGTTTATAATAAAAATTCTGCTATACTTTTTTGTATATCTAGCCATAATCACATGGGAATCGGTATGAAATTACTAAGTGTTCCCATGAATGGGTAGGTGTAGATGCCTACATGTTAAGCACATCCAATGTTTCATGATTGCCTAGAGTAATTTAGTACTCTGATTTTTTAAAAAACCAAAACCCCCAGTACGAAATTTGTTTTCCGTTGTTACCCAGTACGCACATATACTACATACACCCATACACATAATTAAGACAGAAGTTTCACAAAATAATGTTGAGTTGAATGCAATCTGATTCTGTTCTATTTGATCCTCTTTCACTTTTTATTCCTGTCAATTGCAGCCCACTGAAGTAGTTGCATGACTCCTCCCTCCCCTGCCAAATAAATTGCAGCCAATGTTAGAAAAACATGAGGGTTGTGAACGTGTCACCTCCCGGCCCTGGGAACTCTCTCCTCTTCTTGGTACATCATTTCTCTCCCTTTGGATACTTCTTCCTTCCCGTGTTAACTATAATATACCTGAGTGGCTGCTGACTGTCAGCCCTGTGAGCCCGACTGAGCCAAGGAGAGACGTCTTGCCTAGAATTGTTTTTTTTAAGTTGAGCCAGCAAAGAGGGGCTTTGTTCCTCTGTGGTAACAGCCTTTAAGAATGGAATCATATGGGTGTGTCTGGCTTTTGTCACTCAGTAATGTTCGCAAGACTTACCTGTGTTTCTCTGTACTTGTAGTTCATCTATTCTCATTGCTGTACAGTATTCCATTATGTGAAGATTTGTAATTTATTTTTTTGTCTGTTCTGCTATTGATGGCTCTTTGGTGAGCTTCCAGTTTTGACATTGAGCAGAGCTGTCCTGATCATCCTTGTGCCTTCTTCTGGTTGCGTGGCTGCATTTCTATTGTGCATATTCCTAGGAGTGCAGCTGTTGGCTCCGTAACTGTCTTCTGTAGTCACTCATGTCTCTCTCTCTCTCCTTGCCAGTCTGGAAACTCCTTGAAAGCAGAGACTGTCTTATTCACCACTATCTGACCCCTGTCCTTGCACAGAAAGTGCACAGACTTCTTGAACACTCCTAAGAATGCCCCTGCATTGGCCCTTGAACCTTTCCTCTAGAACAGGTGCTCTGTTGGCCAGCCCATCTAGATTGATTAAGGTCAGGTGGCAGTATAAAAATAATGTGATGTACATATAATGTCTCCAAAACCAAAATTGCTTATGTCTTATTTTTGTAAGATGTCCTCCAAGGGATGATTGGGGACCTAAATTCCTTCTGTCTCATGGATCCGTTATCTTCAGTGTGCATCTTGCAAGACAGCATGCTTGTCTGCATGAAGCAGGTCTATTTTGAAAGGAGGACTGAGCAGACCAGAAGGCACAGGTATCACCTCTGCTGTCATCCATTAGTGAGGATGCATCCTGAGGCTGATCTAAAGATACAAGACACTGCAGCCTCATGGGTTTCTTGAATGAGAGAAAATGCCTGGTGACCAGCTGGCCAGTCTCTGGCACAGTGTCCTTTCGGGAGTTGCCAGAGCTTTCTCATTCACACTCATTGGAGAGCTCACTGCCTGCTCAGTGCCCCATCCTGCTCTGAGGAGCGAGAATGTCTTACTCTTAGGGACTGTCGCAGTTTCTCTGGACAGCTGCACTAGGCCACCCAAGGCTGTCTCTCTGCTCTGTATTCCTTTATAGAAGTTTGGCAGTAACATCTCTCTCTCATGCTGGGGTAGATTTAGAAGATAGATACAGTCAGTTCTGCTATCATGCAGCATACGCGTTTTTGAAATTATGGCATGATTTCAAAGTTTTGTTATAAAAATACCAGGTTTGTAGGAAAAATGTGAGGGCACTGCACTTAAAATATTAAAAAGCATTGTGATTGACCCAATAAGAACAAAGAGAAGAACCTAGTAAATCTGTTAGCACAATTTTATACAGGTTTAGTGGTTAAGACATATATTAATACTACAATACACATGTCACTTTCCCTTGACAAGCCTGAAGTGGGCTTGTGGAGGGGGCACAGGCAAACTTGTATGTTACTGAAAAGGGAGGAGAATTATCTAAAGTAAGGGGGGTGGTTTGTAACACATGCTATAAATCTGAGGGAGCTGTAGATGTGGAGTGTGTGTGTGTGAGTACATGCACATTTTGTGTATTCCTTTGCAGCTCTATTCAGCTGGATGCTGTTTTCTGAGTTCATAGTGCTTCTCCTAGATGAAATTTGCATCAGCAAACAATAACTTTGCATTGTACTCAAATTGTTCCCTAACGTATCAACCACAAGGAGACAAATTCACATTGACAAAACAGGTGCTGTCACCGAGCTGCCCGTGCAAGGATGGAGCAGGTAGATGCAAAGTGGTCTCTGTCCATTGCAGTAACGTTCTGAATAGTGCGTATCTGCTTATACCTGGATAATTTTGCAGAATGTTTCTAACCACCATGATTCTCAGTCCGGAGCGCTTGCTTCAAAACTATGTTGCTAGACTATTAGGCTCATTTCTTTCTGGTTCGGGTGTGTTCGTCTGTATTCTTTTCAGAGCAATGGTTTCTCCTCATTGGTAATCAGCAGAACTGCAACACCCCTAACTTTAATGGTTCCTCTGTGGCTTTCATTCTCTTTTATCTACATGAAGACTACCCTCTTTTTTACTAACACTGTTCAAGATACAATTAGCTTCTTTGAAAGGAAGGCAGAAAGGTAGCATACTCTTTAGAATACCTGCGTCCAAAATAAATGATAATTTCTAGTACAAAATAGGTCAGTTTTATACTACATTCTTTTTATTGACTTTGCAGTGATTTTGAGGGTCTATAGTATAATGAGTACTGGTCATACGGTACTTTGTATTGCTAATTGCCAGTGATGTTTTATTAGAAATATTAACAGCTTTAAGAGCAGTATTGCTAACATTGCTACTAATATTAGTATTACTATTGTCACATAGTTCTGAAATTTAAAAATTACTAATACTACTTTTTATTATTTAGTAATTATTTTACTGTTTCCAGCCTAATGTAATGGTTGATTTACCTGGAACTACTTCCTCCCACTTCTCTTCCTCCTCCTCCTCCTGCTGTCACCACTACCACAGCCACCTACAATGGATGGAGGGATGACTATATCCCAACCACTCTCAGCGGCTTCACAACAACCTAGTCAGATAGGGTCTATTGTTATTCCCATTCTGCTGAGGAGGACACTGAGGGTCAGAGTGGATAAGGAACTAACTTACCTACGGAACAAGCAGACTCAGGATCCCCAAAGCCCCTACTTACAAGCACTGAGTACACTGCAGAAATTATTGCCACTTTGCTGTACCGTTGTCATTTCTTTGCTATGATCAAGTGCAGCTGCCTTTTAAAACAATAATACTATCTTAGAGCAAAGAGAATTTCTATATTCTTTGTTGTGTTTCATATAATTCCAGAGCTATAGAATCCACCACTAATGATTTCATTTCCAACAATGTTTGTATTATTAATGACAGTGGCTTCTTCCCTCTCTTTGAAAGAAGAATGATTTTTATCATCTCTCCTGAAAGAAATAGAACAATTAGGCATTCTAAAAGTTGTGAGAAACCTTCTTTCTAGATAACCATCCCAGTAGGTATTCCTGTCTTTCTTTTAAGCCTATACTACCTTTGTACATTTTATTTCTGGACTAACTGAATGCAATCTACCCAAAAGAACAATAGCTGTCATGAGATGTCAGGGAATGTAAAGAAATCTGCCTTGTGGAAATTGCAGGTGAAACTAGTTATTTTCCTCCTGAAATAATTGTTGGAGGGTCGGATTATGAATTCTCAAGGGTATATCTAATTAACTTTAGGGTGGGGACAGGTTCCTCATATTTAACAATATCTATCCAGTTGGGAACAATGTGAAACTTAGAATTAATTCTGTGGAGTTGTGTGGTCCATTTTGGGCACCTCTATATCAAGCCCAAGAAGGTTGCTGGTGGTTTCTAAGAACAAGATAAAGATCCTTGTGGGAACAGAGGCTTTGAAATGAGTATAGTACCTTCTCCTTGGTTTTGTGAGGCATATTGGTAGCAAGACCAGATTGCTCACTCGGAATGCAATAGTAAACTGAATCTCAACTGTCCTATAAGTGGATGCATTGTTTTTGGATGACTTGCTTCCTGTTGACTATTTTCAATGACATTTACAATTAGTGCCCTTTGGACTAAGGACCACAAGTGCCAGGGAAGGGTATTCTGTGTAACGGTGAATCATAGTGGTGATAACATGTTTTGGGATTCACTGCCCGCTACAGGCACCCTGACAGCAGCATCTGGGAGTCAGCCCCAGGCAAACCTGGGAAGACTTCTTCGCTTCCACCCTAACATATCCCCTTCCCTGTGGTGAACATGGCCTTTTCAGGTTGGGGCGATTCCTTCTTGACCCAACACCCATATTCTTGCCCATTATCTTTGCACAGCACCTCTGAATCCTTTCATATTGTAATTAACACTTAATGAAAGATGTCTCATCATAGCATTTGAAATTAGAGGGGAAAGAAGCCTATCAAATTTTACTGTTTTATAGCATAGGCAGATCAATGGTAGGACTTATCCCATCTGTAGTCTAGGGTGTCCCCTCTCTCACTAGTAATGTCTTTTGAGACCTCCTCCTTAGGTCACATCATGAAAGGCAGAGGAAGGAGGGGAAGGGAGGGCACATTGTTTTGGGGTGGGTTTTTTTTTTTTTTTTTTTTTGTGCACAGGTAAAAATGAAATCGATGGTTGTTAGAAAATAGTTTCCAAATGATAAATGGAGCCATTAGGTTCTAATTAAGGACTCTAACCTACTAAGTGTGTGGGTGGCCTGCAACAGAGATAGCCAGGATCTAATGATATTGTTGGCGAGATTTCCCCAGGACTTTGAGAAAGAGAAGCTATTATAATCATTCCTTTTCCTTCTCTGGAGTGGTGTTTCTTCCCATGTTCCCCACACTTTGGGCCTAACATTATTACTTTTATTATTTTTGCTTATATGCTCATTATTATTTGATCATTCTTTGTTGTAATTTCTCACAATCGGATTTATTGTTTTCACTGGCATTTAAAACAATGTTTTTTGTTTATTGAATTTAGAGAGAAAGAGTGAGAGACATCAATTTGTTGTCCACTTATTTATACATTCATTGGTTGATTCTTGTATGTGCCCTGAACGGGGATTGAACCTGCAACTTTGGCATATTGGGTTGATGCTCAAACCAACTGAGCTACCCAGCCAGGGCCTAAATTGTATGTGTATATGTCTGTGTTGTCTGTGTGTGTGTGTGTTTTACTTAAACCACTTGTTTGAGAAACATTATCACTTGTATTATGCTACTCCCTCCTAAGCAGCTACTAAATGTTGATAAGTACATGCAGAAGACATAGGCTTGCCTTTGATTACTTTGTAGCAGCTTTGCATCAGTGAAAATGAGAGACAGCACTGTTCCAAGGTAATTAGAATAATAATGTAAGAAATTATCAAGGGTCTCAATGTTTGGCTTATAAGAGCCATTTTTACAATCTCATGGGATTTGTTCAAACTTGCAGAAGTGCTTTTGTGCATAGGCTATTGCCTCCCATTGCAGAGAAACTGACAGGGTGGTGGATTCCTAAAGGGAGAGGGAATGAATATTAAGTGGTACCTACTGAGGACTGGAAGAACTCCCAGACTTTTAAACACTTTGTATGCGATACATGGGTGAAAATTGTTCCTGTGGCCCATGGAATGGTTTGGAAATGCTTCTGAAATATTTCAAGGTAGGGAGATAAGGCACTTGCTTTTTTTTTTTTTTTTTAAGATTTTATTTATTTATTTTTAGGGAGAAGAGATGGGAGGGAAAAAGAGAGAGAGAGAAACATCCATGTGTGGTTGCCTCTCATGCACCCCCAACTGGGGACCTGAAGCACCAAAGCCACGAAAAGGACCCCACATAACATCTGGCTGTGAAAATCAGCAGGGACTCTGTCAACTGGGGAAAGATGGGAATCAGTGAGAAACCCAGGTGCCTTCCTAAAAGGTTAATGCACAAAATCCCATTTGAGGCCACTCACCGTGGGTTCCCATGGAGGAAAAGCAGCTTAGAGGGTTGTGTGGCTTCTGGGAGAAGGCTAAAGGGACAGCCACCAGAGGTCCCTGTGCTGAGTCCCTCAGTCATGCTGCCTACAGATGCCATCGTTCCAGGGACAAGTACTCCCTTCCATATGGCATCAGCCTAAGGAAATGCATTAGCCCCACAGCCCCAAGTCCTTGTGGCTCTGCCCTCCCTAGCTCATGTGCTGTGAGGGAATGTGCTGACCACCAACAATCTGGGCTGGCGGTTCAGAATTTCTTGGACGGCACCTAAAGACATCTGGGCAGACTCAGGGTGTCAGAGAAGATGGGATTTAGACTGGGAAAACAAAGCGCCTTATGCAAAAAATTTACAAGTCAAAAAATGAGCTAACATTTGTAAGTTTTGATATGTGTTATGCCTTTTATTCTGTCCTCCCACTCACAGAGAAATTTTCAAAACTCTATTCCAGTCACTGGCTGGTATGGCTAAGTAGACTGAAAGCCAGCGTGTGAACCAAAGGGTCACCGGTTCAATTCCCAGCCAGGGTACATGCCCAGGTTGTGGGCCAGGTCCCCAGTTGGGGGCACACGAGAGGCAACCACACATGGATGTTTCTCTCCCTCTCTCCCTCCCTTCCCCTCTCTCTAAAAACATGTAAAGAAAATCATTTTTTAACAAAGTTCTATTACAGGAAATCTATATTTCTGTATATTTGTATAGATATATAGATACATATACTTATATATACGTGTATAGGCGTACACACATAGCTGAAAAACTAGAAGGTAGGATAAAGAAAAAAACTGCAAATTGAGGGGCTAACAAATAAAAGCTAAAATGATTGTTAGATGGACTGATGTAGTGCTATTTTGTTTCATCTTCACAAGAGACACTCATATTACAGAGCACTTTAATCCCCCAAAGCTCTGCTCCCCACCAAGGGAATATGCATTCACTGAGCTGGAAGTTTAAATGAGATTAATCATGGAACTATGATCCTTGTTTGTATTTCCAAACTGAAAGTAGAGAATTGACAACTACCTTTCCTACCTGAAACTTCAGAAATAACTCTTGACTCCATCATTCTTCTAAATAACTTTAAAAAATTTTTTTAAATTTATTTTTAGAGAAAGGGGAAGGGAGGCAGAAAGGGAGAGAAACATCCATGTGTGGTTGCCTCTCGTGCACCCCCAACTGGGGACCTGGTCCACAACCCAGGCATGTGCCCTGACTGGGAATTGAACCGGTGACCCTTTGGTTCACAGGCTGGCCCTCAATCCACTGAGTCACACCAGCCAGGGTTCCATCATTTTTCTAAAATCTTGAAACAATCTGTCTTTCCAATTGGCCTGCAACCAGGTTAATGGACTGAATGTCTTTACCACCCATCTGCTACTGTACAAATAGAAATCCTACATTTAGCTTCAAAGGAGTGTCACAGATTTATCCCCTGCCCCGCCCCCCCCATTGTGGTGTCATTCCGTTTCACGTCAACAAAAGAGTTACAAACCTAGAACGCAGCAGTTGGTTCCTGGCTTCATTCGGTCTTCAAGCCGCTCCAGACACAGAAGCAGGTGTTCTCGCTCCGGACTGAGTCGGCCTGTGTGGTCGTTCCGCCGCTTTTCTCCATTGCCGGCAGAAGGCCTTCCTGATGAACTTTCTTCATGGGTGATAAGGACAGTGATCCCGACGGGCAAGTCCCTCTTCTCGTCGAGATAGATGACGACTATGGGAACAAGCCGCCGGGCCCCGCCGCGCCTGTCCTGACCATGAGCTCCTTGCCGAAGGCTGATGTGGGAAGCTGGGGCCAACCTCATCCTCCGCTGAGACGTCCCTACAGTGTGCCGGCCAACGTGGTCATCAAGAAGAGAAAGCACCACACGAAGACAACATCGGACATTCTTGTGGACTGCTCGATGGCTCCCCGACCCTCCTGTAGGCTGGCACCTGCTGTTGCGAAAGCCACCGTAGCAACAGAGCAAAAAAATAGCTCTGAGGTGCCCGCAGGCCTGAGGGGAATGGGAGCCACTTCCATTGATGTGCTCCGAGAATTTTCTGGGGGCCCTTCCTCCCTGGTGGTGGGGGAGATAAGGTCCAACAATGTAGGCCCTCAGGGGGGAGGCAATAATCCAAGGTTTTGTGTGCCTTTGTCAGGAGGTCAAGGGTTCTTTCTACCCAGAACCCCACCAATAAGAGGTCCTCCAAAGAACTCCCCTATTAAACCGGGAATATTCGTGGCGCCGCCTCCAAAGCCGTGGAGAATGCCTTTCCCCGAAGGGCAGATTGCTGCACTCCCTTCTCCTCCTCCACCTCCACCGCCCTCCTCTGCTGGCGGTTTCCTTTCCTGGTGCGAAAAGCGGATGGAGGAAATAAAGAAGTGAAGCAGAAAGCTGAAAGTTATTCATGTGTAATGTGTTTATTTTGAAACCCGTACCCTCTTACACGTTAGTTAGCATTCAAGCGCCTTACATACTGGGGCCTTCAATAATGATTCTAAAGTTAGGAGGGGAAAAAACTATTTTATCGCTTTGATAACAGCTTGGCAAATTGGCCTGTGGGCCAAATGTGGCCCTCAGCCACGCCCGTCATTTGCATATTGTCTGTGGCAGCCTTTCTGCTACCCTGCGGAGTTCAATAGTTGCAACAGCCATTGTCTGGGATACAAAGTCTGACCTGTTTACCATCTGGCCCTTTACAGGAAAGGTTTCTTAACCCCTTATACTTTTATATTTTTTGAGCAAACTTTTCGACTTTGGCATGGGTTTTAATTTCATAATACTTTTGTGCCTATGACAAAATGAAATATAAGCCAACAACTTCATTAACGTATTCCTCAAATTTTTGTACATAGAAACATAGAGCTTGATTCATATTCCTCACTTTTGAATGCAGTCAATTTTGTCTTTGATTTTCCACAAAATATTTTTCAGTGTTATGGAAAGCCCGGGTCTCCTGTTCCTTCCTCAAATGGTCTATAGTTTGTTGCCTGAAAGTGGGAGGGATTGTGGTTGTCCAATCATGACTCCAGGAATCCAGCCAATGGGGCTTGCTCCAAGAAGGGCGCGGGAGGGGGAATTCAAAATCGCCACTCACTGTTAGATGAACCTGAAGACTTTAAAAGGTGAAGAGCATGTGCTCCTTAGAATTCATGAAGTGTGTTAGCTTGTTAGTTTCCCCAGCAGGTGGGGAATGGTTTGGGTTTTGGTTCATTGAGGGGAGAGGGAGACAAAAGGATCCAGTCCCATGTTCCTGCATGTCTTTTGTAAGCCTGGTGCTACTTGGATTCTTGCAATGTTCTGTGCATTCTCTGCTGTACTTTCTCAAGTTAAATAGACTTCCTACCAGGTCTCAAAGGGAAGCCCCAGTGAAATGTTGTTCATGGGTCTCTTGATTTTAAGCTGTTTCATTATCTCAGACTGCAGTAATGTAGGTTGGTGGCTGTGGTGCCTGGGCAGGGCAGCCTGGACCTGGAGCCTAAATGATGAGGCTCCTACCTGGGCAGCCACAGTGTCCCATGTGAATGGCACAACTTCACTAAGCCCTCTCCTCTTTCCTGCGCATGAGATCAGTGTCCTGTGGACACCTGGAGACTCCGTGCTGAGTTAACAGGATGAGATCTTTCTTTGAGTGGCTTTTCATTCACTGCTGTGGCGCCCAAGGGCTGGGCCTCTGAGCAGGGGTTGCCACGCAGTCGCAGTCTCACATGTCTGGCTGCTGGGGCTGCACTTCCAAGAACTTGCCCCCTCAGCACCTGAGGCTCTGTTAAGGCTGTTCTTCTCCGTCTCAGGGCACCCCAACATTGGGGCTCTAGAAACCCCTTTTTTCTTTCCCTGGCAGTTGGGGTCATAATACTATGTGACCCCAAGTCCAGAGAAGGAAAGGCTGCTAGTTTCCAGAACTCTCCTTATGGATGAGACCCTGCAGGCCAGAAGGGCTAGTGATTCATGGCAGTAAGCAGCCTAGCAAGAGCAGCCTGCTTTGTGAAATTTGCCAGGTAAAGACTAGGCTCGAGGCCTTTCTACTGATTGTTCATCCCATTTTGGGCTGCATGTTCTATTTTTTTTTTCTTTATGCCAGATGTGGTTACATAAGCAGCTTTCAAAATGAAAAATATAGCTTTGCTTTTCTTATACTTTGCTTGTGTGGGGTTCTGGAAGCCTTTTAAAGAGCCAAGGCCATTTGCCCCAACAGAAACACAACACAACAGAGGAACTGTTGGCATTTTAGAGTAGAGCGTGGTGTGTGTTTCTGATTCCAGCTGAAGAGCTACCTTACAACCTGGCAAGATTCTGGAGATAAAAGGCAGGCTTGTGGGACTGCGCTGGTTACAGATTCCGGTTTTCAGAGCCCAACAAAACCAAGGAAAAGGCGTCGTGGACTCAGGCCAAAACGTGGGTGAACTCTTCTCCAAGTAAGCCAGGGAGCATGGGACCTCATACCACCCAGTCCCCATGACTTAAGGGGAGTCTAGAGACTTCTTGGGTTCATTAACTTGTGTAAACACAGAAGGTGATATCAACGGTTTCCAGAGACTGGGAGATGAAAACCAGACCTAACAATAGTGAAATCCAATCTGGCTATCGGCTAGGGCCATTCTCAGAGCTTAAGAGCTGGCCCCAGAGTTTTCCCTCTCTGCTCGGCTCCCGGTTGTCCCACCGGCCTCGATTGCCAGTTGCCCACTCCTGTCATCATAACACAGGCGGCCACAGGCTGTGCCCTGGAAGACAGCTCTCTCTCTTGAATTCGTGCTGTGATGTAGAGCTGCCCAATCAAGTCAGCATTTCCTGACTTGGGAACTTAGTTACTGCTTAGGATCAGGCAGGTCTTAATCAATGCACAGGAAGTCTGTGGAGTAGTCTAGGTAGGTGCTGCAGCAGCTGGCTCCAGCTCATTGATTAAGGTCTTTGCTCTAGGGTCAAGCAGTGTTCTGATCTCAAGTTCTTCCCTGGGTACCTTCAATCCTGCTCTGTCCCGGGAAACTGTTTTAACAAGATCTCCTGTGTGTCCATCAAAGTCACTTGGGAAGGCTTGTTAACATGCAGGCTGCTGGGCCCTCTGCCAGGGTTTCTGATTCAGTAGGTCTGCAGTCGGGACTGGGAATTTGTCTCATCAAACAAGTTTCCAGGAGATACTGATGCTACTGTTCCGAGGACCACACTTTGAGAACCAAGGACAAGGACCGAAGAACAAGCAGTTAGAAGGAGAAATCAAAGATTTGAGGGTGAGAGAGACAGACTCACCATGGCTCGGTTTGAAGGGCCTGTGAGACAGGGAACACAGAAGGGGAATCAAGAAGCTGTGAGCAAAGGGGGGCCAAATGCATCATAGATCAGAAAACTTTCTGTAAGGCAAACATTATCTACAGAAATGCAAGTCTGACAACAACCACTTTTTCAGTTGCCAGTCTTTCAGATTTAACATTTTAAACCTCTCCTTTGCTAATTATAGTCTTTGCTTTACATTTGCATAACTAAATGATCCATTCAAGCACCTTTCGTCAAATGAAGTCATCCCTTGTCCAAAGCACATGTTTGCTTTCTACCCAGTAGAACCCCAAACTGCTGCAGCTCCCAGTTACAAAGTTATAAAATCCAGGCTTTGGGCTGAGTCCAAGCTCAAGGTCTCTATGACTCTTTCTTTGATCAGAAGTTTCTGGAAGTGGGAAGCATTTCTGTAATGAGGAAGCCTTAAGTGACTTCTGCTTAAAATAGCTATGGTTGTGTGAGGCAGGTAATTGGAAGATATTAACAGATTCTGCACCAGAGTGTAGTAGTAAATTAAATCCGGGCTGTTCTCCAGAAGATATATTTGGAGGAAGGCATTGCCTCCTTGGCTGCCAACCACAGCAGGGAGCGGTGCTGAGACCCAGGCCACAGGTGTGCTTAGCCATCTTGCTCCAGGGAACTCCAGCTTTTCCCTCTGGCTGCATGTCACTGTGGCCAGAAAGAAAAACGACTTCAATGCTCAAATTCAAGGAGAGCCAGTGGAAGAGAAGGTCATATGAAGTAGGAGCAGAGTTTGGGGAAACAGTGGGATATTAGGAAATGCCCCATTTCTCTTTGTTCCTCAATCACATCCCACCTACTCAGCCCCCACCTGTCTAACAGGCACGTTATGTGGGGAGAGGTCCCTGCTCTTACATTTAGGTTCGGTTAGGGATTAATCAGGCCAAGACCATTCAAGTAGGGCCTCTGGTCTTCGTTGCAACTCAGCTGCAGCTGCGATGCTCAGGACCCAAGATGGCATTTGAAGGTGGGTGCCTTTGCTGATGCAGCCTGCTTGCCTTCCTTATAAGCTTGGCCTCTACACCTTCTTTAGAGCACACAGGATCACAGATCTTGTGGTATTTCTCTCAACCTCTGCTCAGATGATCCCAGAATACACCTTCTACCCTGAGGCACAGGCTGGGACTGAGACCAGGTATTCCGACCTCCAGGGCTTCTTCATACATGGAAGGTACCAGTCTGCTCATGCAGGTTACGGGACTATAAGTCCCCCTGGTTCGGGTCCCTTCCCTTCTCCCTCAGCCTTTAGAGTCTTCTCCAGAATGGGGGTCAGCAAACCTTTCTTTAAAGGGTCAGCTTTGCTGGCCATATAGTCTCTGTTGCAGTTGCTCAACTCTGCCATTGTCATGTGTCAGTAGCCACAGACAGTTTGTAAATGAATGAGCTCGACTTTGTTCCAGTAACACTTTTATGGACACTGAAATTTGAATTTCACATAACTTTCATGTGTCAACAATATGATTCTTTTGTCTTTTGCAACCATTTGAAAGTGTAGAAACCATTGCCATGCACGGTACACAAGTGGGGGGTGAGCCAGTTGGATGACAGACTGCAGTTTTCTGACCCCAGCTTTAGAAATCCAAAGCGTTTTGACTCTCCTTGGGGGCAGGGCATGCCCAGATGGCCAGAAGAATATATAAACAATTTGTCAAATTTTTTTTAAAACATAATTTCAAATTACTGTTTGCTGGCCAGCCCTGGCCTACTGTCAAATTCAGCTTCTCCTTCCGCCACAGACCTTGGTGCTGCTGTAGCCCATCATCTCTTGTCATGAGTCACTGGTATTCCGGCCTGGGTGGTATGTACCACAAACACCTGGAGAGTCACATGGAGCACAGAGGCCCCTGGACAGGGCCTGAGGCTTTGCACTTTAACCAGGTGCCCCAAGTAATTCCAATACCCACCCGATTTAGAGACAGACTGGCATCCGTATGTTGTTCACGCTATGCTACTGTGCCCTTTAACCAGCAATTTGCTTTGCCTGGAATGGTTTATCTCCTTCCTTCCTCTGCTTCACATAACCTGACTCTTACTTTTCTTATAAAAACAGAAGTCAGACTCCCTTATCCCTACCTTATTTTGTGCTCTTAAAGCAAGCAGCACATCCCTTATGATGGCACAATTACCAGCCATACTCTGATGGATGATTCGTTGCTCGTTTTCCCAATCAGGATGTAAGTTTCAAGACTGGGCCTTGCCGCCTTTGATCTTTTATTTCTAACCAACTAGTGTTCCAGACATATAGTAGAGACTCAATGAAAGATGGTGGTAGAAATGAATGAATGAATATGCCCAGAAAATGAATGACACGTGACAAGCTACATGCAGGGCATGAAGGGCATGGGTAAGTGGAGATTTCTAGTATTTAGGTCTTGTTCTCCCACTCTTGCTGTTAGCAGTGATCTATCTGGACTTATGTTGCCTCTTCTCCATCTCTAGAACTAAGAAGTGCATTTGTTAGTTCACACTGAATGCCCTGGACCAGTTGTTCTTAAAACATGGTTTCTGGACCGTTCTCATCAGCCTCACCTGTGAGAAATGCAACTTGTGTAGCTCTGCCACAGATCCACCAAGCCAGGGGGCTAGTCAGTGATGTAGCAAATTCTCCACATTATTCTGATGAACCTTCAAGTTTAAGGACCACTGTGTCTAGACCACTGGTTCTCAAACTTGGCTGCACCTTAAAGTCAACTAGTGAACTTTAAAAAATGTTAATGCCTCTATTCCCAGCCCTTACTCCAGCAATGTGCTGGTTTGGGTTGGGAAATGGAAGGAGGATGGGAGTGGAGCTGGGAGAGGGGAAGAGAAAGAAGGAGGGAGGGAGGGATCACATTCTCATAACTTCTATTGCAGTGTATTTTTCTAATTTTTCTATTTCAGTATTAATCTTGTTACTCTTACTGTGGTTCATTTATAAATCAAGTTTTATCATGGGAATGTATATATAGGAAAAACCAGATTATATGAGTACATAGGGTTCATTACTACCCATGGCTTCAGGCATCAACTGGGGATCTTGGAACACATACCTCTCTGATAAGAGGGGCTACTGTAGCCCTGCCTGATGTGGCTAGGTGGATTGAGTGCTGGCCTATGAACCAAAAGGTGCTGGTTTGATTCCTGGTCAGGGCACAGGCCTAGGTTGCGGGCCAGGTCAAGCCAACCAATTGACATTTCTCTCTCACATCAATGTTTCTCTCCCTGTATTCCTCTCTCTCTCCCTCTCTCTCTAAACATAAATTAATTAATTAAAAAAGAGGGGATACCATATAATTAAAATCAAATTTTGTTTACACTTAATAATTTAAATCAAACTTTTAGATCATAAAATATATTTGAGACAAGATTATTGTTCTGCACTACACAAGTGTGTTTCAAAACAGTTATTAATGTTTTATCTGTTTTAAAATCGGTTTCAAATATTCTAAACATTTACTAGATCTACACTTGAGCAATTCAGGAATTTTTTTGTATTCTGAGAATTAGAAAAAACTACAGTTGGGTAATATAGTTTGACCAAAAGACACAGAAAATATGAAGACATGGTATTTTGAAAAATTTAGCACTAGTGAAAAAGGTAAAGCATAGATGATTTTCTGTTATATGCTTGCCTTCATCATGTTCAGAAATGTATTTTCTCCGATTCTCAGGAAGAAAAATGGCTTAATAAGAGCAACAACTATAAAATTGATTTAACAAAATGAATAATTTATTCTAGTGTGACATTTGGTCTTCTGTGGATGAATAAAAATAAAAAGGCTTTATAAGTGGGTGATTCTTAATATGCTTAGATAAAATTATCAGCAATGCAAAGATGCTCTTAATTAGTGTCCGTTAAATACAAATAGAGCTGGAAACTTCACCTACTGGATTCTGGGCGATCATGATGAACTGAATCTTAAAGCAGTTACTCATTCCAAAGTATTCATGTAGAATTGAAGGAGGGAAAGTAGATGTGGTTGGCACAAAACAGGGATGACCAAGAGCTGCTGATTATTGAAGCAGAGTGCTAGTCACATGGAGATTCATTAAGGTATTCTCTACTTGAATGTATGTCAGAAATTTTCCATGATAAAGGTTTAAAATTTTCATCACAGTTTTATTGTTTTTACCTGGAGTGCTAGGCAGAGTGGAAAACATCAGAAAATGCAAGAGATACTTCTAGATATCAGGATGCAAGGAAAAATAAAAGCACTTTCTAATTCACTTATCTGGCAGTCTGTATTTCTCCATTTTTCACGTGAATGAAGTTTACCCTTCTGTATCCAGATTTTGTAAAGCAATTTCAGTAGACTTTTTTCCCAAAACATTACCTCTTGCCCTGTGTTCTTAAACTTGGCATAACGAAGCGTCCTTGAGGGAATGAAAGTGCCTTCTGCTGGCTACTGATATAGTTGGGGTGACTTAGATGAGGACTTTGAGAAGAGACATCAAATAGCTCAGAGTCATATACTTATCCCGGTTCTCCTATCTGCTCTTTGTAGTTAATTTCATTCACCTCCTTTCTCTTTTTTGAGTTGTCCCTTCAGTTACTGCTCAGTTTGTTTACCACGAATGATTAAAAGACAGTTAATTAATTTAGGCTTTCTTGTCCAGCATTCAGGCCATTGCCACTGTGATTTGCATTATGTGATCACTAGATTTGTTTTTAATGTGCATTAAATGAATAAATTTCTGAGTTGTGGTTGGGTGGCTCTTGCTTGTGTCCCCCTACACACCCAGCCACATATAATTATTTTTTATTTTCTGTGTTACTAGATAGCTGAGATCTCTAGATGGATCATTCATTCCTTTGGCATATAACAAATAGTTATTAAGCATCTACTATGTGCCAAGTAATATTCTAGGACCTGAGGATACAGGATATAAAACATCAATACAGTGGGTGCCCTGAGAGAGCGGACAAGGTACAAGGGTTTGTAATACCATGTGCTAGATAAAAAAGCATTTGCAAGGGCATCTCACTAGACTGGGCGTGGGGAGTCAAGAAAGGGCTGGAACGTGGAAGTGGGTAGAGATTCATCATTGTAGATTTATAAAGTTTGATGTGCTTTGAGACGTGTAAGTGGAGAGACATCCTGGAATTTCTATCTATTGTTTCATGATAAACCACCCTACAACTTAATGGCTGAATTTAACAATGTATTATTTCTCACAATTCTATGGGTTTTCTGGAGAGTTCTATTGCTGGTTTTGCTTGAGCAAAACTCACTCATCCAGGTTGGCAGGTCTGAGAGAGCCTCACACGCTGGTTTGGCAGTGGCTGTTGGCTGTTGGTTGGGCCACCTCAGTTCCTCTCCATGGGGTCACTGACCCTGTAGGACACTAGGTTGCTTGGCTTCCTCCCTTTCATGGTCTCTGGGCAGCGCTCCAAGGCTGCAGAAGCAGAAGCAGCAAGGCCTCTTTAGGCACAGCTTTGGAAGACGCAGAATGTCATCTGAGCTGCAGTCTTTGGACCAAGCCATTTACAAGGCCAGCTCAGGTCTGAGAGAAGGGAAATACACTCAGCCTCTGAAAGGGAGGGTCAACATCAGCACCTTGCAAAGGGGCCTGGCGCACAGGATGAGAACAAACCAGGGCCATATTATGTAATCTGCCACAGCTGCAGAGGTGGTTTGGAATTTTAGAGTAACTTGGATGGCAGGTAGAGATTGCAAAATTATCAATATATAGATTAGAGGCTTCTATGTTTTGGCTGTATATCAGTTTCCCCTGGGGGAACAGGGGCAGTGTTCAGTATACTCCACATGCAGTAATGACTGTTTTTCTACAAGAAACAGATGCCCTAAAACATTGTGTAAGACAACTCAGGGCTTCACTGAGAAATGAAACTTACTGGACACCAAGAATTAAAGACCCCAACCTCACTTCCTGTAGTGATTCCATGGAAACTTGGATAACAAATTGACTTTCTTTTTTTTTTTAAAGTATATTTTATTATGTTGTTACAGTAGTCTCAATTTCTTTTTCCTTTGTTCCCCTCCACCCAGTAACCCCTCCCTCCCTCCAGCTGTCTCCTCCCTAGTCCATGCCCATTGGTTGTGCATATAGTTCTTCTCAACATCTTCCTGTCTACTCCACTCCCTCCTACTATGCTTCTTAATTCCTGTACCATCTCCCTCCCTTTCCCCCCTTCCCCCTCCCTGCTGACCTCCCCCCAAAATGTTTCCCACACCTATAATTCTTTCTCTACTCTTGTTGCCTACTTAGTTTGCCTGTTTCGATTCCCTAGCTTCTGTTGTTGGTTGTTGTGATACAGTTTTCATTTTAATGTTCATAGTTTTGATTCTTTCTCCTAAACAAGTCCCTTTAACATTTCATACAACAGTGGTTTGGATCTGATGAACTCCTTCAGTTTTACTTTGTCCTGAGTGCACTTTCTCTGCCCTTCTATTCTGAATAACAGCTTCGCTGGATACAGTAATCGTGGTTGTAGGTTTTTGCTTTTCATTACCTTAAATATTTCTTGCCAGTCACTTCTTGTCTGCAGAGTTTCTTTTGAGAAATCAACTGATAGTCTTATTGGGACCCCTTTGTATGTAATTCTCTTCTTCTCTCTTGCTGCCTTTAAGATTCTCTCTTTATCCTTAATTTTTAACATTTTGATTATAATGTGTCTTGGTGTGGTTCTCCCTGGGTCCAGTCTTTTTGGAATTCTCTGTGCTTCCTGGACCTGTAAGTCTATTTCCTTCCCCAAGTTAGGGAAGTTCTGCTTCATTCTTTTTTCACGTAATTTTTCAATTTCTACTTGTCCTTCTTCACCTTCTGGCAACCCTATGATTCAGATATTGGTCAGCTTATAGCTGTCCCATAGGCTTCTGAGCCTCTCCTCATTTTCCTCACTTTTCATTTCCTCTTTCTGCACTGGTTGACTGTGTTCCTTCCCTATGTTCCAATTTGTTGATTTGATCCCTAGTTTTCCCTCCCTCACCACTTGTTTTGTATGTGTTTTCATTCATTTCAGCAGGACTAGCTTTCATTCCTTCCCCATCTTGTTTAAGATCTGCTGTTAGGTCTGTAAGCGTTCTTATAACTAAAGCTCTGAACTGTGCCTCAGAAAGATTTTCTCTCTGCTGGTCCATTAGATCATATATTTGCTGTCTGGTCAGCTGTGTGACTGGGATCTCTATCATGACCCCTGCCATCCTGACAGTTTTTTGTTTACCTTTGCTTCCTGGGTGGGGCCGTCACACCTCCTACGCTATAAGGGGCAGAGCCTCATGCACTCATCACTACCAGGTTACCCTTCTCACCACACTGTGGCGCTTTGTGTGTGGGGGCAGGGGTCCAAGATGGATTCTTGCTGTTTACTCTCTGCTGAGATACAGGGATCCTCCTCCTCCATCTCCACCCCCTCTAGCCTTTACAGTCCGAAGCAATGGGGGTCTGCCTTCCCTGGCATTGGAATCGCGAGCTGACGGGTCTGGTCTGTAGCTGGGGGTGCTCCCCAGGTGTTTCTTGCTTCCCCTTAAATACGGGTGTCCCTGCTTACCACTGTCCCACCGCTGTCACCACAGCTGCTGTCACCAGCACAGCTTGACCTTTCTGCCCTAGCTTCGTTCCTCCTACCTGTCCGGATGAGAACCACTTCTTTATAACTTCATACATTGGACATCCCTGTAGCTTTATTTTCTGGAACTTCTGGTTATTTCTGGTTTTGCAGTAGTTGTAGTCCTTCTTAGTTGTGGAGGGAGATGGAGCATGTCAGTCTAGGCCTCCATCTTGGCCAGAAGTCCTCCTATATTATTCTTAACTCCCCCCTGTCTATTTTGTACCTACCAATTATGCTTCTTAATTTCTGCAACATTTCCAAATTTCTCCCCCTTCCCACTCCCAGCTGTTAACCCTGCAAATGATCCCCACACCTATAATTCTGTTCCTGTTCTGGTTGTTTTTGTTTTTATTTTTTAGATTCAGTTGTTGATAGTTGTGAGTTTACTGTCACTTTAATGTTCATAGTGTTGACCTTCTTCTTCTTAAATAAGTTCCTTTAACATTTCATATAATAATGGCTTGGTGATGATGAACTCCTTTAGCTTTACCTTGTCTGGGAAGCACTTCATTTGCCCTTCCATTCCAAATGATAGCTTTGCTGGATAGAGTAATCCTGGTTGTAGGTCCTTGCCTTTCATCACCTTGACTACTTCTTGCCAGTCCCTTCTTGCCTGCAAAGTTTCTTTTGAGAAATCAGCTGAGAGTCTTATAGGCACCCCTTTGTAGGGAACTTTATGCGTTTTTCTTTCTCCTTGTAAGATTCTCTCTTTATCTTGAACTTTTGGCATTTTAATTATGATGTGTCTTGGTGTGGCCCTCTTTGGCCCTAGCTTCTTTGGGACTCTCTGTGCTTCCTAGACTGGTATGTCTATTTCCTTCACCAAATTTGGGAAGTTTTCCTTCATTATTTTTTCACATAAGCTTTCAATTTCTTGCTTTTCCTCTTCTCCTGGCATCCCTGTGACTCAGATGTTGGCACGTTTAAAGTTGTCCCAGAAGTTCCTAAGCCTCTCCTAATTTTTTTCAATTCTTATTTCCTTATTCTGTACTGGTTGACTGTTTTTTTCTACCTTATGTTCCAAATTGTTGATTTGAACCCTGGTTTCTTTCTCTTCACCATTGGTTTTGTGTGGATTTTCCTTCGTTTCATTTATCATAGCCTTCACTTCTTCCCTTATGTGTTTGCCATACTCAAGCATATCTGTCAAGCCTGTGAGCATCTTTATCACCAGTGTTTTGAATTCTGCATCTCTTAGGTTGTGTATCTCCTCATCGGTTAGGCTGGCTATCTCCTCATCGCTTAGTTCTCCCACTGGAACCTTGATCCATTCCCCCTTTTGGGCCATACATCTTTGTCTCCTCATCTTGACAGGCTCCTGTGGTTTTTTTTGCCTCTGTGTCTTAGGTAGAGCTGTCTCACCTGTTATGTTGTAAGGGGTGGAGCCTTAGGTATTCATCAGTACAGGGCGACCTGTTTCACCATCTTGTGGCTCTGTGTATGTGGGAGGGGTCTGAGAGGGAATGATGCTGCTTGTTCAGCACTGGCCCTTTTTCAAGGCACTTCTCCCACTTCTGTATGGCCCTGGCACCTCTCTAGTTGTTGCCCTGGCTGTTGTTCGCAGAGCGGGAGAGTCTGCAATGTTGTAGGACTGTGGGGGCCCTTTAAACAAGCAAACTCTGCTGAGAGACTGGCAGTTTCTGCCTCCGCCTCAACCCCTACTTGTTTGTATAGTCAGAAGCAATGAGGCTTTATTTTCCCCAGCACTGAAACAATGAGCTGTGTGGCTTAGTCTTAGGCTGGGAGTGCTCCCCAGGTGTCCCTCCCTACTTTTTAAAACATGTGACTCTGCTTTCTCCTGGCCTGCCCCTGCTGCTACCACCACACTGGGTCCTCTCCGCCCTGGTTCTACCCCTCCTACCTGTCCAGATGAGTATTCCTTCTTTATATTTTTGTTTGTTGGACTTCCGTACAGCTTGATTTTCTGTAACTGTTGGTTGTCTCTAGTTTTGAGGTAGTTGTATTTCTTCTTAGTTGTGGAGGGAGATGCAGCATGTCTGTCCAGGCCTCCATCTTGGCCGAAAGTTCCAAATTGACTTTCATCCTAGTCCTAACCACCAAGTTTAGTGCCCCCACAGGGATTTATTGTATTCAATAAATAATTTGTAATAAAATTAAAACTTAATGTATTCCCAAATAACTGGTGTAGTGTTCTATCTAGTTCACATGCTATCTTGCTAATGTAGACTTTTGGTTAATTGTATATTTGTTTCTTTCCTGGAATTCTTTCACACATGAGCTGGGTTCAAAGCCCTCGTTTGCCATTAACTATCATGGGCAAGTTAGACTTCAGCCTGCACGTCATCTGTTGCTATTGGGTACACAAGAAGTGAGAGAATTATCTTGAGGCAGTTATAGCAGAGCCCTGGAAAAGCCCTGGACAAGAAAATGTTGCTTAATGGCAATGGAACATTTCAATTTCTTAGTGTTCTTTACTCTATGCTGTCCTTTCCAATGCAGTAGCCACTAGCTACATGTGTATTTATAGCTATTTTAAAGTCATTGGTTACATAAAGTTAAAAGTGGAGTTTTCCTGTTGAACTAGTTATATTTCAAGTGCTCAATAGCTATATGTGACCAGTGGCCACTATCATGTACCATTCAGACATGGAATATCTCCATCAGCATGGAAAGTTCTACTGTACAGCACCACTGACATTCCTTGTCCTATTAAGAATAAAACTGACCCTGGCTGTTGTGGCTCAGTGGACTGAGCACTGGCCTGTGAACCACAGGGTCACTGGTTCAATTTCCAGTAAGGTCTCATGCCTAGGTTGCAGTCCAGGTCTCCAGCCAGGTTCCCTGGGGATGTGTGAGAGGCAACCACACATGGATGTTTCTCTCCCTCTCTGTCTCCCTCCCTTCCCCTCTCTCTAAAATTAATTAATTAATTAATTAATTTAAAAAATTAGTGCCTTGGCTGGTGTGGCTCAGTGGACTGAGCACCAGCCTGTGAACTGTAAGGTTGCCAGTTCAAATTCCAGTCAGGGCACTTGCCAAGGTTGCAAGCCAGGTTCCCTTTTGGGGGTGTATCTCTCACACAGATGTTTCTCTCACACATTGATGTTTCTCTCCCTCTCTCCCTCTTTCTCTCCCTCCCTTCCCATCTCTCTAAAAATAAATAAATAAATAAAATATTCTTTTAAAGAATGAAATTGGTAATGCCAATGTTAGATCCACAGGATGTAGATTAAAATTAAAGGTGAAGGGTACTTACCTATGTGATCTAAAGTACACATTTCAAATAAAAATAGATTTTAGGAGAAGAGTATGTATTGAGAATACAGTACAATCATACTTGAGACCATTTGTCTGTGAATTAAAACAGTTCAGATGTAGGTTTACCTATTGGTAGAATTAAAGAAAATCTTACATGCTGGAATGAAGGGCCCAAACTCTGATAATACAATCTAACAAACTTAAATGTAAATGCTTATCTTGTTGGTTGAAATCAGGGGTTCACAAACTTTCTTTAAACAGCCAGATAATATTTTTGACTTTGCATGCCAGCCAATTTCTGTTATAACTACTCAACTCTGACATTGTAGCATGAAAGCAGCCATAGATAGTATTTCAAAAATTATATGTGGCTGTGTTCCAGTAAATCTTTATTTACAGATAAATGGTGGTAGGATGGGCTTGGTTTGCTGGCTGTAGTGTGTCCAGTCCTGCACTTGGTCAGTTATCCAAGTGAAAAATGAGGAGGGCCTGCCAGACAACTGTTCACCTGATACTGTCCAATGGGGTCTTTAGTTGGCCGAGGGCTTGGCTTTAGACATTTGGAGAGAGATTCTCTATCAGAAGTCAGGGAAGGAAGAATTCCATTGCAGTCCATAGTAGGAATTCACATTCAGTCTGGATGCTGACAGTCTAGGTATTGCATGGGATGTTCGAGGCTTAGAAGCTAAGTACAAGGAAACTGGAAAGCCCCAGTGTCTGGCTTAATGATGGTGCATTATTGGAGGATGTGAATTTAGCTATCTGTAAGTATTTGAAGTCCTGACATGTAGCAGGAGGTGTGATTAATCTGAATAATTCTAGAAATTTGAAGTAGAATTAATAGATACCAGTTTATAAAAGGAAAACATTAAGAATAATATAATTGTTTCAAAATGGGCTACCTTACAAAGTATGTGGTTTTCCACAAATGAATGGTTTTTGTAGAAGGAGGGATAATTATCTATGAGTTGGTTGACAAAATGTGTTCTAGAATTGGATGGAAGTTTGGAAAACTAATCTATTTTGTAGCTATACTATTAGTTTAGAACTAAGTTGCACGTACAGAAATCTCAGCCCAAACTAGCTTAAACACAAATGAGAATTCTGTTGGCTCCTGTAACTAAGAGGTCTCAGGATGGGTGTCATTTCAGAGACAGCTGGATGCCGAGACCTTACCAAAGTCTTGAGGTAAGGCTGACTGAATAATTAGTGGGGCCTAGTGCACAGTGAAAATGCAGGGTTCCTTGGTTAGAAATTATTAAGAATTTCAAAATGGTGATAGATAGCCTGGAATGAAACCAAGCCTGGGGCTTTCCAAGTGCAAGGCCCTGTGAAACCACAGCTTGTACGCGCGTGAAGCCAGACCTGCCTTCGGGTTATTGTCTGTCTCTGCTTCGCAGCTCTCTTTTCCTCTGGGGTAGTTATGTTTTGTGGAAGCATTTTTTGTTGGCAGCTCAAGGCTTGTATTTTCATAGCTGCACGAGACTGTTCCTCTCCACTGTTGACACCAGCAAATCATACCAGAAATTTTCTAATAACCTTCTCTCATCTGAACTGAAGTAAACGATGGCAGTCTTTCGGCCAGGCCTGAGTGATATGTTTACTCAAACCATAAGGACCAAGAGGGAAAGAGATAGTTCCAAAATGCAAAATGGCGTGAAGCTACCTTAAAGAAGGGGGAATGGATACAGGGTAGTCCAATAATTAATGTCTACTCTGGCCCTGGTTGGTGTGGCTCAGTGGATTGAGCGCCAGCCTGCGAACCAAAGGGTCACCAGTTTGATTCCCAGTCAGGGCACAGGCCTGGGTTGCGGGCCAGGTCCTCAGCTGGGGGCGTGTGAAAGGCAACCACACATGGATGTTTCTCTCCCTCTCTGTCTCCCTCCCTTCCCCTCTCTCTATAGAAAAGTAATATGTTTTAAAAATAATAATAAATGTCTACTGTGTTTAGCAAACAATTATGCAAGATAATGAAAAAAAAAAGACTCAAAGTAAGAAAATATCTTAATCCAGAGGTCTTGGTAATAAGTAAACAGATTCCTTTCACTCTAAAAAGGTTGTAAACTTAAATTTTATTTACTCAGGTATACAAGTGAGCTTTTTTCCTTTCCCATGTATATTTAGCATAACATTGATATTCTTACTATGAGCTGCTTAAAAACTCTCTGTAAGATTCTGAGATCCCACACTTATTGCCATGCCTCAATTATTTTAACGCAATGAAGATTGTTCTCTGGAACCTTATTATATTTCTCATGCCTACCTATCATCTAAAACTTAGTTCAGTGTCTCAGGAGGGGAAATAAATGTATGAATATAAGTCATCACATTGTGCCTTGGTCACCCCCATTGCTGAACCAGCACATTGTTTACTAAGCTTTGCTCAAAACTTGACTTTTTTGGTGAAATCATGGGTCAAATGCCTGGACAGGAGAAGAGAACCAGGTAAGCACCAGGTCTATGGAGATATGTAGCTGTTATGGATTCAGTACTGTGTCCAGCTAAGGTAGCCATTCTAATCTAGTGAGATCTGATTTAATTCTCCTGTCAAGTTTGATGCTTTCAGGATCTAAATGAACTAACAATGTAGAAGTGTCATTGTTGCACACAGTATGGAAACAATCAAAGTGGCTGCTTCCCCAGTTCCCCAACACCAGCTGAGATTCACAGGGTGCATTTTCCTGGGTCATTCAATGTGGGCGCTAGAAGCAAAAATGAGATGGGAATGCCTTGACCTCCTCTTAATATAAACAAGTTATTAATTAGTAATATAAGTTGCGGAGTGTAAGGGCTTGATCCCCTCCTGCTTTCTTCCTCCAGACATAACTTGAACATGTCTTCCCGCTCATGGGCTCATAGTTCATGGCTCCTTGAGATAGTCTGGTGTTTTTCAGAATATAAATAGAAGCATTGAAAATACTCTTGGAACTTTCTAAATTGACTTCCCTAAACTAAGTTGGACATTAAAGTTGGGCTGAGGTGCCTGTCTTTGGCTCATTAAGTCTTGCAGTGTTTTCTCTGAAATGGCAGGTCTCCTGGGACAAATCAAGAAAGTATTCTCTTTAAATTCCCTGATAATCACAAGGGCAAAAAATTTCCAGTAATTTAAAATTATTCTTTACTATGACTGCATATTGCAAACGGAGCCTGTCATCTGGTAGATAAAGGAAGTAGTTGAAAAGAAATGAAAGATAGAAAATATATTTATGTTTATATTCACTACCTAAGTAGTCAACAGCATAGCTGAATTATTCAAAAGTCCCAAGCTACTTTTTCATCTTTGCTATCAGAACTACCCTGATTTAAAACTTACCACAGCTTTGGGGAACAAGAATGAAAATCCTGAATATAAACTAATGCACATTTGGAGGGAGTCTTTTGAGAAATATTTGCTGCTTAGACACGCAGAGAGCACTCAGCTTCCCAGGAATTCCTTGGCGTGCCTACATTGCACGGTAGACTACCACTGATCTTGATTTCAAAGTTCAAGTCATTGTCTCCAGTGGCCTCATGCATACTGAAAGGGATAATCACCCCCCGGAAGTTTGACACATATTGCAATAAAAGCGACCATGCATAGCTATAACATATTACAGTAAGATTTCTTCCAGTGCATTTTTCTTCCATGAGCTGAAACATGCACTAGCATCGCACATTTACCCCAGTAAGTGCTCATGGCAAAACAAAGGCCCATGCTACATAAGCATATTTCATGGCAAAACAGGTGAGGCAACCTGCATCTCTTCAGCTCCTACTGAAAAATGGTTCGTTCATATCTGAGATAGAGGGTGTGCATATTCCTAATGGGAGAGGTGAGCCAAGGATCCCGTGTGGTATTTTCTAAAGTAGTGGGGCCCAGACCTCATCCCATATGCACCAAACCAGAGTCTGGGGCTGCTTTTCTGTCCTGGGTATAAGGTTAATGATGCCTTACAAGTCAATCTCATGAAGAATTGCGAGAGCCAAATGAGGCAAGACCTCTGTCTTCCACCAGTAGACCTAATGTCAGAGATGACCGACCCTTCCAGTCATCATTCTACACCCTAATCACCCACCACCATTTTTCCTCTTGGCTTACTCACCTGAAAGGAGCAAACTGTTCCCTGAGTCATTTTTTAAAATATTTTATTTATTTAATTTTAGAGAGAGGGAAAGGGAGGGAGAAAGGGAAAGAGACACATCCATGCAAGAGATACATAGATCAGTTGCCTCCCGTGAACCCCCATCTGAGATCTGGCCTGCAACCCAGGCATATGCCCTGACCAGGAATCCAACCATGACCCCATGGCTTGCAGGCTGGAGCTCAGTCCACTGAGCCACACCAGCCAGGGCTCACTGAGTCTTTTTTTTTTTTTTTAAGGTTTTTTTTTTTTTTTTTTTTTTTTAGAGAGAGGAGAGTGGGGAGAGAAAGGGAGAGAAACATCAATGTGCGGTTGCTCTCACGTGCCCCTAGCTGGGGACCTGGCCCGCAATCCAGGCACGTGTCCTGACTGGGAATCGAACCGGTGACCCCTTGGTTTGCAGGCCAACACTCAATCCACTGAGCCACACCAGCCAGGGCTCACTGAGTCATTTTTAAGATGTCATTGCAAATGTAAGCAGTTCTGGCCTCCCATGAGTAACAAAGGAAAGAAATGGAATATTAACGATGGCGAGAGTTTCAGGAACTCAGTTTATTCCCAGGGGCTCCATTAATCAAATATCACTATAACTTTATTGCATATTCGCCAGAAATTATTACATTGGCTAATGTTGGGATCCTATTACCTAGGGTCAGAAAATTCTCCCTAACAAGAAATCATGGCTGTCAAGTCCAGTCTGACTAAAGAGAATGACAGATGATCTTGGAGATGATGTCGTTGACTGTTCATGATTTCGCCTAGCAAAGGTGATTATATAATTATTAAAAGAAATCCATAGGTACAATTATAGTGCCCCACATCATAAATAATTTTAAAGGCACATCATCAGAGCTTCTCATGTCTTTTATTGTTTGCATACAGTTCATTGAATGGCCTCAACCCCAAGGTTTTCCAATTCCCTATTTCATGTAAAACACCTTTTAACAATCTCATGAGCTGAGCTATACACAGCACCATGACCATCAAAATTATGAGTGAGATTCCTTGCTGCTAATAAGCTGGAAGGCTTTGTATCATGAAGCACAGCATGTGTATCAAATAGGGAAGCAGCAATGTTCTTCTTCCCTCCTACTGTCTTACTTTCCTAGTACTTGCGAATATTTGGGATTTTTTTTAATGGTTTTATATAATTATTGTTTATAGACTCTCTTAAAGTGCCTGTTGATGCTATCTTTATTTTACTTACTATATGTCAGGTAAAAATACAATTATATCCCAAGGAAAGTACTTAAGTCATTTTTGTGATAACATGATAGCATTAATATAATTTTATACCTTGGCTATTCAAAATTGGAAATAGCAACTTCCTAACAACAAATTGTTAAGTAAAGGGAAGACTCAGATGTATCCTTGGCATGAGGCATGATGATAAAAAGAGAATTTCATTCAGAGCAAAGTAAATAATAATGCATCCACTCATGGAGTGAAAACTGGGCTGTGAATTCTGGACAGGAAAAAAAAGTGTGTTATAACTTTTTAAATGTAGCTTTCCCCTCTCTCTTCCCTTGCCGCATTACACATTATCCTTTTTTCCTCCAACTTTTGGGAGAAAAGTATATCCACAAACAGATCAATATGATTTACATTTTCCCTGGAAACTCTCTTTGATATCTCAGCAAAGTTCACACGCAGTGGAGAGTACAGGGAGCTGAATTGAGGACTCTGGGAGGGCATCTACAAAACCCGAGTCTGCCTTACCTGTGCAGGCACACCTCGGAGTTACTGCTGGTTCTGTTTCAGCACAGCAATAAAGCTAATAGCGCAAGAAAGCAAGTTGCAATCTTTTCCTGGTGGAGGGTCTTGCCTTCGGTTTGGAAAAAAAAGAAAAGAAAAGAAAAAAAATCTGTGACATGCAAGAAAAGTGTCGCACAATAAAACTGATATGCCTGTAGATAAAAATGCAGCCTCAATCTCTCTCCTCCAGTTGTGGGGAAAAAAAAATTATTAGAGTGGAAGAGGTGGTAATCATTTAAGTAAATACAATTTTTGGAGGGAGTGCTTTATAGACACTGACTGCTTGTACTAAACAAGAGGCTTATGCCTCCAATGCACTTGCCCATCTGCTCCATTCCTGTTGGTCCTTCTCAGCTGGAGGTCAATGTCACTCCGTTTCTGATGCTTGGCTGTCCCCTGCCCCACCCTACTCTTGTGTTCTTCATAAATGTGTCACGTTATAAACTATATCACATTTTATTTTAGTTGTTTCCAAGTCAGTCTTTTCTAAACAAGTGTGAGGTATCTTTTCAGCAGAACTGGATTAAATTGACTTGTTTCCACCCCAAAGCCAGAAGCTGGTTCTTTGAAAAGATCCATAAAATATGTTAACTAAGAAAACATAAGAGAAGGACCCAAATTACTAATGTCAGAAATGAAGGTGAGACCTGGCTAGTATGGCTCAGTAGATTGAGCATCAACCTGTGAACCAAAGGGTCACTGGTTTGATTCCCAGTCACAGCACATGCCTTAGTTGTGGGCCAGGTCCCCAGTTGGGGGTGCAGAAGAGGCAACTGATCTATGTTTCTCTCCTTCCCTTTCTCCCTCCCTTCCTCTCTCCTGTAAATAAATAAATGAATGAATGAATGAAATGAAAGCGGGCCTATCATTACAGATCCCATGGCCATTGAAATGAGAGTAAAGAAATGTTGTGGAAAAACTCTGTGCTCCCAAATCTGATGACCTAGATGAAAAGGACCAGTTCCATGAAGGACACAATCTGTCAAATCTCATGCAAGAAGAAAAACAAACCTAAATAGGCCTAAAGCTACTAGACATTGAATTAATAATTAACAACCTTCCAAAGCAGGAAGATCCAGGTCCAGACGCTGTCACTGGTGAATTGTACCAGATATTTAGGGAAGAAATGATACCAGATCTCTATAATCTCTTTCATAAGATAGAAGCAGAGGGAATACTTCCTCACTTAGTCTTTGAGGCCAGCATTCTCCCAATATCAAAACCAAAAACATTATAAGAAAAGAAAACTACAGACTGATTATCTCTCATGAACATAGGATGCAAAAAATCCCCACAAAATATTAGCAAATAAGATCCAACAGTATATAAAGAGAATTATACATGACAACCAAGTGGGATTTATCACAGGTAAGCAAGGCTGGTTCAACATTCATAAATCAATTAGTGTAACCATGATATCCACAGGGTAAAAAAGAACAATCACACAATCATATCAATAGACACAGGAAAAGCATTTAGCAAAAACCAATGCCCGTTCATATGGGAACACTCCATATCTTTGTCCAGCTTTGTTGTGAATGGAAAACTGCCCTAAAAAATCAAGTCTATTAGAATTTAATTAAACCAAAAATTGCTTATAAAGTCTGCTTTGGGTTTGTTTAGAGTGAGCTGTCTTCTTCTGTGTTGGTCAAAACAACTTTATCACATTCTGAAATAACCAAAATTTCTGGGCACATCCCTCAAACGGGGGCTCAGAACCCTGGAGTGGCACTGCTGGGACCTGTCTCCATGTCACTGCATACCATGTGACACGGGGGTCCGTGAGGGGTTTGTTTTATTAAGTTGCCTTTGTTATTTCTGTAGCAGTCTAGGGGAGGGGCAGTACTCTTTAGTCACGAACAGGTGTGTCCACAGAAAGCTGTACAAGGGTGGCTAACGACTAGGGAGCATGCACAAAGGTAGGCAGCCACACTGACGTCGGCGTGAGGTATGATGGCCTGGAAGGAGTGATGGTGTGAATTTTGCATGGTCACTTCTCCTTCACCTTACCAGTCAAGCGTGATGAAAGATGAACCTCCCTGCCATCTGCTACCCCTCCCTCTAAAGGTGACAGCTTGGGCACTCTGTAGTCAGCGTTTCCAAGTTTAACTGGCCACATGCCAGATATTGAACAGTGATTCCCAAATGTCAGTGGCCATGAGAATCCCCTGGGGGGCTTGTTACAATCAGAGTACTGGGCTCTGCCTTCGCAGCCCCTGCGTCATTATGTCTGTGGTTGGGTCTGAGAATTTGCATTTTTTAAACAAGCTTGCATGTGATGCTGATGGTGTGGTTCAAGCGGCTATTCTTGCAGAACCTCTGCTTTAGAAGAGGGCCCATGTAGACAGCAGAGGAAGATGGTGTTAAGGCACAAGGAAGTACCACATCTGTTTATCTGACTTAGAAATAGCCCTGGCTTATGTGACTCAGTGCATTGAGTGTTGGCCTGCGAACTGGGGAGACACCAGTTCGATTCCCAGTCAGGGCACAGGCCTGGGTTGTTGGCTGGGTCCCCGATTGGGGGCTTGCGAGAGGCAACCACACATTAATGTTTCTCTCCCTCTCTTTTTCCCCTCCCTTCCTCTCTCTCTGTAAGGATAAATAAATAAAATATTTTTTAAAATAGATAACCTCAGAACATTTTCTCTTGAAAGAAAATATAGTAAGTGTTCCACATGAAAAGTATAGCATGTGCAACCTCTCTGAAGGCACTGGCAAAAATGGCATGAAATGAGAACAGAGCTGGTAGGAGGTGGAGAGCAATGTCAACAATAAAAAACAGGAACTTCTGCTGTCTGGTTCCAGATCCATTCTTATGTTTTTATTCCCATTTGTCCATCTCCAGATTGCTGGATGGTGTTCTCAATTGTGCTAACTGCCTGGCTAATATGCAACGCGTAATAAGCTTCTAAAATAAATCTCTTGACTTTGAAAGCTTTGTCATTTTTTCATTATTGCTTGAGGGCATTCTTGAATTGTTGGTAACTATCTCCTATTTTTTTCTCCAAAATCTTATCAAACATTCCTTTAATGTCAAAAATATCTGGGTGCTGCATGTTTGGTTATTGAAACAGAAATATGTGCCTTTTGGGGTGAATAGGGCCCCAGGTCAGCGTGAAAGAACAGGTGAGTCATTGCAAAGGGATTTATGCTAACTGGAGAATTTGCATGTTTTTCTGCTCAAAGTCTGACAAATAAAGGTTAGGGGAGATCTCTTCTTTCCATGACCTGGCTAGTGGGTGGCAGGTTACAGTGGTATAATGAAAGGAAGTCTCAGATCACAGTTTGTATAGATCCTAATTAGTTACCTGGCAAAAAGAAAGAATGAAAATAAAAACAGACATTAAGCATACCTAGTATCTAGTCCTTGTGAAGTTAGGGGGCCCCTGAGCTGAACCTGCCTAAAGCGTTCTCTTGGAAACGGACCCAGTGTCAGGTGTCTGGCTGGGCCAGACACAGAGTCTTCTGTCAAGTGCGTGGTGGGTAAGGGCGAGGGCTTTAGCACAAGGCCAGATGGTCTGGCAGAATTCAGACTATTACCCTTGGTTATACCGCTGCTGGTTTTGCCCAGTGCTTGTTATTTTCTCATGCAATGCGGCCTGTCCAGTCTCCCTAGCTCCCCAGTTTTGTAACACCACTTATTTCTTTAACGAAAAACGATTCCTGACACCCTTATGCTAATTAACAAACCCTCTGGTGCAAATGTATTTTTATTTTTACTTTTATTTTTATCCTCACCTGAGGACATTTATTCATTGCTTTGAGAGAGAGAGAAAGAGAGAGGGAGGAGCAGGGGGAGGGGGAGAGAGGAGGCGTGGGGGGGGGGAGGGGGGAAACACATGCATCAGTTTCCTTCTGTGGACTCCTGGACCGGGGACAGTGACTGAGCCTACAACCCTGGTATGTGCCCTGACCAGGAACCAAACCCACAACTCTTAGGTTATGCAAGGATGTTCCAGCCAACTGAGCCACCCCTGCCAAGGCATCTGGTGCCACTTTAGATAACACATTTGAAGTGCTTGTCTTGGCTGCTTCTGAAATGTGGATTCCCTATTAGGCGCCTTTACATGTGACCTAATTGTCTTTAGGATATTGGTTAAAATTAACTTATGTAACTATATACATATCACTGTTTTGTTCCAGTTATAAAAAGAAGCTGGCAGCACTGGCTTAAGAACCAAAGGGTCGCCAGTTCGATTCCCAGTCAGGGCACATGCTTGGGTTGCAGGCCAGGTCCCCAGTTGGGGGCACGCAAGAGGCAACCAACCGATGTTTCTCTCCCTCTCTTTCTTTCTGCCTCCCCTTCTCTCTAAAATTAAATAAAATCTTTAAAAAAGAAGAAGAAGAAGAAGAAGAAGAAGCTGGGAGAGGTGACGGATAAAGCTCTATAGAGGCACTTTAAAAAATTGGGATAGCTTCCCCATGATCAAATGTACATGTTACAGCTTTTGGGGGTAAAAAAAGAAGCTTGGGGACTATTAGTGTTTACTGAAGTAGTGTTACATAAAATTTGGGAGTTTTGTGTATGATTTAGCTTAGTACCTAAGAAAGTATTATAAAAATAATTGTAGCATTTTCAAATTGCATCCTGAAGTCCTAGGATTTTAGATTCTCGAGGGCAGAAAAAGCTCATGAGAGAGAAGGCATGCTGGAAAAGCCCGGTGGGTTTTTCACAAGAAATATAATGTTGCTTTGCACACTTTGCTATTTCTAGCACCACACTTGGGTAATGCTGATAGCAAGCCCTGCATTTAATTACTGAAGACAATGCCACCACGAGAGGGAAGTACCCGTTGCTGCCTTTCCTCTTTTATCCCAAATCTGACTGTAAATGTCATTTTCTTATGTGTGTGTGTGTGTGTGTGTGTGTGTGTGTGTGTTGAGGGGGACTTTTTTTTGTACACTGAAAAGATTATTTAAGGGCAAGTTTTTGGACTAACTTGATATACAATATATTCAAATTATATACTCAAGACCCTGTTTCTTATTTTAAAAATATTTTTAAGTCTAACATAATTCAGTCACTTTTATGAGGATATATTTAAATTTCCTTCAGTATTTAAAATGGCATTTCTTTATTTGTTTTAAAGTCCTTCAATGGTCTCTCCAACCTTTCCAAGTATTTCAATTACTCTTATAAAGTTAATGCTTTAAACTTACAGTTATATCTTTCATGCTCTTAAATGCTCCAGCACCATTTACAAACTCTTCATGGATAAACCTGAATTTAAAGCAGTTACTCAAGTATACATTCTATTTATTTACTTACTTATTTAATTCATTGGGGTGACATTGATGAATAAAATTACACAGGTTTCAGGTGTACAATTCTATAATACATCATCTGTGTATTGTATTGTGTGTTCCCCACCCCAAGTCAAGTCTCCTTCCGTCACCATTTATCCCCCTTCACCCTCTTCCACCTCCCCTACCCTCAGGCAATCACCGTACTGTTGTCTGTCTCTATAAGGGTTTTCTTTTTTTTCTTTCTTAATTCCTTCACCTTTTTCACCCAGCCCCCCAACCCCCCTTCCCTCTGACACCTATCTATTTTCTACCTATGAGTCTGTTTCTATTTTGTTTGTTAGTTTATAAGTGAAATCATATGGTATTTGTCTTTCTCTGACTGGCTTCTTTCACTTAGCATATTGCTCTCCAGGTCCATGCATGCTGTCAGGAAAGGTAAGATTTCCTTCTTTTTTTTTGGTTGAGTAGTATTCCATTCTGTAAATGAATCATAGTTTTTTATCCACTCATCTACTGATCGGCACTTGGGATGCTTCCAAAGCTTGGCTATTGTAAATAACATTGCAACAAACAAAAGGGTGCTTATGTTATTTTGAATTAGTGTTTCGGGTTTCTTCAGATTTTTAAGTTGGAATTCTAAGCCTGATCTATTAGATATTCTATGTGCTGAATTCTCTTAAATAATATGAAGTACTTATAATACCAAATATATTAATATCGACTGTGGGATTGATTTATTTCATCATTTCCATACTTGATTCTAAAGTTTTCTTGTGTTGAAACACATCCAGTCCTGGCTGGTGTGGCTCAGTGAATTGAGCACCAGCTTGAGAACCAAAGGGTCACTGGTTCGATTCCCAGTCAGGGCACATGCCTGGGTTGCAGGCCAGGTCCCCAGTTGGGGGCGTGTGAGAGGCAACCACACACTGATGTTTCTCTCCCTTTCTTTCTCCCTCCCTTCCCCTAGCTCTAAAAATAAATAAATACAATCTTAAAAAAAAAAAAAGCTTAAAAAAGAGACATCCAATAAGAGAAAAAAATCATTCTAAGCAGGACAAATTGGGGTCCCCACCTTAATCCCCCCAGGTTTCCATTGAGCTTGGGCTGCACAGCCCTGCTCTTTATTTATACTTGTGACAAAGATGTGATATCCTGAGCTCTGGTAATATCCATATTTCTTGACCAGTGGTTCTCAATCTTGAACATGCACAGGAATCACTTGGGGGTCTCCCTGAAATGAAGATTTTGGTTCAGAAAGTCTGGGTGGAGCCTGTATTTCTCACCAGCCCTCAGGTGATGCCTAAACTGCTTTAGAAGGTCACTGTCGAGTAGTGTGGTCTTTGATCCAAGCGGCATTTTGCATAATTCTTCCCTCTATGCCAGGATGACTTCCTCCCCCAAGGAGATATCTAGCTTCCTTCACAGTTTGATTGGTTTTGCATTTCTTTGACTCTTGTGATATTCAAATGTAATCCCCATTAAGACTGCAGACTTCTCCAAGTTTTGTGGTACTGTGGTCATGAAGTTAAAAGGATCCATGAGGATTAAAATTACTCTGACTCACTTAAAGGGAAACAGGATTGTTCTGAAATAAATGCATAAAAATATTTTATACACCCCGCCCAAAAAAGAAAAACTACAAGGGACAGGACAAGATTGCCCGATGGATAAATTGAGCTCCCTTGAGTTTTAGAAATGTAAGGTCCAGAATTTTAAAAAGTTGCTTCCTATATCTAAATCATTTTTATTTTTTTAAAAGATTTATTTAATTTTTAGAGAGAGGGGAAGGGAGGAAGAAAAAGAGGGAGAAACATTCACCGGTTGCCTCTCAGGAACCCTGTAACTGGGAACCTGGCCCACAACCCAGGCATGTGCCCTGACTGGGAATCGAACAAGAGACCTTTCTATTCCCAGACCTTTCTGTATCTGTGTGTGTATTTTTTTTCTTTTTTGAATGCCTCTTGGGAGCAGGAAATGAGCATGGAGCTCTCCTCAGTTCTCATCCTAGATCATGCTCTGTGGTCTTACAGAAGGCCCGAGTAACACATCTCTGTTACCTGCCTCGCCTTACAGGCACTTCAGTTTGCTATCGTACTAGAAATGGGTCTTATCCTGTCGTATTCACAGGATTATACTTTTGTGCAGTCTGCCAGCAACAGGTTTCTGTATTTGATTTACAGGTATTTTGACCCAGCAATTGCACTTCTAAAAATCTGCACCACGAATTAATTGGACAGGTGTACAGTTTTGTTCAAGGCTGCTCATTGCGGTATTGTTCACCAGAGCAAAATGTCAAAAACTACATAAAAATTCAATGGTATGAAACAGTCGTGCAGTTGGAATAATATGTATTCATTTTAAATCTATATTAATCATCATGAAAAAGAGCTATGATGTATGGTTAAAAGACTAAAGCAGACCTCAAAGAAGTAGTTATAGTGGGATCGCATTATTGCAAAAAAACAAAACAAAACAACAAAGAACCAAGTGAAATCATGACTCTCACACACATAGAAAAATGAGCTGCAGTTAAAGATTTTACTTCACTCATAATTTATTAGGGAGGGAATTGGTCAGATGTTAGGACAATTCAAAAGTGATCCAAAGAATCACCTACTTATGGGTCAGGAATATTGAAATGAATGTGTAAATGGGTACAAAGGTGGCTTCTTCAATAGTGGGAAGGTGGGTCTCTACCACCTACACGTTACTGTATTGATTTCCCCTCAATAGACAAGTATTCTTTTGCATTGTGATCCCTTATCTACAGATTGCACAGGTGCAAAATAGTTCACAGGCCATGAAAGGTGCCGAGACACCACACAATCAGAATCAGGGACCTTGGAAAGAGGTGTGTTTTGAAGCTTAGAGCCTAAATAAAGTATAATTTTCCCTTAAAACACAAACTTTCTCTACATATATGTATCTGTTACAGTCTGGAATGAGATTCGAAAGGTGATTAGTTGTTATCTACAGATGGTAACATTTTATGTTTTTATTTTTGGATTTTTTTCTATTTTTCTGTATTTTGATCGTATTTCTAGCAGAGCATGCAATATTTTTATCATTGGGAAAAAAAAACCCAACCCTATTTCTATGTTGAAAAACAATTACCAATACTCTCCTCGTACTTTTAGTAAATCCTTCAAGAACAACAAAAGTAGTGGCCGTACTACCTATCAGGTGCCAGAAGGATACTGTGATTAAGATAATAGGATATGCGTGGTAGCCACAGAATGTCCCCTTGCTAAGCCGCTATTTCTGGGTGGTCCTTCAATTGATTGTTTTGTGTTCAGGCCTAAAAGATCCCACTTACAGATGCTGGTGCTGAAGCCAAGTGCTTTGGCACATCAGCGGCGCCCTTAGCTGTAACCTGCGGTAAATGAAGGGCCAAGAAGTTGCTGTTTTCTGGGCCTTTTTAAGTTGAGTCAGGACAAATGGGTGGGAGTGGAGAGAGGGACGGTGACCGTGTGCTGTGCCAAAAGGGAAGATGCGTCCCCTTACTGCATGTGATGACAGTTCTTAACGAATAGATGTTTCCAAATGTATGCGACACCACCCCCCCCGGACTGATGTGCTTATTTATAGAACTGATTTGAACATTAAACAGAGCTTTATCTTTCCTCAATTTTACAGTGGTAAAGAGCTAATACACATGGTGATGGCTTATATTATTCCATAAGTATTTGCTTAGGCATTGATTATTGCCTAGAGACCTGTTGTCTTTCTCTGCTCCGAGTGCCCCCCCCCCTTCTCACGCCATTGTATTTCTGGCTATAATCCTCATTTCCTTGCAGCTTGCCAAACTGCAGCTCCTTTTCGGTGCCAAGTTTTTCTTATAATCCTCATCCTGATGAGAGATTTGCAGAGAAGTTGGCCCACAGATACAATACAGTATGTATCTTGACGGTGCACATGTAACATTTTTAATATCTCAAGACTCTTATAGTCATCTCCCATTGTATGAACATGATTAAGGTCACATCAATAATTAAACAACAGTCTCTTGCTCTTCTTTGGTGTAGCTCAGAGCTGTATGCATGTCGATGTCAAAATGTTTCTATTGAATGAATGAATGAACAATGGTTATTTATGTCAACCTATGTATTACCTTTCTGGGGTAGAACTGAGTGGAGCTATGTAATAGGCTGCCCTCAGAAGGAACAGTTCCACCCATAAGAAATATGGGAGGTGGGAAGTAGTGTTCACATTTGACTTGGAGATTTAGTTCTAAGAACACTCTATCTCCTACAATGCTGGGCAGATTTCCCATCATGCTCAGCACACCTGCCCTTAGAGAGAACTGACTTTGGGAGAAAGGAAGCAAGAGGCAAATTTGGTCTTGAATGCCAATAGTGTTCCCCTCAATTTCATGTCCTGGTACCTGTGTATGTGGCCTTATTTGGAAATAGGGTCTGACCTTGGCCAGGTTGCTCTGTTGGTTAGAGCGCTGTCCAGATACCCAAGGTTGTGGGTTCGATTTCTGGTCAGGGCACATACAAGAAACAACCAATGAATACATAAATAAGTAGAACAAGAAATCTCTTTCTCTCTCTCAAGTCAATCAATAAAAATTTTTAAAAATAAGTAGGGTCTTGCAAATGAAGTTATACTAGATTATGTGGGCTCTAGTCCAATATGACTCAGGTAAGAAGGACATGTGAAGACAGAGGCACAAGGGGAGAAACGCCATGTGACAATGGAAACAGAGATTGTAGTAATACAAGTACAAGCCAGGGAATGTCAAGGATTGCCAGCAACCACCAGAAGACATGAGGAAGCAAGTAAGGATGATTAATCTAGGATTCTTTCCCAGAGCCTTCAGCAGAAGTAATGCCCTCCTGCCATCTTGGTTTTAGACTTGCAGTTTCCAGACTGAGAGAGAACAAATTTCTGTTGTTCTAAGCCCCCCAATTTTTGGTTATATGTTATGGCATCCATAGGAAAGCAATACAATGTCCCTTACTGCATAATGATGGGTTGCCTGGTGTCTTGTTTAGTGTCTCTCACAGCCCTGGTATCCTATGCCCTTATCCCAAGGCTTTATCCATGTATTAGTCACAGTTCAGTAAGGTAAACAGAAACCACTCGAGGTATAGTAAACAGGAAGTGATTGGATATAGAGAATTATCTGCTCTCATACTGTTAGATGAATTAGATGAATTAAGTAGTGAAGGGCAAGGAAACCTAAGTATCAAGAACCTAGGAAGTGCAGGTAAGGCTACAAACCACTACCCAGTGTCTTAGCAACCTTTAGCACTTAATAGGGTAATTCTCAGGAAGCTGCTTGGAAAATCCCAACAAAATATGCACAGATCATATTTTGGTGCCCACACATCTGAGTCTTGCTGCTGCCAGGGAATAATGTCTTCTCTCTCTTCCCCTAGCAGGTCTCTGTGAATGACTTTCATTGGCAGAATGTAACTAAAAGCCTTCCTGCTAAAGGACTGTGGGAAATGTAGTTTCTAGGCTTTCAGCCCCAGTGGCACTGCACAGTAATGAAGGGCAAGGGCAGAACAAAGTACAAGAGATGATATCCTGATTACTCATTTTAATTACTTTCCTTTCAAACAAGAATACAGGTACTTGCTTCCCTGAAAGATTGTGATGATCTATTCATTTACACCAAGGTGTGAAGGATCAGTAATACCTTAAAATATTTTTCACTCAGTACCATGATCAGAGATTTAATTCAAAGAAGTGAATCCATTTATTTGACTCTTAGTTGAAACAGGGACTCACTTCCCACAGCGTTTTGTGATGGATCCTTACAAATACAAAGACATCTTAGGTGTAAATCTTTGAACTTGAGGATTTTAATCCGGTTTGGCTTTCTCTTTGTACATGCAGTGACATTCGGTTTTGTTGATTTCTTTCATTTTTACAGAGATACATAAATGAGAGACAGATCATTCAGGTTCAATTCCTTTCAAATTTCTGTTGCTGGTGGCTTTTGAATGGGACAGTTGTCCTCCCCCAAGCATCTCTCTAGGAGGCATTGTGCAACGTCTGGAGACATGTTTGGTCTTCAGAATTGGAGTGGTGGCGTTGCCACTAGCATCAAGTGGGCTGACGTCAGGGAAGCTGCTAAACATCCTGCATTGCCCAGGACAGCCCTCCCATCACAGAGAATCACCCACCCCCAAAGGTCAATAGCACCACAGTTGAGAGATCCTGCTCTGTGTGTGGTTGGAGGGAAAAGGTGAAGTAGATCTTTATTACTGTGACCATTTTCTAACCTCAGGTAATCTTTAATGCTGCTGCCATCAGCGTGGTCTGGTTGTCCACTGACTTAACCTCTTTGCTTTCCTCCAAAGGCCTCTGCTGAAAGACGTGGCCAGTGTGCCCCGCCCCCCCCCCCCCCCCCCCCGGCCTTGGCTCATCAATTCAGAACCAAGGTACTGGCAGGGCGTCTCTTCCCTTGCAACCCCTCTTCCAGTTCCAAAGCCCCCTCTCTTTCAAAGCCTTCTTTGTCTCACTGTCTGGACACATCCCATCTGTCTGTTTGTACCCAGTCCTCTGGAGGGTCTCAGGGTCTCATCACATGTCTACAAGGCCTGCTCTCTTCCCTTTATCACTCTCCTCTTTATCCTTGCCCTTTGCCAAATGGCATGTGTCTTTACATTTTAAATGTTCTCTCCTGTACATCAGCTGGAGAGAAACTGATGGCAGAGAAATCTGCTCTTCTCCCCAAATCCCACCCTGCTCATTTCCATCCACTTACTTGCTCCCCATGCCCAGAGTGCTTATCCTGAATTTGCACGGGTTGTTCATTGCCCTGTTTGTGAGTTGGGCTGATTGTATTTGTTTGCCTGATGCTGAATGAGTCACTTCTCTGGGTCACTAAAGACTGTCAATTCTTAGAGGGCCAAAACAATGTCCCTGTACAGCTCTTTGGTCAACTTGGGCACAAAATCAGAGCTAATAAAATGCTAAAGGAAGGCCTTTTGATGATGAAGATGATGATAACCCAGGCTGGAAGGGACTTTGGAAACCACAAAGCCTGTTTCCAGTGCACCCAGGTACACTAAATCATCACAGATAAATGAGGATCTGTCCACTGTTCAAACATTGCCAGAGAGGGACATTTTTACAACCTGTCCCAGCTTTTAACTACCCAGTTATTAAATGCTTTCCTCTAGCTAACCTAATCCCCCCCACACTTAAGGAATCAACATTGTGTAAAAAATATACAGTAATAAATTTTGAAGTATGACTTAAGATTTTCTTTATATATAAGAAATTTATATACTATGATTTCCCTTCAAGTTAAGAGGATTTTTATTTTTATCTGAAAAAAATTGCTAAGCTAGGGCTTTTGGCAAGGGGATTGGAATTCAGGATAAATGAGTAGCTTGAAAAGACGATCGACTGTATATGAGGTAAGAAAAATAGTTTAATTCTCTATGCATACTCTCAGGGTGTTACCACACAGCTGACTTGGATCGCCGGCAGCTCTCCTAAGATGATTCATGTTGGGGTAGCTTATTTCTTTAAAGGCACCGTCTCCCTTCTGTATTAAAATGGGGTATTGTAGTGTTTCCTTCAGAACTTCCCACAGGGCGGCTGTGAAATTATGCAACTTCACAGGGCCATTCTGTCCACCTCAGCATGGACTCTTTCATCACAGAAATGAATTTTTCAAGATTTGTGCAATTTATTGAGCAAACAAGGATGGAGCGTCTCTTGTGGGCTCAGGCACCATGTCACCTAATTATAGATTTGGGATTATAGATTTGGGGAAAAAGACCCTATTTATGGTTTGTTTTTTTTTTTTGATATAATTTATTTATTTTTAGAGAGGGGGGAAGGGAAGGAGAAGGAGAGGGAGAGAAACATCCATGTGTGGTTGCCTCTTCCACATGATGTTCATGTGCCCCCAACTGGAGATCTGGCCTGCAACCCAGGCATGTGCACTGACTGGGAATCGAATTGGCAGTCCCTCATTTTGCAGGCTGTCGCTCAATCCACAGAGCCACACCAGCCAGGGCAAGAAGACCCTGTTTTAACCTGCAAGGGGCTTTAGAGTCAAGCTGGGAACTTAGACTTGTAAATAAGGCCATTCTGGAAAAGCATGTGGTCTTCCCTATAGCGGCATGGGCCACATACAGTGGGAAACATTTCCTACCTCTTTGTGTAATAAGCATGCTTTTCTGCATTCTCTGGGTACACATGGCTTTGGAGCAAGATAAGCCTGGTGTCAAATCTGGTCCCTATCACTGTGTGATCTCTCTGAGCCTCAGAATTTACCCTTGCAAGTGAAAAGAAATCATATCTGCCTTAAGGATCATTGTGGTGATTAAATCAAATCAAATCAAATTAAGTCAGATGTGCTTCTAAAGTGCTAAGCAAAAAGCCCTGGCTGGAGTGGCTCAGTGGATTGAGTGCTTGCCTGCAAACAGGAAGGTCGCTGGTTCAATTCCCAGTCAGGGCACATGCCTTGGTTGTTGGGGATGTGTGAGAGGCAAGCTGTCCATGTATCTCTGGCACATGGATGTTTCTCTCCCTCTCTTTCTCCCTCCCTCCCTCTCTAAAATAAATAAATAAATAAAATCTTTAAAGTGCTAAGCAAAGCGTCTGTTATTGGGTAGGTACTTAATAAATGTTTCTGTTTTCTGTCTTTGAGGATTTAAGAATCTTCAGATTAGGGAGGGGCGAGCATTTCCTCCCACTAGCAACATCACCTCCCTGCACATGGGTACTGTCTCAAGTCATGAGGCTGAGCCAACCCTATGATAGAATCTGAAGATGCTGCAAACCCATCTTTCCACCTTCCCTTGCAGCCAGCCGCAGGGTGTGTGGCCAAGTGAACACATCCACACCTGTCCTTGAGTTAGCAGCTCATGCTTTGGAGAAGCAGAGGCCACAGAGAATCTATTCTGATGGCAACTTCCATTGGTTGGTAGAAGTCTCAGTTGCTGCAGATCTAGCAGAGGCTGCTCAGGTCCACCCTGGTGGTACTCACTGTGCAAAGTTTGGCAGCAGTGGTATCTTTAGTGTCTTGATCCGTGATGTGACTTTTAACGCTGGCTCTGGAGACATTGCCTCCAACCCTGGTTCTCAGGACTGATAACCTAAAAAAAAAAAAAAAAGGCCTTCCAGAGTGAGAGGCAACAAACACTTCAGATCCAAGAACAGCTAATTGGGAAGCACTGATTCAGTCAAAGCTTAAATAGTATTGAAATTAGGAGACAGAGGCGAAGGGTATTTCTGAGAAAGGAAAGGGAACAGTTACATCGGTAGAAGGGAGCCATTTCTATTGCTGCGGATACCATGGCGTAGTGATGCTAATTCTAAATAATGTTTATGATTTTCAGTCTGGTAGTCTTCAGTTCCGTCACCATCATATCTGCTTTTGTGTTATCCTTGTAAACAGTACTTCGGGGCATGGGGTTACTTTGCACCCAGTCCAAAAGCTGTTTTGCCCTGTTTTAACATTCAGAGATTTGAGGCATAAGATATGCAAGGCAGCTCCTCTGGAAAGGCAGCTCTGGCTCCATTTTAAAGTGGCTCCATTTATTATTTTTTGACGTGACCTTCATGAACAACCACATTTTCTTTAATTAATTTTTTTGAGCTTGTATAATCCACATTCCATTTCTGTTGCTCACAACTCAAACTTTTGACTGAGAAAAATATTGTTACACTATTATAATAAGTTTGATTATACTTCGAGGATGTCTGTCTTATAAGTTATCAAAGAAGGAGAGAAAGTTCCCTCGGACATTAAACAGACCCTTATAATGGTCCCTTTTCAATTAGTTTGCATTTTTTGCTTCTAATCCTTTTACTTCTTATATTGCTGCACATCATTTCTTATCAGAAAAAATAACAGTGTCCCGTAGTTTTCATTCTTTTGATGCTCAATCTCCATTACAGGGAGATATACCTTGTAGAAGTGCCAGCACTTATAATACCATATGCAGAGAGACACAATTCTGACTTTCTGTTTTTGGCATAGAAGTGTCTCACTACAGTAGTCCCTCTCTATATCGTGGTTCACTTATCACGGCCTCACTGTATCGTGGGATTTTTAAAAATATTATATTTAATTATTTATCGCGGATTTTTTGCTATATTGTGGGATTTTGCGGTACTGTATACGTATGTTGTTAAAGTGACGTAGGTTTAAGAGTGTAGAATATGTCTAAGAACATAAGTAGTGTTTATAAAAGTGTGGAAAAGGTTAATAAGGGACTGGGAAAGGTTTATAAGTGTGTGGAAAGGGTTTATAAAGCCTTAAAATACATATAAAGACTAAAATAAATGTAAGGTTCCTATTTCACAGATTTTCACCTATTGCAGGGGGGCCTGGAACATAATACCCACGATAAGTGAGGGAATACTGTATTCCTTATTAATATTCTATTATAAAACCTGACTGTTAAGCCTCAGGCTCTTTGCTCTTGATAGAGATTTATCAACATTTTAACCAAGGCTGTGAAATAGAAAAGGGGAGTTCTTCTTTAATTGAAAAAAAATTGACAACAACAACAATCAATCAATTAATCAAAAACAAATCTTCTAGGTTACAGCATTGGCAGTGTACCTTGTATGGTACTAACCGTTACTGGAGCAAACATCTTGCTGAAAACAATTATAAACTTCTAAAACAATTGTTTGAAAGCTGTTTGGAGAACAACAAAAGCAAGCAGAAATCCCAATGTTTCCTGAAAAAAGAGGAGCATGTTAGGTGAGATCCACATTTACTTGGCTTTTCTGCTCCTGATGGTTCCCAGTTCACCAGTCACATAGAGATAGAACTCAAGGAGCAAGTGACATTCTAATTTTGTTGGGGAGAGTCAGAGGTTACAATTCTCGGCTGCTAAAATACCTGGAAATTGAGAGAGGGAATTCTGGAAATGGGGAACCCCACAATCTGCATACAGAAATCCCTGGTTGACTCCTAAACTGCATATGCAGCTCAGAAAGTTGTAGTTGGAGGAGAGATTTTACCATTGGCCTGGTGCTGAGGAAACAGATCGGAGTGACAAGTGCTAGGAAATTGGGAAATACTTGAAGGTTTTTATTGGAGCCCAAGGAATGAGGACTATGCCCTTGAAACAGACAGAATTGAAATAGTAGACCCAATCTGAGAAGATCTAACCACCAAGCCTCCACAAAGTTAAAGTGATCCTTTAGTAATATAGTTGGTTGTTACAACAAATATCTACATTTTTCATAAGAAGATAACAGAATCCAGGATGAATACAACATATCATCAGTAATGTCCAGTATATAATTACAAATTGATAGACATGTAAGAGGCAGGAAAATGTAACCCATAATCAAGAAAGAAATAGTCAATAGGTGAAGATCCACCTATCACCCAGATGGTGGACTTAGCAGACAAGGACTTTAAAATAATTATAATATGTTTAAATATTTGTATGACAAGATGGCTATAATGAGGAAACGATGAGGAATTTCAGGAGGGTGAAGCAAAATAAAAAGAATAGAAATCCTATGAGAGAAAAATTAAAATTATATCTTTGTTATGGTATTAATTTTGGGATCCTTTCCACTTCCTTTATGAGAAATTGAATTTTTTTTTGTATAGCTGATTATGAGTAATTTTTCATAGAAAAAAATCTTTAATCCTTAGATTAAATTGAATACAAATCAACAGATAATACCCTCCTATATTTTAATAAAGATTGCAGTAAATTAATGTGTTTAAGTAATATTTGAATACAGTTGAACAAATTATCTCAATGAAGCCACTTTACCCAATTAAATAAAATTATCTATTGTATCTATTACCTATATTTAAAATGTAAAGAGTAAAACTATGAAAAAATTCTGTTTGGGAGTTCTTTGGATAAATTAGGAAATAACTGCAAGAAATTACAATAATGATTTTGAATCATTTTAGTAGGATGTTTTTGCCTACTTAGTATCAGGTAACTGAGATAATTTGGTTTTCTATAGTTTAATTTGTAGACTTTAATTACTGAATGTAAAAACTATTTGTGAAATTAAGGATCACAAGATCTACCAATCTAACACAATTAACCTCTAATTGACTTTTGACTTTTTTAATTGGTATAGTTGGCAAAGTATCTTGTTTCAGCACTTGTGTGAATCTCGTGTGTCTAGTGTATCTGAATCAATATATAAAATTATGTCCAATCATAAAATATTTTCTTAAATATCTATAATGTAGTACAGGTGATTTTAATTCAGAATTCATGGAACTAAGCATACATCCTCATAAATTTTTAAATTTTATTTTACAATGTTTTTAAAAGTATGTAGTTTGATATTAACTAATTATTTTTGTCAGTTTGCATGTTGAAAAATTGACAGAGTAAATAAAAAATCAACACTATGAACTAACTTTACTTCATAGAAGTAATAACTTTGCAGAACCAAAAATTAATTTAAGAAACCATAATAATGAGAAATTGAAATCCTCTACATTCTATGGTCACGTCTGTTTATTTATACACGTATTTACATATACCTCATTTTTCTCTCTTGACATTTTCTCACTTAACGCAAACCTTTAGATTTCAATTTGAAAACCCCAGCTGCAGTGTGATTGACTTCAGTGTAGGGACATCTGTGGTTGGGTAGGAGTGGGTGGGTCTGTGACTCCCTTGAATATTTTTGCAAAAGTGTATCTATTTGTACACATTGACTGTTTTCTGGGAAGAGGGTTCTTGGCTGTCAGATGATTATCAATTGTGTCCCTGATTCTCCCAAAAAAGGAATAGGAAGCCCTACTAATAATCTTCTTCAGTCATTGACAGTCATAATTTTTTTCTATTTCCTTATTGCTCCCCACTTTTAATAATTAACAAAAGAACTCAGTTTAAAGGGATATCCATTTGGTCATTTCTAAGAATCATTTGAGTTATAGAAGTGAGAGGAGTTTGTTCCATATCAGATGTTGCTATTGTAAAATATGAAAGCCACCACCATGTTTCCATAGGTTCCACTTAAGTGACAATAGTTTCACTTTCTTTCTGTGGTAGTGCCTTTGTGAATAATTATTGGAACTGTGGCTTTGAGCATATCAATGTATTGATGCCCCATTGTGTTCATTAAAGATTGAACACTCTTCCTAAATATGTGTACAAAGCAATAAGACAAAATTAAACTGAGAAAAGCAAATGAACAAAAAATGCAGATCAAAAAGAAAGGATAGAAAGCCAAGTATTGGTGTATAAAGTGTGTGCCTCAATCTACTTCACTTTCACTAAACATGTAGTTCAAAATTGGGCCGAACTTCCTAGTAGTCAGAGCAATGGGGAAATTAGTGGAGTTAGAATGGGAACGAATGCAGGTCAAGAACCTAGCTTGAACCAGCCGACACTAGATTGATTGAGGCCGAGCCAGGATGGCCAGTCAGAAATGGTGGATACACATGTCCTCATTTTTCCTACATGATAAGGGGCTGTGGCTTCTTCACACATTTACAAAGAGCTTGGCGGTACTGCAAGTGAACACCATCTGAAGTTCTGGAGACTCTGCGGGCTGTCTTCATGTGTCACTGTGGGAACACTGCCCTCTCCCACACACACCAACAAATGCGCACATGCGCATACATGCTCCAAAAAGAGAAAAAAAAGGACCAGACAACCTGCAGTTGAATTTAGACGTATGAGAGAAAGTGACAGCCTTAACATTCACCAAGTTTAGAGACAGCATTCAATGGTAAGTTGTATTTTAAAATATCAAACACTGCAATTTTAGACTTTCAGAAATATGAACCTTTTTAAATGTCAAAACTAGGCATTTAAAGAAATCCCACAGATATAATTTCAAAGTGACAAAATGGAATAGAATACCTCCCTGAAAGGTATTTCTGTTAAAATTAAAAGTGTTTGATTTCAGCAGGTGATTGGCACTTGCTCTGGCATTTATTTTCCATTCTCTGCACGGACCTCGGGGAGACCAACTCAGTGGAGTAAGACAGGGTTGGAGCAGCTTCCAGTCCTATAGTTCACACTAACAGGATTGAATCCACCAAGACAGTAGTGCTGTTGATTGATCCTCTAGCTATAACTGAATTCTCTTCGATAAGTAACTTCGTGAGGAGTTCTGGCAAGACAAGGTGGACTGTAAGACTGGGCAAGGCAGGGGTATCTTCTCTAGACTTGGTTGAGTCGCCTGTATTTCCTGCTCCAGTTCCCAGTGCTCCCCTCCCTTGGGCTTTGCTTGGCTTGTAGATCTGTTCACCAGCCCATGAGCTCCTTGATGTTGGAGGGAAACCTCAGCTTATCAAAAGGATTCTTTACAGCAGCTTTGCTTGTAACTTCATATTTAGTCTATTAAAGTTATACTCGCAAAAATCCTAGTTGTTTTTGTGTGTGTGTTTTGAAGTTCAGTGAATATAGCCTATTATTCTATTTTTAAAACTAGTAGAATAAGGACAACCAGCTTCATATTTCCTTTGCCTAATATTTAATTAATTCATGTCAAACAAATGATACTTATTTAAATAATCAGACCCAGATTTGACAGTAGTTAATTAAAGCCTCTTAAATAGTTTACACAGCAATTATGCATTTAATATATTTTCCTCTGAAGTGTTTCCAGAGACTGACAGGACAACATAATGTCCAGTCATAAACTTTCCAAGCATTCAAAAGTACTATTATACCAAAGTAAATGAGCAAATAAAAGTGAAACAGGCTCATCTACACAGAAAACAGACTGAAGGGTGCCAGAGAGGAGGTAGTTTTGGGGGTGAGTGAAAAGTGAACTGATTGAAGTCAGTGGGTTGAACTTGGTCTGTGAGTTACAGTTTGGTGACCTGTGTTCCATAATTTAAAAAATCCTTTTTATTTATTTTTATTTTAATGTTTATTTTTTAGCAGGCCACATTTTCCATATTTCTTGTAGCTAGGTGGCTGTAACACTTAATTTGTCTCCTCTTTTCCTTGAAATGGAGTGCAGACCGAGAGCGGCACAGTCAAGAGCAGCAGATGGCAGAGTACAGCAGTCCCTCGCTATATTGTGGTTCACTTATCGCGACCTCACTGTATTGTGGGATTTAAAAAAATATTATATTTAATTATTTATCGCGGATTTTTCACTATATCGTGGGATTTTGCGGTACTGTATACGTATGTTGTTAAAGTGACGTAGGTTTAAGAGTGTAGAATAAATGTAAGGTTACTACTTTGCAAGCGGGTCTGGAACGTAATACCTGCATGTATCTAGATAAAATGGGGCTGGACTCCATGACTCTGCAGGTCCCCATAACACTCAGACTAGTAAAGGGAGCAGTGTGGACATACCAGCCTAGACTTTTATGTGAGAGAAAAGACTTGATTAAGTCACTGTTAACCTGAAGGAAAATCTCATTTATTTATTTTTTAATTTATTTCTTTTTAGAGAGAGGGGAAGGGAGGGGGAGAAAGAGAGGGAGAGAAACATCTATGTGCCAGAGTAACAGCTGTTGGTTGCCTCTCACATGGCCTCAACTGGGGACCCAACCCCCAGGCATGTGCCCTGACTAGGAATCGAACTGGCGACCTTTAGGTTTGCAGGCTGGTGCTCAATCCACTGAGCCTCACCAGCCAGGGAAAATCTGTTTCTTTACTAATCCACTTTCTAAGAGGAATGATTTCATAACTCAGGGAATCTAAGGTTAGTGAGTCAAAAATTCATCACTACATCACAGTTGTCATTAAAATGAACTAAAGCTTTAGTAATCGTGAATTGCTTTCATCTTTTCCTCATTGTCATGATAAATTCCTGCACCTGACACCCAGGTCTGCAGAAATTCTAATGCCAGTCCATTGGATTTTTAAATTCTCTTCATAGTTTGTTAGAAAGCCAATGATGTTTTGGTGCCTTGTTTTGTGTTTCGTTGTTTGGCCGATGTCTCCTAAGAAGCAGGTCTGTTTTTGAGGACAGAGGACCCTTGAGCCCCCCACTCCCCCCCAATGTAAATTGTGACCTGAGGCATGAAGGACAGTGGAACTGGATTCCTGAGGCTCTGGGCCTGCTCTCACTCATCCCCTCCTTTCTGGGACGCAGAGCCTGACAGAGAAGCTCTGGCCACAGCTGCATGTCTTCCTGGTTCCTGTGTTGCAGAGCCTCCGTTTTGATCACTTGCTCTGACTTCATAGGTTTTGGCTCTCTGGCTTGTGTCTGCCAGTCTCCTTCCAGAGTGGAACCCACCCCAAAGTTTTCATTCTGGCATCAGGGCCCCATTAGGATGAAGTACTTGGCACACTGTGGAGACTTAATAAACGTTAATTGTCTTATTTCCGATGTTTTTGAAAACTAGAATACAGCTGTAACTTTCTGGTGACACTTCTCAGTGCTGGCCTTAAAAATAAAAATGTACAATACGAATGCATTTTGCCTGAATTAATTGGTCTCTTAAAATTTGATGGGTGGGTGGAGAGCATCTAGAATTTATGGAAAATATTTTGTTATGAAGAAGCAGGGACATATTTTCCTCAAAAGAGGCGTTGACCTCCGGAGAGTACTTTAGTTGAGTGGTTCGATTTCTGCTTTAAGTGCTCAATGTCAGATGGGAATTTAATGATTTTTGTCTGATAGATATTTTTCTGTTGAGGTTATTTTTGGATGAGTATTGGCCTACTGAATACCTAAAAAAATGTCTTGCATCTCAATTTTAAAGAGCGTGGACTTTACATATTTAGAGACGCTCTCATGCATTGTTTTTTACCTGCAATTTTGGGGATGCTTTACTTTCTCTGTAAAATAAGAAAGTGTAAAATGTATGGCTTAACCAAATTCTGCTAAGGTGACTCCTTATATTACTCATGAAGCTTATTAATTTCATTTATTATCCTTAAAACGTTTGTCTCTCTCAGGTGTATATCAAAGAGTGCCTTTCTCTCGGTACATTTATTTGATTTCTCTTTGGGCCATATCTTTTACAAATTTAGTCAAAAGTGGAATCATACATATTTAATTGAGAATATGTAGCTAGTTTTTAAAGAATATTGACATTTAAGGGAATAATATATAACACATTTAAATTTTCCTATGTTGTCATGTTATATGAACTAATAATGATTAAGTTCTTTATCACCAAGTTAGAAGTTAATTAAAAATAAAAGCTCTTGCCCTGGCTGGTGTGGCTCAGTGGATTGAGTGTCAGCTTGCAAACCAAAGGGTCACTAGTTCAATTCCCAGTCAGGGCACAGACCTGGCTGGGTTGCTGGCCAGGTGCCCAGCTGGGGGCGCACAAGAGGCAACCACACATTGATGTTTCTCTCCTTCTCTTTCTCCCTCCCTTCCCCTCTCTCTAAAAATAATAAAATCTTTAAAAATATATAAATAAATAAAATAAAAGCTCTTTAGCAGTATGAAGGATTGAAGTTTTCCTCTGTGTATATATTCTTTTCTTGGCAACTGGCATTTTTGAAGTAGCTTACTCCTGATGACTGGTCTTTAGAAATACCTAATAGGCCCTGGCTGGAGTGGGTCAGTTGGTTGGGCTTCATCCCACAAAGAGAAAGGTCACTGGTTTGATACCTGGTCCGGACACATGCCTGGGTTGTGGGCCAGGTCTTCAGCTGGGGGCATGTGAGAAGCAACACATCCGTTTCTCTCCCTGTCTTTCTCCCTCCCTTCCCCTCTCTCTAAATATAAATAAAGTCTTAAAAAAAACAAAAAACAAATAAACTTGCCTAAGAAGTGCAGGCTTAATGCAGTAAGGTAATCTCTTGCCATCAAGTATACACATTTTCCTTTAAAAATCCTGCATTTTACAAGATCCTGAGTTCCAGACTAGGGAAAAATTGGAACTTAAATAAATAAGCATAAGTCAAGTTCAATTATTATCTGCTATGATTTATACCCTGTTGTAGATCAACTTACTACTGACCAATGAATCATTGTTAAAGACACAATATAAGACTTATTGTTTATTTGCAAGGAATTCAAATAGAGCCAAAAGTGACCTCAGGGCAGTGTATTTGAAAACAAAGGCCTCTGTAACACAAATTTCACATAATTCTTGGTTTACCTTTTAAGTAGATCCTGCTGTACTAGATGTTCTTCCTAAACTCTTGGTGTTTCTTCTGAACTTTGAAAGGATGCTCCCTATTCCATATGCTCGTTACTGTGGGAGATGTACAGCCTTCTTATAAAAGCAATCTTAATTGTATGAGGAAATGCTAAAGAGAGCATGTTTCAGTAAAAAACATAGATAAATACATAAATCTGTGGCATGATTTTGTAATATATAATTTACATTTGTCATTCCTTTATATATAGTGATCATAAAATAATATTGTAAAATATTATTTGTAACATATAAATTAATATTTGTAGTTTAAAGTTTTCCTTTTGATATATATGTATATATGTGTGTGTGTCTATATTTATGCATGTGTGTATGCACACATATATATGTATAGGTCAAAAGGGAAATAGTACAACACTATGTCAAGTTGAATAATCTAAAATTTCTGAGAGTCAACTTTTTTTGACAACAATGAAATTTTATATGGTTCAGGGAAATATTGTTGATATTTCTGAATACTGAGACTGCATGGTATTTTTCTCAACAAGTTATATTTCCGTTATTAAGGTGCAAAGTTTTTATGAGGTGCACATCTCATCAGGAAGAAACCTCCAAGAAAGCTGGAAAATGAAACCTAAAAGGCAGTTCCTGCCTTTCCCCTTTCTCCTCCCCTGTCTTCCCATCCTCAAGTGTGTTGGTTTCTTTCTAGGCACCGGTGCTAATGGTCTCCCTAAGTGCACCCTGACCTCTTTCTCTTTAGCACCTGCCTTTTGTCTAGCTTGCTGTTGCAGAGTCCCCTTATTTCTCATATTTGTTTCCCCTCTCTTTCTGGAGTTTCTCCCCTACATAATCACAATAAAAGCAGCAGCAGCCATTTAAATTGCGGTCACTGTTTGCCAGCACTGTTCTAAGACCTGTGCCTCCTGTTCAATCCTCGCAGTGAGCGAAGAGGTAGGTAACATCATCTTCCATTTTCAGATGAGATGGGGGGACTGAGGCCCGGAGTTGTTAGCTGGCTTGCCAAAAAGTAATCTGGATCCATAGGCCATGTGCTTGAAGAAGAAGTCATCCTGCTCTCTGAGGACCTTATTTTGCCTCCACAGTAGTTTCTGCTATTTTTAGAATAAATACCCATATTTTTACGTCTGGGACTAAGATCAGGTTTCTTCCTTTGCTTAGAACAGGGTTCAGCAAAGCACATCCTTTGAACCTGATTTTGTAAATCATGGTTTAGGGCAGCACAGTTACACCCATTTATTTACAAATTGCCTGGCTGTTTTCCCTGTACAACAGTAAACAGTTGTAACCTAGAGGACCTGGCCAGCAAATCCTCAAACATTTATTATCTAGGGCTTTAAAGAAAAAATTTGCTGACCTTTGCCCTAGAATACAATTTCTGTTAATTGAATGACTACAAATCTTGGTAGTGTAAAATGACCACTTTTGCTCCTCACAGATAATGGGGCTCAGGAATTCAATGGGGTGCAGCATTTCTTTTTTAAAAAGATTTTATATATTTTTAGAGAGACGATAAGGGAGTGGCAGAGAGGGAGAGGGACATGGATGAGGGAGTGACAGAGAGGGAGGGGAACATAGATGTGCTGATGTGCAAGGGAAACATCGATCAGTTGCCTCTTGCAGGGCCCTAACTGGGAACCTGGCCCCCAACACAATCTTGTGCCCTGACTGGGAATCGAACCCACGTCCTTTTGGTTTTCAGGTCAGTACTCAATCCACTGAGCCACACCAGCCAGGGCAGCATTTCTTTTCTATGAGGTCTGATACCTGGACTGAGAAGATTCAAAGAGGTGGGGACTGGAGCAGCAGGGCTCCCCAAGCCTGCGTGGCCTCCCCACATGGTCTCTCTAGCATGGCAGTATCAGGATCCACTCTTCTAACATGTCAGTTGGAGCTTCCCACTGTGTGAGTTCTGAGAGAAAGAGAGAGCGGAACAAGCTCTGGCACCTTTCTAACTAGCCTCTGATGTCACAGTGTCACTTCTGTTGGTCAAGGTGGCCACAAAGAGCTGCCCAGGTTCAAGCACAGGGAAAATAAGCCTCACCCTGCAGTGGGAGTCAGTGTCAAATTGTAATGAGAGTATGTGGGCTGGAATGTATATTAGTGTGACTATGTCTGGGACATAGAATCTCCCACCCCCACTCGCCTGCCTGTCTCTAACTCCAGATTCTTGCAGTCTCCTAGGACCCTAAGTGGGAACTCAAGCTAACAAACATTATAACTCATCTCAGGAACCTTCACTCATTTCTGTATCAGGAAGTCACATTTATTTCACTGTTTCCCCGGCCTCTGTCAGTAGAAAACATCTGTGACATCGTGATTTACAAGAAATATAGAGTTGGTCATTCAGATGATGAAGATATATTTTCACATATTTGGTCTTTGTCCATGGTTCCTGGCTCATACCTCCCAAAACCCTTGGAATTTCCTGAGTTAGAAGAACAAGCAGAGCATCCTTTGTTATAATATTTACCCTTTGTCCCCCATGCTTGAAATCCCCCCACAGACATAAAGCTGAAATTGGTTTATTGTTATTCACCATAAACTCCTGTCCACCCTAGGTGGGTTTATGGTAATGGGGTGACTTGGAAAGCAGCAAGGGATGGGGAGGGGCTGGTGGCCAGGGGAACCAACTTTGATTAGAGTTTTGGAGCTTTCAGTCCCACCCCCTGGTTTCTTAGGAGGGGAAGGGCAGGGGGTGGCTGGAGGTGGACCCTTATCACCAGTGGCCAACGATTTAGTCAGTCATGCTTGTGCAATGAAGCCTCTATTAAAGCCCCAAGGGCTCAGGTGTGGAGAGCATCCAGGTTGGTGAGCAGCTGGAGGTGTGTGTACAGTAGCACACCTGGAGAGGCCATGGAAGTTCCGAGCCCCAGCCCCGTCCCTTGCTGTCTGCATCTCTTCTGTTTGGTGGTTCCTGAATTATATCCTTTTATAAAGAATCAGTAATCTTGTAAGTAAAGTTGTTTCCAAGCACGGGTGATGATGTGGGCTTGCGACTAGCATCTGCAGCGGTGGTGGTGCAGGTAAGTCTTGTGGGACCGAGTCCTTACCTCGCAGAGTGAAGCTCTCTCTCTGCGGGTTAGTAGAGTCAGAATGGAGTTGTAGGACAGCCACCTCATGCCTGAGAATTGCTTGTTGGTGTGGAGGAACCCCCTCCCCACACATTCAAATTGGGTCCCAGAACCCAAATAACATAAAATTCTTCATCTAATCCCTGAGGATTACTCCCAGCCTCTAGCTCTCCTTCTTCTATATTTTTAAAAAAGATTTTATATATTTACTTTTAGAGAAAGGGGAAGGGAGTGAAAAAGAGAGGGAGAGAAACATGTGAGAGATAAATCGATCAATTGCCTCTCACATGCCTCCAACCAGGGACCTGGCCCACAGCATGTACCCCGACTGGGAATGGTACCAGGGAACCTTTGATTCGTAGGCCAGTGCTCAAGCCCCTGAGCCACACCAGTCAGGGCTGCTCCTTTTTATCTTTTATGTGTGTTATAATAAATGTTTTTTTTTTCCTGAGTCTAATCAAACTTTAAAATCTAGAAGTGTCTGCTTTCCTTCCTGTGCCAAGGCAAGACCTCTGCTCTGCCCTAACCTGAACATCTTCATTACCCTTTTCTGAGGCCTGCAGATATTCTATATAAAAATGATGCAAGTGGCCGTCTTGGACAATGTGAAATATTATATGATAGGAGAGGACCAGGAGACTTGTCTTGAAGTTGAGTGTATACCAGCATTTGACACATAACCAAAAAAAAAGTCAATGGACATTATTTTAAAAATTGTGGGTAGTGGGTTGATGTCTATGTCTTTCCTTGGTTCAGCCACTGACATCCTTAGTTTTGGACTAACTTCTTTGCCACATCCAATTTTTGATTGTCTTTGGCAGGTAAGCTTGTGCAGGATTGCTTTGAGGTTTACTACAAGAAAGGGAAGGGTAAAAACAAATAGAAGTAGATTATAAGCATCTTTGGTTTTCTTCAGTCAAAGCCTGTCAATAATCACAGGTAATAGAAAAAGAAACTTTCCTTTGATATTTAAATGAGTTCTTTAATGAAGAGTATAAAAGTAGGAAATAACACTTTTGATGTTTCATTCCCATATATTCTTGGGGTAATAAGCTTGATATTCTTTTTTTTATTTTTTCTTCCTTCAAAGATTTTATTTATTTATTTTTAGAGAGAGGGGAAGGGAGGGAGGAAAAGGCAGGGATATATCAATGTGCGAATGAAACAGAAATCGCATGTCTCTGGCTTATGCCCCAACCAACCAGGCCCGCAACCCAGGCACGTGTGCCCTGTTGGGGAAGGAGCCAGAGGCCCTTAGCTATGCGGGCAGACTCTCAACCAACTGAGCCTCGCAGGTCAGGGCTAAGCTTGATATTCTTAATTCACAAACTGGATAGTCATTATAGTTTATCTCAGCAGATAATATTTTGGTTAAGTCTTTTTTCCCCCCACACCTTATATGATTTTCCACCTAAGTCAGAGGTTAGCAAACTATTGGTGTATAGGCAAAATGCAGACTTCCACCTTGTTTTGTAAATAAAGTTCTATTGGAACTCATTCATGCCCATTCATTTACCTATCGTCTCTGGTTGCTTCCATGGTTACAGGGGCAGTTGTGAGAGACAGCACATGGTCCGCAAAGTAAAATATTTACTGTGGACTTTTACAGAGAAAGTTTGCCCACCCAAACATATGTTGTCACTTAAAATTGTAGATTTCTTTTTTTCATTTAGACGTCAGGTAATACAGGGAATCGACCAATCCCATGGCCAGTTTTGGTAGGGAAATGCTTAACCTCTCCCAGAATTATGTATTTAGCCAATATAAATATGTCAGGAGAAACCAAGATACCTCTTCATTTTGGTCCTTGTCTGATTGAACCTGAGAAATAAACTCACTGAAAAAGGATTTTAGTTATAGGTACATTACCGTCCTTAAAAATTTTTAAACAGCTGAAAAAGAATTAATGAAAAAAGAAGTCAAGAACGTAGGAATCTATGAGATGAACTCTTTATAAAAAGAAATTAAGCTTAATAACATACCATTAATATCTAATGATATTTGGTTAAAAGAAATTTTTATAAATATTTTCAGTAACTTTCAAAACTGGTCGCAGTAGTGAATGCCTGGACTGGTGACAGGCATGTCCCTGCAGGCCTGGGGCCACATGAACCCGTGGCCCTCACCTGTGAACTGTGCACCGCTGGGGTGATCTGTTACTAAAGAAGGATAGAAATATGTCTCGTCAGAGGACTTAGTTACCATAATTTACAGAATCCGTAATAGGGATCATAGATCCCTGTTGAGTTTGTTTTTTCTACTTTTCCCCTCTCTCTTCCCTAAATTGAGACGAGGAAATAAGTCAGCTTCCAAAATAACCAAGTGGTAGAGGTGACTTTCATTAAAGGCTTTTGAGGATGGTAATCATGACTTAAAATTTCAGGGAGACGTTCAAGGAAGCTGGGAAGTGAGCTGGAGCGGCATTTTTGAACTCCGCCCAGGGTCAATGGCTCCCTGGGCTTTGGGGTGTCCCCGGGTCCATGGAGTCGGACGCCTAGGTAATGGTTCAGTAGAGCTCCCTCTCTCTCACATTTGACATTGGCAGCTCTCTTTCTAACTTGTGTGGAAAACTTAAGCTGTCCTAAACACTTGATCATCATGTGTGTTATTTCACATATAAGTGGTTTGTTCCTTTCTATTGCTTAGTATTCTATTGTGGGGATGCACCTAATTTTGTTTATCCATTCACCATTGTATTGTTTCCGTTGATTTGCTGTTGTGAATAAAGTTACTATATACATGCTCATAGAAGTCTTCATGTAGGCTTACATTTTTGTTTCTCCTGGGTAAATAATTAGAAGTGAAATTGCTAAGTCATATAGGAATTGCATGTTTAATATTTTAAGACACTGACAAACTTTTCCAAAGTGACTGTCGTTTTACATTTCTGCTAGTTGTGTGTGTGAGTTCCAGTTTCCCAGTATCCTTGACAACAGTTGTCATTATCTGTCTTTGCTTGTAGCCATTCTAGAGGGTATGAGAGGGTTTTTCATGGTGGTGTGACTTTCCATTCCCTGATGACTAATGATGCTGAGCAGCTTCTCATGTGCTTATTTGCCATTCATGTCCCTTCTTTGGTTAAGTGTCTTCAAAGTTTTTGCTCATTTTCGTTTATTTATTTTTCAAAAACAAGTTTTAAAACATTACATAAGTGCATGTTTTCGGGCCGGGTTTACCCATCTTGGCACTCTGCCATTTTGGACCATTCTTGCCTGGGGTGGGAGGTGCTACCCTGTGCATTGTAGGACACTCAGCAGCATCTCTAACGTCTGTCTAGTATACCAGGGGCATACTCTGTCATGACAATCAAAAATGTATCCAGAGGTTGCTTGGGGGACACAGTTGCCCGTAGATGGCAACTGCTGGCCAGGGAGTTGCTGTGGAGTGAAAAAAATAAAGCTCAAAAGTATATGGTACAAGTGGGACTTAACTTGGGTATTTTAAATGAATAGAATTTAGAAAGGTGGAAAGGAGGGCGAATTTCAGTTAAAGTATTACCTTATGGGAAGCAGCCGCTCCTTGGCCCCCCCTGGAGGTGCTGAGGGGGAACTTCCACGCAGATATATAGGCATGGAGGGGGTACATGGTGGATGCATCAGAGAGGCAAGTAGGGTTATTCAGGCTCATCTAGGCACTTACTGAGGGCTCCTAGAAATAATTGGGGACAGTTCTATAAGGCAGGGTTCCCCAACCTTGGAGCTGCTGGCCAAACAGCAGGAGGGGAGCTTGAATGTAATGCCCTTGAATTCATGCCCAAACCACACCCACCCTCCATAGAAAAATTGTCTTCCACAAAATGGTGTTGGGACTGCTGCTATAAGGAACTGGGGGCTGGCTCCCCAATAATTGAGGGAGAGTGAGAGTCAACAAAACATTGATTATATTTAAGAAGGGCTTCACTACTCCTGATTCAAAATTTCTGTGTATAGAAATGGAAGTTTGGAAGCAGGAATCAATAATGATGAAGTGGTGGGAGACAATTTGAATTACCCATGTCCACTACTTTTCTGTTTTTGACCCAGATTTTCTCAGTGATGTGTAATTAGCAAGCATTCATTCCAATGCTCCCAAGGTATGTTTTGGGGAAACACGTGGATGTCCCTTCAGATACTCTACTAAAAGGGAAAGCTTTGGCCAAATACACTTAGAAAATGCTGATTATCATACCACCCCTCTAGGGATCAGACTTCAGAATAACAGTAAAGACTCTTAGTCGTCCTTCTATTTAGGATGCTCTTGAACTTTGCTTAAACCAATCTTTGCTCAACTAGCTGATTACAGAATCCTATTTTTGCATAACATTAATGGATATCTAATGGAACTAATGTCTGGGAGAGCACAGTGTGGAAAACGTTTAATGTTTGGGACAGCACAGTGTGGAAAATGTTTTATGGTAACATTATGACATCAGTAATGTCACAATGGATGTATAATAAAAGAAACCTTCAGATTCTTTAAGAGCGCTGAGGCAATATCATTGTTTCACTTTGGCATGCATTGAAGGTCGGTTAGAAACTTGAAATTTTTCAATCCTGCCTGGAATGGTATTCATCACTAGTAAGAAGATCTAGTGCATCAGATATGTTCTAGAATTTCTGGTATTGACACTAGTAGTTCCTCCAAGCTTTTAATATGTCATAGTTACCTCATAGAGTTGTTATGATTCTGGTGAAAGGCAAACGTGCTTGGCATTTTGTACAGTTTGGGCAGCTTTGTTGAGGCCAGAGTTCCAATTTTCAACAAATTTATCAGATAATAAAACTTTGAAACATACACACAAATGCCTGAATTCCTTGACAGTAGGAAACACGGTTGTTGACCATTGGACTAGAAGGCCTTCTTTTGGGGTCCAGCTGGGTTTTTTATGACTTTGCTTTTATTACCAGGTGAAATATTAAGGATGCAATTAAGAATTGGAGAGCAGCCTTGGTTTTTATCTTTAGAAGGCTGAATCAATTGAAGGCTATATTGGGTGTTTTTCATGATGTTAAGTGAAGCATAAATTAGTTTTTTATCTCACTTGCATAAAACTTACCTAATTTTATACATGACAGGTGCTGCTTTTGTAGCGATGTCTTACAAAACAAGTAGATGAGATGGAGTTGGGGGACTTGGTAGGAGGTGTTCTGACAGGAATTATCAGTTAAATCACATTGCATATTGGATCAATTTCACAGTGGCTGAAATTGTGATGTGGACAACACCCCCCCCCACACACACACCCAGTAACATCCCTTTCCTTTCTTTGTTTCATCATGTATTCAAGTCAGGTAACAATGAGGCCTGTCTTTTAATCCTGGGTCTGCCATAGAAGTTTCCTTAATACCAATGAGTCTTAGTTTTCTCTTTTGCAAAGAGCAATATGCTGATATTATAGGATGTTGAGTGTATTAAGTGAAATGCCAACTATGAAAGACCCAGTGTAGATTCTGGCATATAACATAATCTTGATGTGTTCGTTTCTTGTTCTTCATTCCTTGTCTTCTACACGTTTAAGATTCTTCCCATTCTACCCCTTGCCTGAGCTCCTTGTTGGTTTTCTGCAATTTCCTACCCCTATTCATTTCTTTCTTATCTCATTGTAAATGGAATTGTTTTATTTTTCTCTCTATTACCCTCTTCCTGAGCCTTATCTTTGCTCTCTCCCTCTGTATTTGTCTTTCCTCTAGTCATCAATCATACATTGATCTCCCCCATCTGAAAAAGGTCTTGGTTTTACTCTATTCTTCTCTTAAGCTACCGACACTGTCCCCCACTTCACTCCGTTACCAAAATGCTAGAGCATGTTACATATACCTGCTGCTTTCATTTCTCTACTCGTTAATCCTTCCTCCATTCTCTGTTTTACTGTAGCTCTTCTCCTGAAGGTCACAAAAGAAACTGTTTTTGCAAAATTCAGGAGCATCCTTCATTCTTCATTTTTCTAGACCTTTCTGCTCTATTCAATTCTCTTGACTCCGTTAAATGTTTCCTTTGCTTTTCACTGAAAATTTATGATCCAGGTCCTCTTTTTTTCCTTTCTAATAACTGTTGTTCTCTAAGCTCTTCCACGCCAGCTTTCCTTCTGCTGCTGCGTATTTACCCACAGGTTATCCCTGGCCTGCTGGCTCTGTCCCATCTACTCCAATTCAGTGGGATTAAATTATGTGCGCATATGAATCTGACCAGCTGTTTGCCTCTTACATTCACACAGTCATCACTTGAGAATTGGCCCACGGGTGAAGTGGTTCTTTCCAACTGCATTGGCTGTGAGTAAACTTCTGGCACCGCCATTAACCTCCAGACATTCACGTCTCCAAAAGGGATCGGGCCAGCCATTCTGTGCAGAGAGTGTGCAAGGGCTGAACACGGGCAAACTGAGACCCAAATCATTCAGCCTACCATTGGGCATGTGAGCAGGAGGCATGTCAGAGTCATGTCACAGGCTCTCTGGCTTGTCTTTGAGCCACATCAACAAGTCTTGGAAGTGAGGTCTAGCTTTCCACCCACCCACTGCAGAGCAACTTGAACCTTTTAACATCAAGATGTGGAATGGGCCCTGGCTGGTGTGGCTCAGTGGATTGAGTGCTGGCCTGCGAACCAACGGGTCACTGGTTTAAATCCCAGTCGGGGCACATGCCTGGGTTGCAGGTCAGGTCCCCAGCTGGGGGCGCGCAAGAGGCAACCACACACTGATGTTTCTCTCCCTCTCTTTCTCCTTCCCTTCCCCTCTCTCTAAAAATAAATAAAATCTTTAAAAAAAAAATGTGGAAGGTCTCAAAGTCACGGAAAGGTAGACTAATGTGGATGGTGAGGTTGGTAGGAGGTTATGCTTTCCAGGGTGCTGTCCTGCCCCAGGCAAAGTCCTTCTTGCTGAGCGGATGAACTCGGGACCAGAACCAAGGAGTTTTTCTTTCCTATTTGTTTCCTGTTATTTAACTATAATTTCTACTCACTTCTACTTTGACTGGAATTACCGAATCAACAAAATTTCTCAACCCTTCACCCTTCCCTCTCTTTTTCCCCCCCTAGGCTTAACTGCAAAGCACCATTAAAACTAGTTCTAATTCAAATATTTTGTATATAGAGAGGACAGTGAGTCAGTTCAGGCTCTGAAGTCAGCTGGGACTAGATCTGAGTGCCTCTGTGGGATGTATAACTTTGAGTAACTTGATGAATGTAGTGAGAGCCTCCTCGTTGTGAAGGATTAAACGATGCCATGCTTGTAAAGTGGTTAGCACATGGCTTGGCTACTCCCCCAAGTTTCCTCCTGACCCAGTGGTTTCTTTCTCTTGTGCCCCAGTGAAGCTTCGGTGAACACTGGTGAGCAGCCTGCCAAGGTCTCGTGTGGCTCAGTTTCTAAATATCTAACTTATTACAACCAGAGGTGAGGTGATGACATCAGATCAGTAGTTGCCAGATGCGTGCACAGAAGACTCACTTGAGTGAATTTTTTAAAATACAAATTTCTTGGCCCCATTCAGATTTGCTACATAAGAATCTCTGGGGGAGGTGGAAGTGCTGTGATTTTGTGTATTTTTGAAGCGTTCTGGGGCCTAGGTGGTTCTAATGTGCACTTTGTTCTTTCAGCATGATTGGGAACAGGTGAGATTTAAAAACCCAGTACTTTCTACCATAGGAGTCTGTTATTCTAGTTTCTAGCTGTTGAGTGGAGCAGAAGTGATGCACTGGTTAACTAGGTTGAGTGAATGTCTTTATCATGGCCATTCTGAGGACAAACACTTCTGTGCTCTGTTGCGTATTTCCATATGAGCTCTCTGTTTCAACTGAGTTCTTGAGTGCTCTCTGAATGCTATGACTGTCATTTCTGAATGTGAGGCATGGGGTAGGGATATTGATTTTTAATTCTGGGACTTCTGACATCAACCAGAATTGTCCCAAACAAATAGGGATGTATGGTTGCCCATAAGAACCTGGCGTAAGTCAAAACCTAGAGGAGGAGAGAACCCATTGGAAAAGGTCACAAAGGAGTGTAACACCTGCCATGTTTTGTGTTGTTTCTGCTTCTCTTTCCTCCCTGATGCTTTATTTGGTACCCGATGGGACATACTTGAAGAGCAGTTAGATTGGCAAACACCGGTGTTGGGTGGGACTGCAGTGGGGATGGAATAATCAATGTTGGGAGGATCTGGGTGCTAGATGTTGCTGAGTTGTGCAGCCTGTCAATTGAATCCAGACATAATGGCACAGCCAACCACAAGAGGGAGCAAATATTTATGCTTATCTTCCATAGACTCAGGGATCAGCTGGGTTCTGGAGCACAAGAATATATGAGATGCCTTGCATTCAGGGAGCTAAGGGAATAGTACAAAGTATAAGCAGGTGCACAGACCACTTAAATGCTGTGTGACAGGAAGTACAGGTTTCCTTGAGAAAGACATAATGCAAAGTAAACCAAGAAATAATACTCACCCAGGAGCCTAGCTGCCAACAGAAACCGCATCAAAATTTCCCATTGTTTCCTGGTCTTTCCAATTTCTTAACTTTTGGTTGCCTATTTTTACTTTTTTATATGTGTTTTATCATCCTAAATTTTATGTAGCCTTACCCAGTACTAAAGGTGTAAATGCTTCAATCCATAAAATTTCCAACTGTACAATTTTATGTTTTGTTCACAAATTTAATTTTGAGGTCGTTAATGCTGAGTGAGGACTGTTTAAAATAATTGACATTGAGGGTATGACCCTCTTGGGGTTATTTTTAATTCAAAAGTGAGGTATTTTGACCCAAAGGAATCTCGAAATTGTATATCTGTGGGGTTGCCAGATTTAACAAATAAAACTGCAAGGTACCCATTTAAATTTGAACTTCAGGTAAACAGTGAGTTACTTTTTTGTTTTTTAGTAGGAATATGTGCCATGCAGTTTTTGGAATATACGTATATTAAAACAATTCATTTTATTGTTTATCTGCAATGCAAATTAAACTGGGTGTTCTGTATCTTACATGGCAACCCTACATATTTGGAGAGCTAAGTTTGAAGCAAAAACTTCCAAGAACTCTTACATTTAGTCTTCATTTTGATTACCTTAGCTCCAACCATGCACCACTAGAGATGGTTTTCATTTTTTCATTCTCTCCCAAACCAGGAATTAACCCCTTACTGTGGTTTAGGACTCAGATATACAAAGGTCACTGCAGTGCATTGGGAGCGAACTGTGCAGTTTCTGGATGGAAGTCCAGGGCCAGTGCGCGCAGTCGATGGCCTGCAGCTGACAGCGGGTGATCTCCCCGAACCTGCCATGAAGGCATTCTGTGGCCAGACTGGGATCAGGGGTAGACTGGGGGTAGAGGCAGGCAACTGGGGGCCGCAGAAATAAGGCAGAGACACTTCCTGAAGGCAGGACTTGTGCTTAATTCATTTTGTGTTGTTACATGGCTTAAACACTCTCTGCACATAGCAACTGTTGACATATTTGGTGAATTAAATGGCCTCATGCAAGGAGATATCTTCTGCCTTTTCCTTCTGCATGATCCACCGGGAAATGAAATCCACAGCTAATTTATTTCTTAGCTGGCTACTGTACATGATGTGCTTTCCTACTTTAACTTTTTGCATGGTCCCCTGAGATTCAGCAAAAGCATTAGCGTGAGCAAGAATGAACACAGTGGTAGCCTGGGTGGCCAGCTATGGTGAGCAGAGGGCTTCCTTTTAACTTTAGGGCTGAATGTGAGGGGGGGTGTGCATGTGTGTGTGTTGAGTGATGGAATGTGAGCACTAGGCTAAGCCTAGATTGCTGTGTTGGTATTTTACAATATAAAACTTTCATTACAACCTCCAAACTATGGATTAATTACACAGTGAGCCCAAGTCGATCCTGAAAGCAGGAAATGACCCAGTGAGCATTTGTTCTGGCCTGAGCAGAGAGGAGTGCACCAAGACCATGGAGACATCATTATACTGAGCAGTACGCAGGCTTTTCTGTGGCTGCACTTCCCAGCAACTCTAGTTTGCGCCTCCTGAAATGTTGCCAGCCAAGTCCACGGGTGGTAAGAAATACCCAAAACAATGTGAAAATAAATTCGCTGTCATTTAAAATGCAATTATATATGTATATATAATTTAGGAGCCATGGGATTGGGTGTTAGAAAACCAAACAAAGCAATGGAGCAGCAATGGTATGAATTGCAAGGCTGGAAGAAAAAAAACCATGCTAATGTCTTGTTAAGAGAATGAACACTGCTGGGGAGGAGATAGAAACCAGGATAAAAACAGCCTCTAAATTTAGTTTTAATCAAACTCCTGGGAATTCATCTTTTTTCTTGAACTGTCCTCAATAGAAAGGCTTGTCCTGGTGGTATCTAATTTTTTTAATCTTTGCCTATGATTTCATTCATTCATTCACTTATTCATTCAGTATTCATTTTGTGTGCTATGTCTGCTAAATACCAGGCTTATTAACACATAGGGTGTGTGTTTTATTGGTTCATTGAACACCCTCATATTGTAATCCCAGCTGCAAATGCTGCCTGGCCTTCACTGGGAGCAGGGAGCAGGATGCGACATCAGAGAGTTGAATTTAGTGAGCTCTTCAAAAGGGCCTCACTGCAAGCCCAGGTGTGCAGCGTCCTGCACATCACTTCTAGGGAAGGTAGGGATGCTAATGGCTTTGAGCATTAAATTACATGTGCTCAGCTCAAGGACAAATTGGGGTAAAGACATGGGGAGAGAGAGGATGAAATGTTCTCTCCTTTTACAATCCTAAATCTGATTGTTGTTCATAATAATAGCAGTCTTTCTCTGTCCCTTTCCTGTGGGAAGAGAGGCCTTCCAAATTTTGTGTATGATCATACCAATAAAGGGGCCAGAGTTCCTTCTTGCAGCACAATTGGACTTTTGTTTGACCATCAGATAACTAAAAAAAAAAAATTATAAGATATCAAAAATCATGCTTTTTCAATATCAAAAAAAATGGAAAAAATTGTTTTTGGCATGTGTAACTAATGATGTAATAAGTACCATTTAGCTACTGTAGAAAATTAAAAGGGTAGTGCTTAGATTTCAGGATAGTATTTTATATCTAGCAATCAGTATTCTACTTTTCTCTGGTACTGTATTTTATATATATTTGAAATTTAGAGTAGGGTCAAACAACATGGCTTCTTATCAAAAAGAGAGAAACAAGAAAAATTATGGCATCAGAAACCACTGAGCCCTGGCTGGTGTGGCTCACTATATTGAGCACTGGCCTGCAAAACAAAGGGTTGCTGGTTTGATTCCCAGTCAGGGCACATGCCTCAGTTGTGGGCCAGGTCCCCAGTTGGGGGCGTGCAAGAGGCAACCACACATTGATGCTTCTCTTCCTTTCTCTCTTTCCTTTCCCTTCTCTCTAAAAATAAATAAATAAAATCTTTTAAAAAAGTACTTAGGTAGTTAGGCCATCACATTATCCTTGACAAATGTGGAAAAGGGTGAGAGCAGGGGGCAGGGGAAGAACCAAAAAATCTCTGCTTGCGTAAGTCTTTGAGTTCAGGGAAGTCTGCATGCTGAAGCTTGTGACAAGGATGCAGACCGGAAACACTTTATTCACTTCTGAAACAGATTGTACGACCTCCTTTTCATAATGGTCAAAGAGCAGTTCTGCTATTGCTTTCGAACTAGTTCCCCAACTGCTGTAACAGACTCAGAGACTTAACACAATCAGACATTTCTCACTGCTGCCATTATTCAGTGCAGTTGTGGGGGATGTAGGGGCACATACTCTCCACACGTCATACAGGGATGCGGCATCTTTCGGTCTAGGGGGCAATTGTGGCCTGTGGGCTAAATACAGTGTTTACATTTTTCCAGTGTTGAAATGGTTTAATAATAAAAAGTGATATTTTGTGACACATGAAAATTATATGCAATTCAAATTTCTGTGTCCACCACCCAAAGTTGTGTGAGGTAGGCTAGTTAGTAAACCAAAGCAGGGAGGAGGAGGGGGGAGACATGTCTCATGTACCCACTGCTCAGCAGTCCTGAGCCCAGTCCAATAAGATGGCCGAGCGTTCACACATCACATGCGAAGACAGTGCAGGAGGAGAGGAGCCCTTGAAACGCTGTGTACTGGGAAAGGCAGTCTCTGTAGCAATCTCTAACTCAGACAAAGAGCCATTACTAGCTGAGAAAGAAAGCCTTTATAGCTGTACATTATTCCCAAGGTCTAGAAGGGGAAGAAGGAGGGGAACCTAGGAGTTGGCTAAAGTATATAACCCCTGAACCCCGATAGTCAGCATATTCAAATGAGCTCATAGCCCACGTGTATAGCCAGGTGCTCAAGTATATAGAACAAACTTACTAACAAACTTAACAACTTTATTTCCTCTAGACATGGGCCATTCAGACTTGCTGGGTGCCTGCTTACAGCTTTGTGCTTGTACGTCTTTCATGAACTTGCTAACTCATTTCCACTATACATGTTGTCTCTCACTTGAGTTCTTCTCTTGTGAGCAAAAGAAGAACGGAGGACAGGTGGGGAACCCCCTGGCTCAGGTCTCCCCAGTACCAGTTGTACTGGAACACAGCCTTGCTCATTTGTTTACTTACTGTCTCTGCTGCCAGGACAAGGTTGAGTGGTGCAGGCAGAGACTATATGGCCTGCAAAGTGTAAATATTCTCCACCTGCCTTTAGAGAAAAACAGTTTGACCACCAGAGGTCTAGTGGCTTGACCATCTTCTAGGGTGTCAGTGCCCACTGGAGGGGGAAGAGAGGGTGAATCTGGTGGATCGGGCAGGTTTCAGGGCAAGGATAACACATGGCATTGCCTAAGCAGTTGGCCAGAAGGCAAGCAAGTGCCCCCACTCCCTGAAGGGGTGGCTGGTCAATGCAATCTAGCAAGTGCTGTGGATGAGAGAGCATAAGTACAAGACAATGTCTGCCATTTTGTCTGAGATATTTTATTTTCGTAGACTCCCTGGAGCCGTGGCCTCAACTCTGACCTCACGTGGTTTGAAGTTCTATACATGCACGATCCTCTCCATCCCCCTCCCCGCTCTGTCATTATTTCAGCCCATCACTCGGTTTCCTCAGTGTGCATAGTCACAAAATGGAAGACAGGTGGTTTGTTATTTGGTTTTAGATCTTTTTTTAAAGATCAAGATGAGTAATGTGATGAAAACAGCAGGGGGGTATCCAATAACTGAGCTGTGTTTGACAGGCTCATTTGTATATTTACTGAACTAGTCATGCAATAGGTGTTTGAAATATTGATCAAAGCAATGTTTTATTTTTCTGGATCCTGTCATCTTTCTTTTTGGTCTGATTAGACCTGCTGCTGTCTGTGAGTTAGTATCCAATGGGCACCTTCCCAAAGGGTAATGTTTCATTGCAGTATAATTTCATGTAAAAGTATAAGCTCCTATACATTCAAAGATTGTGATCAGCCAGATTTCTCTCAGGGCAGAAGAGAAAACATGAATATAGCAAATCAGAGATTTTTATATTTCTACAGGGAGCACCTTCATAATAAAACCAAACAGGAGCCTTGATTTTTGTTGAGTTCCTAGGAATTTTCAGACATCATGAATAACTTAAAAACCTGGCAATAAGAGAAATGACAGACATTATGAGGACACCAAAGGCAGTCTACCAAATTGGTATATGACTTATTATGTTGAGGACATTCGTCTGTGCTGGTCTCATACTGGAACAAGAGTGACTCAGGCCTTGTCCAAATGGGTCACTTTTTTGCCATCCATGAGAGCTCTTGGAGCACCCTGGAATGGTTAGAATTGGTTGGAAAGTGGGAGGCAGAGGTGCAGTTGGACTAGCAACTCAATACTGCCTGGATAGAGGCCTTGGAGGGTGTCAAATTACTTCTTTGACCTTCAGTTCCTTTGTGTAATTTATATTGTTTCAGGCCATTCCAGGCCAGACTTCCTTCAGTCTACCTGCTTACTACTGCAGGTCTTTCAGCTTCCTGTAGACTTTTCAGGCCAAATCCTCCAACAGGGCCCACGTTTTTCAGAGCACATCATATAAATATTCTGAAAGCTTGGGGAGGGCCTCCCTTTTTTTCTGCCCCCTGCCCTCTTGGCGCCTGCTTCTGAGGTCTCTGGTGGCTGAAACTAAGGGATCCTCTGCTGTATATAGATTACATCAAAGTCAGTGGTTTTTGACTGGGGGTAATTTTGTCCTCAGAGACATTTTTTTGGGGGGGGGTTGTGGGGGTGAGCATACTTATCTAGTGGTTGGAGGCCACGGATGCTGCTCATCATCCTATAGTGCACAGGATAGCTTCCCACCACAAATAATGACCCGGCCTAAAACTGCAAGATCTGGTAGTAACACGGATGAGAAACTCTGAGTTACTGGGTTACCCAAAAAGTCCGTTTAGTTTTTTCCATAAAATGAAGGATACATTTTTTATTTTCACCTATAACTTGATCGATTTGAATATTTTGAGTATTTTGGCTAACTCCTGCATGGTATAATGTTGATTTTTCTCAATTAATGTCTGATTTGATGGCTATCAACTTGAACCGGTCCACCCTACCCGACCGTGGAGCGTTGTCCAGCAAGAAATCTCCAGCACGAAACTCTGCAAACCACTTTTGATACGTTTTCTCAGTCACAGCATGTTTTCCATACACTGCACAAATATTTTTTTGCATTTCAGTTGCATTTTTTACCTTTCTTGAAATAATAAAGCATAATACACCAAAATGTGTATTTTCTTCCATCTTCAATATTAAAATGGCTACACAAAAATTCACCAATTTTGATAATATTTTTTAATGCACGCCGATATGACAGCTGTCACAATACAGTCTAACAAAAATGTTTTGAATGACGTTAAAGACAACTAAGCGCTACTAGAGCCGTAGTATGGAAAAAACTAAATGAGCTTTTTCGCCAACCCAATACATGATTCTTCTAGGCTAAGTGACCCTGGACCACTCCTGATGGTCCAGTTTTAGGTAAAAGTTCAGTCCTTTAGGTATCTGACCCCAGTGACTGAGTTCCCAGCTCCTTCCCTTTGGGCAGACTATGTCCTGTTAGGGAGTGTGGCCATGCATCAAAAACTTGTCATGATTGCCCTGGTTGGTGTGGCTCAGTGGATTGAGTGCTGGCCTGCGAACCAAAAGTTCACAGGTTCGATTCCCAGTTGCACATACCTGGGTTTTGGGCCAGGTCTCCAGTTGGGGGCATGCAAAAGGCAACAAGAGGCAACCGATCAATGTAACTCTTACACATTGATGTTTCTCTCCCTCTCTTTATTCCTCCCTTTCCCCCCTCTCTACAAAATAATGATAAACAAATATTTTTTAAAAAGCTTGTCATTATTTATTGACTCTTCTTCCTTGAATAGCATCCTTGCACTATTGCAGATTGGAATCAACTCAGGAGTTTAAAATAATTCCAGTGCCCAGGCTATACCCCAGACATTGGAATCTCGGGCTGGGTTCCAGGCTGGGTATTTTTTTTAAGTCCCCAGGTGAATCCAGGGCTCAAGCCAGCCTTGAGAACCACAGCTCTGGCCCATCCATGCCACTTCCCAGCAGGGTTCTGTCATTATTTTGGCATGATGACAGACCCCCAAAAACCCCACCGTGGAGGTGCTGGGGCAGCCTGTGTCCCACGCACAAGCAACAAGTGTACCTTGTTAGTCATTTACAGCCTTGTAACTTACACATATGAAGTGCTGCTGCCAAAGCCCAATATTTGAGATTTTGCAGTGAAACCAACCTTGCAAATTTGGGATATAAGTAATTCTCTACCTTGCCACTGTCATCAGAGGGAACCTGATCTCTGACTGGGGCTGCTGCTCTGTCGAGTGTAAGACATCTTGAGGGTGACTTGGAATTGCTCAGCAGGGCCAACCAATAGAAGGAATTCTCTGGCACTCAGTGGCCTCTTACAGACTCCATTTACTCTCTAACCCAGCAATTTTCAACCGGTGTGCTGCATGAATGTTTAAAACATGCAATAGCTGACTATTTAGTCAAGGGCACTGACCTCTTTCCCTTTAGATTGTCAGGTAAAATAATGACAACGGCCAATACAACAATGGCCGTCCAGTGTGAATGAATCAAAATTATACCTATTTTTGTCAGATTGGCAAAAGTGATATTTTCTGGCATGCTGTAGAATTTCAGTAATTAGCTTGTGTGCTCCACGAGATGAAAAAAGGTTGAAAATTGCTGATCTAAGCTTTGAGTAGGTGTTTTGTGTCCACTTTAAAGCTGTTATCTCTACAGGGATTTTGACTGGAGGTCGGTGTGAACATATTGATATTTTAAGGAATTACCTATTTTTCAGCATGTAATTAAGAATAAAGGTACTCATCCACATGGATAATCCACTATTTTTCATATAATTGTACATTTCTAATAAAATAAGTGACCATCTCATTTCTGATGAGGTTAATGCTAATCTCTGCTCACCAAACCTGTACTCTTATTCTTTGCATGCTTTCCAAAAAACCTGTCTGGATATTGGGTTTAAATACAAGGACTCTTATCACTTTATTTTAAAAAGAAAACATAAAATGCATTCCCAACTTATCCAAAAACTCCAAACAAGTTTTCCCCAAATATCACTAAAATAGTCTGTAAGAGTCTGCCATGGATTTCTGCATAACATAAAGCATATATAGAACAAAAATGATCAAATTTTTTTACTAGTAGACAAGTGCATTGTTGGGTTTCCTGTATGTGTGTGCAAACTGATTATGGCAGGTAGAGAAGATATTTGGAAGAAAGAAACAGGGATACTTATATTCAGCTGTTTCTATTCACAAAGTGGGAGATTTATTTTTCACTGTATATTGTATTAAAGGTTCTTCCTCTGCAAAGAAGTAAGATGCACATTTATTTCAGTAGCTGTGAGGCCATGAATTCCTGATCCCAGAGTGAGCAGCGCTCAGAAGCAATTATCCATGTACTAGGAGGCCTTTTTTTTTTTTTTTTTTTTTTGCATGCTTCATTCATTGTTTCAAAGAAAAAAAAGTGTGCCCAGTTGCTGCTTGTGATTGTGTGAGCTGGCTATCAGTCAGAGTCTGGTATCCCTGCTTACTACCCTTGGCTGGAGGAGGGGTTGTTCCATTTACTGGATGCTTAGAAGCTTTTTCTTCTTTCCACTTGAGGTCTCTCTTCTCTTTAGGCAATGGATGAAATTTTCATCTCGCCAGTTGAGGAAGGAGTGTACTGTGGGCTGCTAAGTTAACTGGTACTTTAGTTCTGATTCATTAGGGAGATGTTCAGTTTGAGCTCCTGTGTATTACTGCACATTTAGTTCTCCAACAGGACAGAGCAGGAAACATAAGCATGGCAGTGAAGCCTTTAAACCTGCAATAAGTCCAGGGGCCTCTCACCCAGGCCAGTGCCATCTAGTGAGAATACATTGCCATCCACACATGTGAGACATATATGTAAACATCTGTAAGTTGAAATTTTCTTGCAGGAACATTTAGAAAGTTCAGGAAAAAAACAGGTAGAAATCATTTTCATAACATTTTATTTTAGCACATATATGTCAATTATCATTTTAATACCTAAGCAACAGAAAATTGAGAGATATTTTGAATTTTTTTTTTGTGCTAAGTCTTTGAAATCTTGTGAGTTTTGCACATAGAGACCTCCCATTTTAGAGCAGCCACTATGTTTCTTTGTTTTATTTTTTAAGATTTTATTTATTTATTTTTAGAGGGGAAGGAAGGTAGAAAAGAGGGAGAGAGACATCAATGTATGGTCGCCGCTCAGGAGCCCCCAACTGGGGACCTGGCCTGCAACCCAGGCCCTGACTGGGAATTGAACCGGTGACCCTTTGGTTCACAGGTTGGTGCTCAATCCACTGAGCCACACCAGCCAGGGCCAGCCCACCATATTTCAAGTACTCTGTGTCACACGTGGCTGGTAGCTCCTGTGTTGGACAGTTCTAGAGGGCCCACCTCTTCCCATGGTTACCAGGATTTGCAGGACCACTGGAGATGTGTCTTCTTGAGCCACACCCTCCAGCCTTCTAGACCTGGTATCAGCACACAATAGCATCTGGTCTGTGGCTTCCCTTAGCAAATGCAGGTTTTGTCTGGGACACAAGCATACTCGCTCACTTATATATTATCTCTGTATCTGTGCAATAGAGGCAGAGTTGAGTAGCTGTGGCAGAGGCATGAAGTCCTGCAAAACCTAAGTATAATCTCTTTGTAGGAAAAAAACAACCAGTTCCTGTTCTAGACCATGTGTTGGCTATCTGGGCCCCTGGAATTCTTTTTCTGACAGTCCCAGGCCTGCTTCCAGGTCCCTAAGGGCCAGGAGGGGACTGTTAGCAAAGGGGAGGCAGAGAGCTGAGGCACGTGAGCTGTATGGGGTCCTGAGCTTGAGCTGGGAACAGAGGTGGGCTGTGGCATCCCTAGGTGCTGTCTCCTCAATGCTGCAGTGTGAGGTGGGACTTGGGAGAGTCTAAAATTTTTAAATTTGAAATTTGTTTGATTTTTATTTGGAAATAATTTGATTTAACAGATCATGAGCTCAATTTGCAGCTTTCGCATATTTAGATGTATTATATGGAGGCATCTGTAGGTGTTCTTGCTTCGAGCCACAAATGTAGGGGCTGGGCCTGCAGGGAAAGGGGTACCTCCCCTATACAAGGGCACTGTGAGGAGAGGGAGAGACGTGCCTGGTTGAACCACCCTTTAATCTGGCCCTGACATTTTTGTTCTTCACACACACAAAAAAATTGGTCTGTGGCCTTTCCTGAGGGTAATTCAGCCCATAAACTGACCAAGAGGAGATCCCAAGAGTTGAGAAGGGCCAAGAAGTCCTTTGCCAACTGGCAGATACTGTGTCCTCCCACGGAGCAGTGATGGTACTGGACATAACCCACTGGATCTCCCCTCTGACTGTCATCTTTCCTTCCCGTGGGTCCTTGTGCAGCCCCTAGAGCATGTCCAAGGACAGTCGCGGGGGACGGATTGCCACAGAGGTGCCTGCACTGACATCCGGTCCCTGAGCCTTCTGTACCAGCTAGCAAAGCCAGTGGTGTTCTTTCCCCCTTGGGCCTTGCAAACAGGTGTTTTGACAGCTCACCACAGCTTCCTGTGATTCATTTCCTCGCAATTACTGAACCATGGGTCCCGTGGGGATTCTGAAGAGAAGGCTTCACAGTCTGATCGCTGCTGTGTTCAAGTCGAAGTCATGGTTCACATTGCACCAGAATGCATTCACTACGTCTATGCATTCAATGCACTGAAGTAAAGAGGTTCGATTTCCCACCATCTTTGGATATACAAAGATCACATTTCTGTGCTCTTACTTAGCAGGTAAAATGCTAAGGTAGTGGAAAGATACTCACAGGACCCTTCAGCCCTCAGCAACATTTCTGCATTGATGGTCCAGGGTACAGTTACCTGCTATGGAGCCACTGTGAGTTTGAGGATAAGGCAGTTAATTTCCTTGAGCTTTTAGGTGTTCATTCCTTGAAAATGGGGTACCTGAGGTTATTTTTAAAGGATATATTTTTCCTGTTCTCTGATAATGCTGTTAAACCACTTAGAGTCGTGGGGAAAAAGCCATATTTTTTCTTTGCATAATTCTTAAGGTAATTTCCGTTCTTTTATTTTCTACTGATGAGAAAGAGTCCAGACAAAAGGAGATACATATTGCATGAGATTTCTGAACCAGTTTAGCACATTGTAGTATAATCTTTCTGGGACACCTTAAAATTAAGGTCTCACTCTTCATTAATGTGATGGCCATAGAGTATCATCACATCTGCCAAGCAGATGGGGTACTTTGAATTTAAAAAGAAGATGAAAAATTCAGAAACCAGATTTCCATCAACCTAAATGTATGGTTTTAAACAAGAAGAGTTCTAATAAGTCTAGGGGATTTTTTCGTCTAATGGACCAGCAGTTAGTGCCAACTAGAATCTTACGGGGATTCAAAGTAGGTGAAATTTGTCTTCAATTTTCTTACTTCACTCTTTCTCCCCCCATCCCCCCCTCTAGAGCTGGTATTCTCAACTGGGCACTGTTGGCATCTAGGGCAAGATGGCTCTTTGTTGTGGGCAGCAGGGGGTGTCTAGCAGCCCCCCAGCTTCTATGAACTACTAGATGTCAGTAACATCCCCTCCCCAGTTAATACAACCTAAAAGGTCTCTAAGACATTGTCAAATGTCCACTGATTGGGAGGAGCAAAATCCATCTTGTGGATCACTTCTGACTTAGTGGCTCCCTTCCCCCAGTGTTTTGGTGCTCCATGCCAGCTTCTGAGGTTTTGAACTCAGCACATCTGTATCCCTTCCCTCAGTGTCCTCCCCTGAAGTAGCCCTGCTTCAAAAGCAGGATCCTTATGCAGGAAGGGTGTGCAAGTGTTTAAAGTGGTTCACACCAGTGTGTGAATGTCTCAGGGGCTTAACTCAGACCAGCATATCTGCATTTTAAAAGAGTTTGTTAAACCCTTCCTGGTGAGACTCAGTGGTGTGGCTCAGTGGATTAAGCACCAGCCTACAAACCAAAGGGTCGTTGGTTTGATTCCCAGTCAGGGCACATGCCTGGGTTGTGGGCCAGGTCCCCAGTTTGTAGCGTGCAAGAGGCAACCACACACTGATGTTTCTCTCTTTCTCCCTCCCTTCCCCTCTTTGTAAAACTAAATAAATAAAATCTTTCAAAAAAAATAATTTTGTTAAACTAAATGTCTAATCAGTAAAAAATAAGAAACCATCTGTAGCTTTACTATTTGTCACATGCTCCTTTTTGAGACTGACAACAATTTTATCAGCAAGGTAAGGCTATAGAACAGGAAATTGAACCTCAGGGAAGTGATGTAATGTGAACCAGATCATTTAGTATAACAAAGGACTGTCCTTCAGATCTCTCATATCTTAGCAAGGTGTTCAAAATACTTTGAAATGTCCAGAGAGTCTCTAGGTGCTTCTCAGTTGTCCCAAGTGATCACTAATATTCTACCTTCTACCTGGCATAAAAAGCCACCTTTTATACCAAATATTGTTCATTGTAAGTAACAAAAACAGTGTTTGAGTAGCGAAATTCCATCCAACTGCCATGCTTGTCTGAGCTTTACTGCAGTTTGGGGGCAGGAGGTATGATACAAAGTACAATTTCTCCTGCTGACACTCAGTAATTTTCTATATAAGCATCTCTTTTCCAGTTTCAAGCCTCGTTCATTGCAAACAAATGCAAGAGCAAGACTCTTCTCCGTAGTCCTTTTGCAGATGATGATGACAAAGTCTCAGATAAGCTCTCAGCGGTTTTCACAAGAGGTGCTGTGATAATCCTTGTGAGGCAGGGTAGTAGGAAGCTAGGAAGGTGCCTTGGCAAGTGGAATGGGAAAACAAAGACTGGTAACTGGTGAAGTTGGCCTCATCCAGCACCCTGACATACCTGCCTCATTCTCCCTTGCGCACCCACTCCCTTTAAGCATTAAGCTCTTGGAACAAGGAGGTTCTGGTTGGCATCACATAATCTTAGGAACAAAGATTTTTGCTTCCTAGCTAGTCCTGCTTTCCAGGGCAAAAAAATAAAAATAAAAACCTACCACCATCATCTCCAACACACAGTTATTGACTACTTTCTCAGAACTCAAAGGGTAGTGGGTGCATTTGAAAGTGTCTGCTCCCATAACTGGGAATGTATTGAGAGACAAAGTGGATCATTTGGGTAGTTTTTAGAGACTTAAGCCATTTAAATCATTCTGTAAAAAACTCTTCTAAATTTTCAGGAGACAAAAAAGTGTTAATGAGTTATTTAATGTTGGTTAAAATGGATATATTTGTTTTTAGACAAGGAGCCCCACAATAGGGAGTTGTGTGGCATAGCCGACTGGGTAATGGTTGTCAACATTCCATGTGCTCATTTCGTAGGACTTAGTTCAGAATATAATTTGTACTGGATGGAGTATACATACTCTAGCTTATTTTGTGGTTGTTTTCATTATTAATTTTAACATATAGAAATATAAGTATATCCTTCTGCTCTACAATTTTAAGTATAGTAAGCACAAAAAGCATCAAGGTAAATTTTGGGCGTGCATTCTTGTGATACCATTCTGTGACAGAGGTTTGTTTAGTGACAATGTCAAGGAACACACTGAGATGCCACTGGAAATGACTTGTTCATGGAGTGAGTTATAGCTGGGTATTTAACTGTGTCCTCTGCCATCCCCAAAGGAAGATTTAGAGTTGTTGTTCTTAGCATTTCATTGGGCAATGATTGTTTTCACAGCACAATAGACCAATGTGATCATGAAACATATCTAAACGAGTATGGCGTAACATTTTAATTGCATGCAGGACACGGAAAATTGCGTTTTTTTGCAAACTGCATAGAGTGCCTTTATCTTTCATAATAATGACAAAGAATACATTCTAAGGTAAGAAAATCAGAGTTTCATAAAGAAAATTCTAAGCAGTTTTCAACTTATAGTAATTGTACGTAATGACAAAATTTGCACGCATATTTCAAAAAATCTCTGGCTGCCACCATAATGCATGGGCACAAAACGCCCACATGCAATGTGTTAGGAATTCTTCAGGTACTTTTCTTCAAGATACCATATGCAAATACTTCATTATAAAATCATAATTTTCAGGTGTAACTAGATATTTCTTTGACAAATTTTGTTGCTTTTCTACACTGGAGAGAAAATATCCCTTTGGGGAGATTGGTACATATTATAGAATTAACTTAATAAAACAAAGCATACTATAGAAATCTCTTAAGTGAATAATTTGTGTATTTTATTCAAACTTACCACGCTAGGGAAGAAAATAAAAATTTCACTAAAGTACAGTGAAAATTAAAATTTACATAAATTGATTTAGTGAACTTATGTTTTAAATATTTTTAATTTCACATTGACTTGCTTGTGAAAAAAGATGAATACTAAAAGAAAAATACAAACTCTGTTCCTCTAACCCTTAACTAACTGCACGTAACCAGAAATTTATCCAATTTATCCAATGGACAAAGTGCTTTGCTGTTATTAAAGGTATCAGGACCAAAGTTGGATGTGAACAGCACCCCTTGTGTGGTTCTTGTGGAATTGCAGATGGGGAACCTAGAAAGTGCTTGCTGTGTCTCTGGGTGATGCCACAAGTCTGATAACCAACCGCCTGAGACCCAAGAGCTGCTTGACTCCAGTTTCCCTGTTCCTCCTGGCCCCTGCTAGAGGCCTGTGCTTGAGGAGAGTCCAGCCAGGCTCAAGGCCCACTTCCCATTGTCTTGTAGCCAGCACATGAAAGCATCCAGTTGGAGTTCTGTTTTGTTTGAAACTAACCTCACTGTGAGCACTGATCTCCTATGAAAGGAATGGCAATTCTGGACATTAGAAGTAGAATTTGAGATTTGCTCAAATTGTCTGATGTGCAGAAATTCCATTTAATAAGATACGATCTCAGTCTGTTCCCTTAGTACTTAGGTGACCCAGCTGATCAAAGAACAAGGAGCAAGTGTTCGTTACAGGAGGTCAGGCAGACAACGTGAGAGCCTGGCCTAGATCCCTTCATATCCTGTGTACTGTTTCAGTGCCCTCCTTGAACCCTTTCTTGTTATCCCCTGTGACTACTAGAACCCACTTTGAAACCACTTTGTCTGATGTGATAGAAAGCTGAAGCATCTGGGTCTTTATGCTGTTACCCGCCTACACATCGAGTCCACTCTCCACCCCAAGTGTTCCTAGGGAGTGCTGCTTTTATGGTCACATGCATGCAAGCCCTCCTTTTGGTGTGTGCTTCTTGGGAACCAGGACTAAGACAGCAAGTCAGCACATATGGGTTTGTCCAGAAAAAGCCCAGCCATCATTAATATAACAAGAACAGTTTGCATGACATCAATGTAACCTGGCAGCCAAGGAGAGGGGACTGGAATGCGCATGCATGAACAAGGACAACTTCACTGTACTAGTCAGTAGGGGCGATACAAGCTGTTGAGTGAGCATGTGTACTGTGTGGTCATCTCATTCAAAATGACTGAGCAAGTAGAGCAACAAATCTGCATCTAATTTTGTATTAAGCTCGAACATTCCTCTGCAGAAACTATTCAGATGACTCACAAGGCTTTCGGGGACGACGCAGTATGTGCAGCACAAATAAAAGTGTGGCATAAACGCTTCAAGGATGGTCAAGAATCTGTTGAAAGTGACTCATGTTCTGGACGGCCTGCAACAAGCAGAACACCTGAGGACATTGAAATGTGGATGGGCTCCAAAACATGTGTTCATGTCACATAATAAACCCTCAATAAATACTAGCTCTGTAGACAATCCTGCTCCAAAGATTCAAAGGAGGCCATATGTTTAGATATTTCTCTAGAGTCCAACTCCAAGAAGCTTTATGAGACAGAATAGCAATAGATGTCCCCATTTTGTAGGGAAGGAGATGGGCTCAAAAGAGTTAAGGTGACTGTGTCTTAAGCTGTATGGTTGGCTGTAATCTGACCCAGACCCAGAGCTCTGGACTAGCAGGGCACTGCCTTCCATAGGGTACACACAGCCTCTAAGCATCTAGTGATTTGACATTTGTGAAATATGCTTGCTTGAACCAGTAAGAATATTGAATTCCAAATATGCAAATGGCCATGAAATTTTTAAAGATCAGAAGTAGTGTATTATTTAGGAAAGAGATGTAAGCTAAAGGACAAGGGAAGAGCATGGTAAGAGTGTCCTCTAACTGTTCTTTGAATGCCTCAAATAATAATATTTCATTAAATGAAATTCTTCATTTGAAATGATTCCAATCTCTGGTATTGATTCTTCTACCTTAACTAGAGGAAATGAAAAAGTTTAGATGATAGTGTTCTCAGAAGCTCCTAAATCTGTGAATTTGAAAATGTCACATGAAAAATGTGAAGGTCATGTGCATAAATCTACATGATTACATTCATGTATGTGTTAATTACTCCCGAAGAAATTAAAATCAGACATATGGAAAACCATATGTGCTGGGAAGAAAAAAAACTCAGGTGTGTGTTAAATATATCAGAGTACAGAAATATCACCAGGTCAGACTGATGTTGGAGGGCATGTGACAGTCAGATCTTTAATGTAGAACAGAGTGAAAGTGATGTATTTCAGTAGTTTACGTGGGAAGGTCAAGGGTAGGGAATCTTTTTAGAAGAAAGACTGAATAATATATAATGAGTTTCAATTTATATTTGAGTTTCCTGGAGGGTTTGGGGCTGCCAGGTCTGAGAGACTTCAGGTATTTCCAGAGGACAGTTGTAGCGGGAAAGACACAAAGAAATGTCATCTAAGTGAGGTGTCTCTATTTTCTGCTGGTTTGGGGCAAGGTACAAATAAAAGTAAGACATGTTCTTTGAGTACTGGGAGGGCTGTGACCTGGATGAAGGTGGAGGCTTTTTGCTGGGGTTTCTGAAAGGCAGGACAAGAATTGGAGGAGTTCGCTTCAGTGAGTTAATAGTGCGGCTGTTGACCATTGCTAGAGGTGTTTTCCACTTATCAAGATGTTACAGAATGCTTTGGATAACATTTGACCCTCCCCGATTTCTATGAATATTCATTTTAATTTTCATAATCATTTGTGGTCCATATAATTGAAACTTAACCAATGTTTTTAATAAGATTTTTAAAGTATCATGAGTTCTGTACCCCTATGATTTCTGTGAATCTAGTTAAGAAGCTGGCTGTGTCTTGAAGTCAAATATACCCCAGATAATGTCATTACCCTCAACTCAAAGCAATGGATGTTAATTATTGATGCTACTCATATAAAATGAAGATTGTATTTTTTCAAATAGACAGAATTATTCCAAGCATATTTAAAGTAATTGAAAAATGTGTGTGGTGTAATAATATGTTCGAAGTGCTGGGGGAGAAAGGAATGGGAGGTACAGATGGAGGGAGGGATTGAGTGAGGGAGGGGCTCCCACCAATAATTATATATCCAGAACAACTATTTCTTAAGTATGGGTTGAAATAAAAGATATTTTCCAGTAGATGAAGCACAAGAGATTTTCTACTTAGAGATGACAACTATAGAGTGTGTTCCAGGAATGAGGGAGTATTATCAGGAAAACATGTAAATGACTTGTCTTTCTTCCTTTTTCATTCCTCCTGAAAGGGCGGGTCACCTTGAAGGAATAAGTAGAGCTTTCCCATGAGTTCAGTGGTACAGAATGCAGTGTCAGAATGCAATTTTTTAAATAGAAAATTTGGTTGGTGCAGTATTCCTTGGATGGGGGGACTAGATTCAGTAAAGGCAAGAGTGCCTGTCGAAAGCTGGCTTGTACGCTAGCGCAGTGAATTGGGCAGCTGAAAGAAGAGGAAGAGGGAAGGTACAGAAATGAGTTAGAATCTATAGAACCTGATGACTAACAGGTAGTGAGGATAAAGACATGCCAGGAAGCCAGGACTAGTGCCTAGATTTGGTGCCTTTTTAGTAAGCTAGGAAGTGGACGGGTTTGGGAGCAAGACAATGAGTTTAGTTCTGAGACTGATGATAAGACTTCTGTGAGACATCAAGGGAAGAGATCTAGTGGGCACTTGACTATATTGGTATAACCTGGAAGGCAGCTGAATCAGTTTGGGGTTTTACATGAAATTATGTGCAACCTCTAATCAACACACAGGGGTGGCCCACAGCCCTTCTAAGCTCTGGGATTCTTGATAGCAGGACCGGTGGTAGGGAGGCACGCACGCAGATTGCTTTCTGCTCACCAGCAGGCCATATAAAGCTGACTTATTAATAAAGTCCCATTTACAATGACAATACTCTGTGTCTCTGCTTCCCATCCCTTTCATGGTCATGACAAATGCAGAACCCAGTAAGTGGGTTAGGCTAGTATGGCACCAGGTACAAACCCAGAGGCTCCAACTGGCCTAGGCCACTTCCTCTGGTTATATATCTGGTTAAGAATCTCTAGTTCAATGTCACTCTACACTTCTAACCCACTCATGGCACACCGGTGTACATTGGTATTGTATGTTACCCCACAATTCATTTTTTTATTTTCTAGAATTTGAACTTATTGAAAATAGGTTTGTTAAAGAAACTTTTATGTGTTCTGACTAATGAAAACGCTCTTAGACAACTTCAATGGAAAGTAACTAATGATACTAAATCTAACGTGCAACTCTTTTTTTTTTTTTCAATTACAGTTGACATTCAATATATTTTAGTTTAGGGTGGACAGCCCTTTGTAAATTATATAAATGTCCACCATCCTTCTTAATGCCCTAGATATTTGTTCTACTACTGTTGATGAAATCAAATTATTATCTCGATGTTCTCATTTATTTTGTGATCAAGGTAATATAACTTTGTAAAAATATTTTCCAGGAAAGGTGTTCACTGGTAAGCATTAAACATACCATTTGGTTTCTCATTTTATTTTTTATTGTCGTACTAGTGGAAATGACTCCTCCGAATTATTTGTTCTTTTTGCTGATGTAGTTTCCCTTGCCAACATTTTAATTATTCTCTTTCTTTCTTTTAAAAAAGATTTATTTTTAGAGAGAGGAGAAGGGAAGGGGAAAGAGAGGGAGAGAAACCTCAATGTGAGAAACATCGATCAGTTGCCTCTCACATGCACCCACCCTGACCAGGGACCTGGCCTGCAACCCACACATGTACCCTGCCCAGGAATCTAACCAGCGACCTTTTAGTTTGCAGGAGGACACCCAACAAACTGAGCCACACTGGTCAGGGCCACTTACATTTTTTTATTCTATAATTGTTTTGGTGCTTACTAGTGCCTGGTTTCTCCAATATTTGGCTTTATGACCTTTCCTTGCAAACTCTCCAAACCCATGTGTCTGGATGGGGACGGTTTCCTGATTGAAATTTTATCAGAGGCTTAATCACACTTGGGGTTCTTAGTGTTTTTCCCCCCTCTTCCGGCACTTTTCAAATTCCAGGTATGTGATTTACTTGTTCCGTTGCCTTCTAACACCTAAATAAAAATTTTAAAATGTCATACTTTGATTCTTTGATTCTTTACTCATTTTCCACATTTTGATACTTGATGCCAAAGACTTTTCTTTTTATTTTTGTATCTTTCCATTTCCAGCTATAGGGAAGCCAGAACAAATCTTTTATTTGTTTTGATGTCTTTTTCCCCTTTTCTGGTTTTGTCTAATGAACTATGTGAAGTTGTGATAAGATTAGATAAGAGACTGCTCTAATCCACCAGATATATCTGAAAGAACATTATATATATATATATATATATATATATATATATATATATATATATATATAATGTAATGAACCTGGGTTTTGGTCTTGACTCTTTTATTAACTGTATAACCTTGCAAAAGAACTTAGGCTCTGAGTCATTTCTTCACCTCAACAGAAAGAAAATCCTAATGTGTGCTTTATGTACCTTGAAGAACAATTTTAAGGAGTACATGCAAAAACATTTCCAATGATCTTGCATTGTGCCAGGGACATCATAGATTTTCATAATTCTTGCTTACACTCTCTTGATGTTTCCTACTTAGAGAAACCTTCATGCACACTTTCCTACAGTTTCAGAGGCTAAGCTGTTCCTCCTGTTTTGATGTTACCCTCCCATTCGTATTCCTGATCTCATCCCTTCTCAGTTTCTCCAGGCTCTTGATGGTTGATAAGAAGTAGGGGATGCTGGGTACCACGTACTGAGCACCTGCTACATGTCAGGCACTAGGCAAGTGCTTTAATGTCTATTATTTTAAACTCTCACAACAACTCTGTAAGGTAAGGACTATCTCTTCTCAGTTGCCTATCTCCTTGGGGCTCAATTCATTTTATTTCTATGACCCCACCTAACTGCCTTGGATTTCTGTGAAATAATAGCAGCTGTATACACAGTGGTCTCTGGTTCTTGGCACCAACCTAATAAATCTTATGGGATTTCCTTGATGGTCTGAATGTCTTATGCTAATGAGCCAACTCTTGGTGGACTCTTAGATGTGGGCTGGTCACCAGAAAGACCAAGCCTAGATTAGAATCTTGGTACTTTCAGCCCCACCTCTCATTCTCCAGAGGTAGCTAAATATTGAGTTGATGACCAATCATGCTTCTGTGATGAAACATTGATAAAATTCTTTTTAAAAAGTATAGGGTTTGGGAGTTTCTGAGTTGCTGATCATGTGGAGGTGATGGGACAGTGGGGTGCTGGAGAGGGCATGGAAGCCTCTTCCCACATAACTTGATATGTGTATCTCTTCTGACTGTTCCTGAATTATATTGTTACAGAAACAGTAACGGAGTAAATAGTGTTTTCAGCAGTTTTCTTGAATTGGGTGATTGACTGTAGCAAATGAATGAAACCCAAGGAGGGTGTCATAGAAGCATCTGATTGATAGCCAGAAGTATAGGTAACAAGTTGGATTTGGCATTGGCAGAATGAAGTGGGAGGAGGGGGTAGTCTTGTGGGAATGAGCCCTTCATTTATAGAACTGATACTATCTTGAGTGTCAGAATTAAGGGAAATTGTGGGACACCCCACTGGTGTCACAGAGAACTGCTTGGTGGTGGCAGATTTAAAAAAAAAAAACAACCCACATCTGGTGTCAGAGTGTTTTGAGTGTGGTAGTGTGTGAGACTAACAATCAAGCAGAAGTGAGGTTTTCTTTCTCAGTTTTTAATCTGTTGAGCATTACATTTTTGTCATTCTTACAGACTCTTCTTAGTAGAGCCTTGGATTGGATGTTCCCTGGTTGTGAACCTGACCCGTTGTCCTTCTTAGTCAACATGCATTCTCTCACTGACCTCATCTTTTTGTGGGTTTACCTGCATTTGTATGTTGATGACACCATATATCTTATCTGAACTTCACAATAGTATGTCCAAACACCTACTGTTTGTATCCCAGATACTTAAAACTCAACCGACCTCTCCCAAAAAGTCCTTCTCCAAGTTCACCCTGAAAATTTTCTTTCATCTATATTCTCACAGTAAGTGACATTATCCAGTCACCCAAAACAGAAAACTGTTAACCTTGAATTCTTCTTACTCTTTAGCAATGTTAACTTCTCTAAATTTGAACTAGTTCCCTCAGCTTGTATCTAACCAGACACTGCTTAGTTCTCTCATTGTTCCTCACTGAATTTTATTTTAGTAACTCTAGATGCTCTTTCTTGTTATTCTTGCCCCCTTCAAATACATTATCCACACTGATACCAGAGTGTTCTTTCTGAAATGCTAGCTGTAGGTAGGCCTTCCATGTTCACCGATCACTGATTTCCCTTAATGTAACAATCCAATTTCCTTAGTGTGGCATGGAAGCCTGTGAATGGCCTCTCTCTTTCTGACTCTTCAGCCTCATCATACCCTCTGCACTGTACTTGATACTCCAGGGTTAAGAAACTGTTCTGGTTATCCCGACATGCAATGCTGTCTCACTATTCAGTGCCTTTGCCGAAGTTGGTGTTTCTCTCTCTAGATGCCCTTTTATCTTGTCCTTCAAGGTGATGCAAGTATCTCTTCTTAAGATGCCTTCAGGTTGGTCCAAATCACTCTCCTCTGGACTCTCCTCACACCCTGTTTTTTTTTTTCTTTCTATCTTTGCATGATAATATACATAAATCTATATATTCGTGTGTGTTTCCTCCCTAGAGTACATTCCCTGATGACAGGAGAATCATGTCCCAGGACCCTACATAGTAGTTTCTGGAGCATAGTTGATGCTGACTAAACGTTTCCAAAACAGAGGACATCCCATAATCGCTGGCACGGAGATGTTGAGCCTGCACATGACCACAGATGATGACTCATCAGCCCCACTCACCCCAAAGGAGAAAAAAGATGCCTTGCCTAGTGAAAGTCTGTGCAAATTGTATTTCCAAACCATGAAACATGACATGAATAGAATGGAAAATATACAAAGTTCTTAATTGTGATTTCCATGGGTTTTATTGATTCAAGGGGGGGTGAGGGGCAAGAGTTTGATATTTTCTAGAAACCCTTGACTTCAAAAGCTGGTGATGTACATTTATCCTCTTAAAATACCATTAGGCACTTTCCTGTCCAAGTGCCTACCACTAGGACTTGGCATTTAGGTAAGAGGTTATTGGAAGCTAAAGGATGGGGAGGCATTATTTTATTGATAAAACTAAAAATACTTAGCCTAGGAAGAGGTCAAGAGAAACATTTAGAACCCCGCCCCCAGGAAATTATGGAACAATCGTATTGTATTCAACAATAAGGAAGGCTTTTTCATGGTTTTAACTCTGTTATAATTTTTTTGAAAATATATAGGAGTTGGGTCTGCTGCTTTGCATCCACTTCCATCAGTTCTTATAGTCGCTTTTCAGACCTCAGCTGCCAAAACAGTGAAGCAGATTGAGAGCAAGGATGCTTTTCAGGAAGCCTTGAACAGTGCTTTTTTTTTTTAAGCCCCTAAAACTGTTAAAGGGATGGGGTGCTTTGTGTCTCCAGACTGCACAGTCTGGCCACAACCCTCCATGGAAGGTTTTGAGTGAATTCAGAACAAGGACCATCTGTTAAATCATTTGCATGTTTGACCGACGGTGCCTACCAAGTGTCCATCTGCACTCCCCACCAGAGCTGTGCATTGGACGGGCTCAGACAGGGTAAGGGTGGGAAGAGCCAGCCTTTGATTGCTTCTCTCCACTCACAGTGGAACAGGGGTTTTAATGGCATCCTTTCTCCATGTAGATCTAGTGAATCAGATTCAGCCCCACTCAGCAAAACTGTGGGTGAGTCTAGGAAGACCCAGACTAGGGGAACTGTGTGGCTCTGGGTAGCAACTACTCATGCACTGAGGTAGAAGGCATTTGGGGTTCAGTTTACTTACTGGTTGACAGCCTCACCTGCCCTGAATGTTACAAGCCTTAAGCTCTGGAGGGCAAAATATATCCAGAAAGTGATTTCAAAGCCAATATTCATGAGGGAATGAAGAAAGCTGTTAGGCATTTTACCGTTTATCTTCATGAACTAAACATTTCCCTCTTACAATGAGAGATGTATTGGGGAGGAAAACAGAGACTTGCCCAGCACATTCTTGCAATGATGTCAGTTTGTTTCTGAAAACAGTTGTGGGTGAAATGAGGTGATCTTAGCTTTGCTGTGCATAGCACTTGATCCACTGTCAGTCTTTAATGACAATAAAATGTATGAAACATCTTCTTCCTCTTTGGATGGGTTGTTTATGTCATTAGGATGTTCTTAGTACGTACATTAAAATAATTAATTTATATTATGCTTAGATAACGTGCTCGAGGATTAGAAATTGATTTTAATGCATATGATTGCAAGAAAACAATACCAAAATTCATTTTATGTCACACTAACTGTTCATTTTCAACCAGTTTCTCCTTGGCAGACCTTGGTTGACATTTTAACTTTATTTTCCCCAACAGTCACTAAATTCTATATGTGCTGTGGAGTTTTCTAATCATTTTATGGATTAGAGTTGTTTTAAGATAATTAAGAAGTAGCATGGATTTAGCATTGTCATCAAGAAGCATATTGTCATTTTCCTTCAGCAAGTATTTACTGAGTATCTCCTGTGGGCCAGGGATTGTTGTAGATTCTAAGAACACAGCAGGAAATAAAACAGCCTTTATGGGCTTACCTGCTAGTGGACAGAGTAGGAAATGAAACCAAATAAATCACTAAATGTGGAGCATGTTAGAGGATGATAAAGGGCTGTGATATAAAGGGAACAAGGAGATGGGATAGGGGTGCTTGGGAGGGGAGAGGAGTCACTTGATTAAATATTGGTAATGAGCTTAAGACCTATAGTGTGGGAGAAGGGATACTAATGAAAGTGTCTGGGAGAGGGAGAAAAGTAGGGCGCTCTACGTTTTGGTTTGCCTGGTACTTACCAGTATTTGGCCTGAAAGGTCCTACATCTCAGGACACACAGCTTAGTCCTGGTCAACCAGGATGGTTGGTGACCTTACGAGTGGTGAGAGAGTGTCTGGCATGCAAGAGAAGCTAGGGGAAGTGGCAAATGATGAGATCAGAAGGGAAGTGAGGGCAGCAGATGAAATACAAAGCCAGTGGAGGGTTGACATCAGACTGATAGGGATTGATTGATGTATCACTGAAGCCCGTGATGGCTTCTGTTTTGAGACTTGAGAGGGGAGCAAGGGCAGCCACAGACCGATGCCTTGGGAAGCTCCCACAGTGATCTAGGCTGGAGATGATGGAAGCTTGGAGCAAAGCTTGAATGAGCTGAGAGAAGCTACCTTAGTGACCTGGGGCAAGCTGATGTTGGCTTGGGCCAAAACCACATAGCAATGGAAGTGAGGTACTAGCATTGCAGATGTGTGCTGCAGGTTTGGATGTGCAGTTAAAGGATGGAGTCAGAGGTGACTCTCGAGCCCTTGTCCTGAGCTGTGGAAAGGAGAAGATTGCCATTGTCTGAGACTGAGAATAACAGGCTTTGAAAGGGGGAAGATTAGGGATTATGTTGGAGATGCCTGTTGGATATGCAAACGAGAATATTGCATAGCTAGTTGGACCGAGAACTCCAAGGGTCAGAGGAGTGGGGAGAGGGTTGGGCTCTCGAACTCCTGCTCCCCCTCTGCTTATGATGGGGGCTGGTATTCCACACTACAGCTGCTTTCTGCAGATATTTTATTACAATTCTGCCCTATGTGAATACGTCTCAAAATACGATGTGATTATAAATTCATCTTTTCAGAGCAGGTGTTGAATGGAATCAAGCGAGATGTAAGTGTAGGGTACTGTATGTCTTCTTTCCCATGAGACGTGAATGAGTTTATCTTTTAGTTTACTGTACCAAGTTTTGAATACCAGGAGACATTTTATTATGTCATAGTATGTTCTTGAAGAATGCCCAAAGCTACTGTGTGGTTTGTTTAAGTACATTCTTTTACTATTTTTCAAGGACATGAAGATTTTTAAATTATTCTGAATTGGGGAAATTCACACACACTTGGGTTGTACCGTAGAATCTACTATGGAAACTACTAGTGAAATGAGCTGTGTTTCTCCCTCCATCTCCTAAATAGGCTCAGGGTGAAGCACTATGGTGCAAAGTAAACCAATTTTTGGTAGAGGAAAGTTACAGCTTTTTGCTATATGTTACCATGCTTATACATTAGTGGGAGAGCAAGACTTCAGCTGTGTTTTGGTTTTAGCCTGTAGATGTAACCAAATCGAAAGTAGTTCTGAACTATGGCTGTGCTTTGCTTAAAAAAATACCTGGGTCCCATTTGCAAAGATTGTGATAGAATTGCTCTGGCATGTGATCTGGGCATTGGGATTTTAAAAATCTCCCAAGATGATTTGAGTGCACAACCAAATCCAAGAACCTCTGGTATGGAGCATATTCTGATCTGGTGACTTAGTGGTTCATTTAACAAGGAGGATTTTTATAATAAATGAAGTCAACTTCTTAGAAGGAAAAAGAAGTCCAGTATGTATATTAAGAGTCTTCTGTGTTTGTATGAGTTCTAATTCTTTAGTCAAGTCTGTGGGTGTATTTAAACCATTCAAATATGTAATCATGGGCCAGGCATGCTTTCATGTTTTTATCATTTCCTGAGGAAACTGGGTGGGAGATATATCTTCTACGGTTGTGTGTTCAGAGAGGCCTATAGTGCGTTTGGAAGACTGATTCACATGTCTATATAATTAACCATTTGCCCTCTTTCTGCACACTGTAGATCTATCCATTTAGATGAAAAAGTCTATTTTAAGCATGACTTCAAAAGCAGCTTATAATTTCCCCAAATTTCCATTACAGTAATAAGTACCGGTAGTATTACTATGCTGGATTGTTATGACAGCCCCTTTTCACCTTTGTATAATATAAAAAATTATATATCTATTGCTCCAAATAGCTCTTCCCCCCTTCCATTAGGCAAATGGGATGTTTGGAAGTGAAATCTAGAAGCATGGTTAGTAACTTAAGTCTTTATAAATCCAGTAACAAATGATTAGTTCACTCTTGGTTACTTGCTGTTATTGTCTTGTTCATTTGCATGTAATTTGTATGGAAGATGATTAAGAGGAGCGCTACACTTGGGTATTTTCGGATCTCCCATCGTTCAGTGAGCAGAAGCTACGGGTCCTTTCCTCAAAGCCAGTTCTCCCTGGGAGTGTTGCTCAAATGGAGGTTGGCAGGAAAGTCCTTGGCAAGTGAAATCCTTGGGCAGAGGTGGAAAGGGCTTTTCAATGGTGTGTACGTACTTGGGGATCTGTGGAGACCGTCTGCAACTCTCTTCTATATGCTGGAGCCCTGGAAGTTCCCTGACAACCTCCTAGGCATTCCCCTTCCCACGTGTGTTGCCTCCTCCTCATTGTTTTGGATGGTTGGCGATAGGAGTTAAGGTAATGATCCCCCAAATCTCAGGGCTTTCCTATAATCAAAGTGCATTTCTGGCTCACATCCCTGGCCAATGCCCTTTGGATTTGGATGTCCCAGCTTCCACATGGTCATTCAGGAATCCAGGCTTATTCCATCTGATGGATCAGCCTTTCTCTAGGTCTGTAAGGTCATCTCCATTTGCTAGCAAATCGGCAAAAGAATGAGGACCTCAACTGTGACAATTTCAGCTGAGTAGGCGTGGAAGTAGCACTTCTCACATTGCATTGGCTAGAGTTTGCCCGGGAAGAGGAGAACAGAAATATTCATGAGTCATCATAGGCTCTGCCATAGCCAAGAACCAGAGACTTTCTGGGGGTTTGATCATTGCAAATACCCAAGGGGCAGCAGCCTCCTGCTCTCCCTCTAGGATCAGCTGATGTATAGAGCAAAGAGCAACAGATTTCACAGCAGGGAATCTGGGTGCCAGTCTCTACTCTGCATTTCTTCACCTATAGATACAAGGGCCTCAACCTCTCTGGATGATTTTGAGAGTTAAATGCACTAGAGCAGGGAAATTATCTCGGAAGTATCATCTTTCAATTGTGTTCTACATTCTCTTGCACAGACGTGGCATTGCCTTTCTGTGACTCTTTCCAAGTGGAAGTTTTCCATTTCATTGACAGGAGTTCCTTAAGGTACACAGCCTTCTGCAAGGAGTTACGTTCCTAACTGGGGGGCCCTAACATAGTACTGTATACCCAGGGAGTTTTGATATAAACGTCACTTTGAGATTTACCTTCTTAGTAAGAATAGTCTTAGGAGTCTTTACTTTTCTTTTTTATAAATTTTATTCATTAATTTTTAGACAGAGAGGAAGGGGGAAGAGAAAGTGAGAGAAAAATCAGTTTTTGGTGTTCAGCTTATTTATGTATCCTTTGCTTCATTCTTGTATGTGCCCTGACCAGAGATCAAAGTGACAACCTTGGCATTATGGGACACACTCTAAGCCACTGAACTACCTGGCTGGGGCTTTTTACTTTTCTTTAAAAAGAAATCTGCAATTCTTTCCCTCCACTGTCAATTTGGCTATAACCTGCCCTAGGGTGAAATGTTGCTCTTCTTTCTGGTTCTGTTGCCATTTTTATCTTTTTTTCTGCTATTGCTCACCAGTGGCTTTACATGACATAACTAGGTAATCCATAGCCCATCAATAAAACGATAAACTGTTGAATTGTGTGATCAAGAGTTTGGGAGAAGCCAGGGAGGTCCCCTGGGGTAACTGAACTAGATGCCATACAACCTGGCTCATTCAGTGATTGTGCAAAATGTTTACCTCTTCAATGACATAACTAGGTAATCCATAGCCCATCAATAAAACGATAAGCTGTTGAATTGTGTGATCAAGAGTTTGGGAGAAGCCAGGGAGGTCCCCTGGGGTAACTGAACTAGATGCCATACAACCTGGCTCATTCAGTGATTGTGCAAAATGTTTACCTCTTCAAAGGACCTCAGTTTTATCATTAATAAAAGTGAATCTTGTCTAAATAAAGTTCTTTTAAACCTTCTAACCATAGGCTTTATTCTAAATATCAATTGACTGGCAAAGTCAGGGGACTTTTTCTTAAAGCTGGAATGGAAAACTTAGGACATACAAGTGATACCTTGGCTAACGAGTGACCCTGCTAACAAATTTTTCAGCTAAGGAAGATATTTTTTGCTGTTTGACGGACTTGGCTAATGAATGTTTTAGTGGATGCGAGCGCTAACATAAAGCAGCAAACATGAACAGTCAGGCCATTCCAGGAGCTTATCTTTTCCGTCTGTATGTGTGTGACAGAGAAATGTGATTCTGGTGCGAATTATCTTCGTTAGCCGAGGTATCGCTGTACTTGGGTTCCATTCACACTGATAGATGTAATTCTGGTCACTTCACACTATTTCTTGTTTACTTGTTCCAAGGACTGAGTTTTTCTTTGAAAGCACATCTGGGGAACACTATTCTCGCAGCGCTGATATTGCCCCTCCCCTCCAGCAGCCATTTGCAATGTCTGGAGACATTTTTGATTGTCACAGTTAGGGGGGGTTATTTCTACTGGCTTCTGCTGGGTGGAGGCTGGGGATGCTGCTGAACACCCTACAGTGGGCAAGACACCCCCCCAACTCACCCTCACCCTTGAGTAGAGTTATCGGACTGAGCAGCTGAATTAGAGACAGAATATGGGCACTCACATTCTCCAGCTCATGCCATTGGGATGAGGGATGCGTTTTCCAGAGGAAACGGGTGTTTGAACCATGTGTGACCTAGAATTTGGCATAGGTAGATGAGAAATGAGGAAACTAGGAAGAATTTTGAGAAGGTGGCCCTAAGATTCATGTAACATTTAGTTAACTTTTAATTTCCAAAGTTCTAATGGACTAGTAGAATGTTCTTTCTGGTGAAATTACTAATTTCTGGTCCCCCCAAAAACTTCAGATGCAAAAATACCCATGTGCTCATTATACATAATATTATTTACTGGCCATAGTCCCCAGGTAGAATTTCTTTGTGTACTTTATCAGTAGATGTTTTTCTTCCTGAGTAACTCTTTATAATGTCATTCTGGTGAGGAGTATTAGTTAGCATGCCAAATGCCATAGTATTTTCCAAAAAGTGCTTTAAAAAAAATACCTTCTTTGGTTTGTCTTGCATGAACTGCTTAAATGAGCCATGTGTCATATAATTTTCTATTCTCTTAAGACTCTGTGACCATCTGGTTGATTTATAACTTCTAAAAACTGAAACTAGTTTCTTTTTACTTGGAAAATTCCAAGGGAGGAGAAGGTCCAGAGCAGTCCGAATACGGCAGTTAGGTAGCTGGTCATACTAAATGGTTATGAGCAAAGGTATGTGGCAACATCATGAACAGGAAAAGTCAGCTGGAAAATCCACCTAATGATTGTTTTTAGTTTTCAATTTTACATATATGCGTGTGTGTATTTGTGTGCGTGTGTGTGTATAACTATGTATAGATTTATATATATATATGTTTATATAGCCACATATATTTATATATAATATGTATAGAAAGAATAATGTCTAACAGTAAAAAAATTAAGCCATTTATTTTTATGGTATTAGGCATCGTTGTTTCTTTTTTAAGTCTTTGAAGAGGGCCACACGTATGACACTGGCAGCTAAAACAGAATATTCTTTTTAAAAAAAGATGTTATTTATTTATTTTTAGAGAGAGGGTAAGGGAGGGAGAAAGAGAGGGAGAGAAACACCAATGTGTGGCTGCCTCTTGTGCGCCCCTAACCGGGGATCCAGCCTGCAACCCAGGCATGTGCCCTGACCGGGAATCAAACCAGCAACCCTTTGGTTCACAGGCTGGTGCTCAATCCACTGAGCCACACCAGCCAGGGCTAAAACAGAATATTCTTACTGTTGAAATCTTAGTGGACTATAATTTAGTTCATGGTATTATGGTAGTGTCAGCTTCCTGGGTTTGACAAAATGCTAAGGTTACAGAAGATTGAATTAGCTTTCAGAGAAGCTGGGTGAGGCATACATGGGAGCTCTGTATTATTTCTGCAATTTCTGGTGAGTCTAAAATAAAATGTCTCAAAAATACAATTAGGATTGTCTTTCTGCTTCCAACAGGCAATAAGTGTAATTTTGGTAAAAAGTGAGCACAGCCTGCTTTTTTGTTGGAAAATGTAATAATATTCCCATATATACTATGTAATTCCCACCACTCAGTTATAAAAACTATTGTGTTGCATATCTGTTAGTGAGGCTATTAGATAGAAATAGTAATTTTTTTTTTATCGACATGTGAGTTGCATGCAGAAATCCCATCTGCAGCTATTGATTTTTCATGGATGGAACACACTCATGGAACCGACCCCCACATCAGAAACTAAAATATGGCCAACAAGCACCCAGACCAGCCACCGTCATCGATGCTCCCTGCCAGTTCCTCCCTGACTGGGCTCCATCACTTCCAAGAGTAACAAAATCCTATTGTCTGGAATCATAGATTAGCTTTTTTTTGTTTTTAAGATTTTATTTATTTACTTTTAGAGAGAGAGGAAGAGAAGGAGATAGGGAAAGAAACATCACTGTGAGATCAGTTGCCTCTCACACGCCCCCAACCAGGGACCTGACCCACACACAACCCAGGCATGTGCCCTGACCAGGCATCAAACCTGCAACCTTTCGGTGCTGAATCCACTGAGCTACACCAGCCAGGGCCATGGATTGACCTTTACTGTGACTTTGTAGTAAAATTTCAAGTGCCTCACATTTTCTTTCAGGAGAAAGGTGTAAGCCCCACACCTGTCATCACGTTTTCCATTTCCACATCATGTGCAAAGAGGGAGCCACTGAGCTCCTCTCTGCTGCTCATCTGTTATAGGTGAGATTAAGTAAGCATGCAGGGCTGGGGACCCCAGGCTTTTAAAAATTCTAACTTCATTTTGAGGCTTTGGCTCTGTCATTTCAAGAGCTTTTATTCACATGACTGTGAGGGCTCTTGCATGATGATCAAAAAGTTAGTGCTCTATCTTTTGTTATTAATAAGTTACCTAGGCAACTGCATGTCAGACTTTGTGAGCAGCACATTCCCCTGAGGATTTCTTTTAAGTGCAACTTCTCAACAGTAGGTTTGTGGTTGAGTCAAAGATTCTGCATTTCTCCCAAGCTCTCTCTGATACTGACCCTATGAATGTAAGGACCACACCAATGTAGATATTTTCTTATCACCAGGGGTAGTTCTGTGTGCTGGCTGACCACAGGGGCTCAGGGGCCAGATTGCCGAGATTCAAATTCTTGTTCTGCCATATACCTGAGACTTCAGATAATGTTTCTATTCCTTCTCTGACTCAGTTTATAAAACTGTGAAGTGGGGAATATAATGATAGGGTTTTGTGAGGATTAACTGATATCTTACATGTAAAGTATTTTCAAGCAGTGCCTGGCACATGATAAGCACTAAGTAAATGTCATCATCATTATTCAGTGATAGGGCATTTGGGATAGTCTCTGTCCGTCACTGACATTGAACTTGTAGCCATTTGGCCTTCTAGCTAGGTATGCATTTATTTCTGGGAGGAGTGTTGAGTAGAGAGTTTAGTCTTAGCATCATGAAGATATTAACCATGTTGCAGAACCTGGAATTAAATAAATGGCGGGGGCGATGGGAAGTGTTTAAATGGTACCTGAGCAGAACATGGTGAAATCAATGACTGGTGGTTGGGTGTAAGTTTCAAGGATTTAAAAAAGTTCATCTTCTCTCTAGATCATCTGATCTCAAAGTTGAAAGGGTGAATCTTGACCTGTTTGAAATCTGTGACAGTTATTAGCTAGTGATGATTAGGTAGCATGTACAGAAATAAGGTGGCACAGAAAAAATACCATGGCCAAGATGTATTAAAAGAAAACAAAATTCTTGTGGGAAACCAAAGGTTAACAGAACAGGATTGTCATGTTAGTTGCCAGTGTTACTGACATAGCCCTGTAGTCTTTTAAGGAAATATAGCTCCTGCCCCCTACTAACTGTAGTCTTGGATTTTCAGATAAAGGTGACTTCATGGAGTAGTAGGTATTTTGTTTTACAAAATGAACTTGGTTAAGATGCTTTCACAAAGTGCCAAAGATCATGAAATTTTGAAAGTATTAACGAATAAGTGTCTAAAGTTGTTAAAGAGCTAGATTGCTGTCCATTTTACTCCATTTGCTTGTATTTTGCATGTTCAGCCTTAAGGATAGTGTGACTATTTTTTAGCACTTATCATAATTTGACTCTCAAATCAGACACATTTGGGGACACTAGTAATTTTGGAAGCATAAAAGTTGACATAGATTTATTTCCAAAATACAGATTGTTTCATGAATAAAAACATTGAAAATGACCTAAATAATATTTTATGTAAATGCAGCCTTTAATCATATGATATGCTAAAATGATAGCACTCTCTTAGTTTATAGAAGCTTCTGGTTCCATGCCCTGCCAGTCTCGTTCGTGGGGGTGGGACTGCCATAAAAGCACTCTCTAGAATATAGTGCCAGTTGTTAGGAGGGTTTTCGTGTTCAGCCCTTTAAGTGTCTGCCCTGCTGAGCCCATGAAAGTCGGGTTGCCAGTGGCTCTTCTGTGCCTCACGCCCAGGGAATTACTCTGGGACCACTTTCCTGTTTGTACTGCATTCACCTTTCTGGGTATCAAAAATGTATGTGATTTAATTTGCCTCCTTGACTGAAATGTTTCTTTACTGGGTTGTCATTATCACTTTGTTGCCACAGAGGTGACAATATTTCTTTCCCGCTGCTATGCCATTTTAAAAAAATGTGACTATTTCCTCATTGTGGAAACATGACATCATAAAATTTTGTTAATGTATTCGTTTAATCATCTATGAATGGATTCATTCATTCAGTAAGGGCATGGGACCTTCGTGTGTGGAAGGGGGGCATACTAAGAGTAAATGATGTTCAGTTAACACATAGTCAAGAGCTTGGGCTCTAGAATGCATTTTTTAAGATGAAAAAATAGGCTTAGGTATCTGTTCTTTCCAATTAAAACATAAGAGAATGAAAATCAGGCACAGATCCCAGTTTTATGGAGCCAGAAATTGTTACATTAACAGGAACCCTGTTTGGGGCAGGATAATACAAAATTATGAAAACAAATTGTCAGACTCCACCCTGAGCCTCTGAAGGAGCCTCACAAGTAGGGCCCTAAACTGAGACATCATTAGTCTCAAAGTGAATCCGCTTTGGAATAAATACAGGCCACATTACTCCAAACAAATGCATGTCCTTGCTTCACTTCTGTAAAAACGAGATAGTGCCAGTAGAAGAATAAGGCAAAGAAACAGCATGATTGAGTTTTGTAGCTTCTGTCAGCATCCAAGGAATCCTTTGAATGTGGCCCACATTTGTTTCTGGAGAGAGGTTCGCAGAAGGAAACAAGGAGGGAATGGGTCAGTGTGCGGCTCTCCCACTCAGACATGGGCCCGGCTTTTCAGGAGCAATTTGCAGTGAGCAGACACACAGAAGTGACCACTGCCCCAATAGGATGCACTTCATTTTTAGAAGACAGCCAGACATGGCGTTAGAAAAACCTGAAAGAGTTAAGATTACTGCCAGCTGGGGAAATCAGCGCTTTCCCAGAAAGGTAACATTTCAACGTGACTGATTGATCGGTGACATTTGAAGGTGTGGGCATGCAGCTAAACTGGATTTTAAGCAGAGGACTTGATGTAAACCACAGAGGAGGGAGGGCAGGGGGCCAGCTCCACCGTGGCGGAGATGCACCCACAGAAGGGAAGAAGTGGGAGAGGAGGCCCCACCGTGGGTGGCCAGTGGGGCCAGGTGGGACTTTTTTTTCTTACGTGGCCAATGGGAAGCCCATCAAGATTGTTTAGTTGGGTGTAACATGGGCCTTAGGAGGATTAATTGATAGTATTAGGGTGATTTGGAAATCAGTTTATCTGAACCTCTAACTGTGCAGATGAGTAAACTGGGACCCAAAAGGCGCAGTGACCTGTCAAGACCACAGTGTGAGTTTTGGAGCCATCATAGGTCTTTAGAGGGACAATGTTTCCCTTTTGCTACCACGACAACATGGATCTGGGTCACTCTCCAGTCCTAAAACATGGTTCACGAAAGCCTTGTCCCTTCCTGTATCAAGGAGATTGAGGATTAGCTAAATTATCAGATATTGATTTCAACATAAACATCAGTTTTCAAGTCCTTTTTTTACATAAAGCAGCACTGTCCAATAGAAGTCAGACATATGAATTAAAGATTTTCTAGTAGCCATACTAAGAAAAGTGATAAAATGGCAAAAAATCATTTTAATAACATAATTTACTTAAGCCATTAGATCCCAAGCTTTTATCGTTTCAATGTGTAATAAAGTATCAACATGTAAAACGTATCATTAAGATGTTTTACATGTTTCTATACTAATTCTTTCTAATTTTACAGTCAAGGCATGTCTATTCAGACACACTGCATTACATGAGCGCCACAGTCACCTGGGGCTGGTGCTGCCATATTGAAAAACAGGAATGAAGCTTTAGACTCGGGTTTAAATGAGGGCAGTTCTGAATTTCTAGTAAGGCATTTCAGTTTGTGATTGGTCTCATATCTGAAACATGGCTAGGAGGAATTGCAAGAGAACACTGAATAGGTGTCCCCCAAGTCAGACCTCAGTGTCAAACTTGGAATGTCGCTTTTTATTCTCGAATGACAAATTTGGGAGAGGGTCTGTGTGGACCTCAGCTCCATGACCATTCTTTGTCCCTTTGCTCACTGGTCTCAGAAGGGCCCATTCTTCCAAGAGAGTGGCCAGTACCTTTTCTTAATAATCTTTTTTTCTGTATAAAATTCAGGATTCAATATTACCAAAAAGTGCACGAAAGGTCCAAGCTTGTTTTTGGACAGGAAACACCAGGGAATTTTTTTCCTTCCAGCCCCTTTGATTTTCACCCATTTTAGCTGCTACTTCTGTTCACAGATGCTCCCAGCCACCTGTTCTCTGAATATATTCTTTTTCCAACTGGTTTCCCCATTTGTCTTGATATTGGGCAAAGTAGATTCCAGCCATCACTCATTTATTAAGCCCATTCAATCTGAAAAGCTTTGTCCACATGCAGCCAGGAAGACAAAATCACAGCCATCCTTTTTAAATATGTTTCTAAAAGCTCATCAATGGCTAGCCAGCAGCTTAACCCCTAAAGGGAAAGCGCAGAGGAAGGAAAGATATTCATCTCTGATAGGGACAATTCCCGGACACTCACTGTACCTGGCCACACTGAGGGCTCCCTGTTACAAGCGTTTGGGTGGAGTTCTTGCTTCTGCTCCTCCGTGGGGCTGGGCATCGAACATTTCTGGGTGCAGTTGATGAAAGGTGTGTGTTGGGGCGTAAATAACCCAGCCCCTCTCCCCTCAGGTGGCACAACTCTGAGACGTGTTCTGCAGAGTCTCCCAGGGTCCCAGTGGGACTCGGCTCCACTTGCCAGCAGTCGCCACTTACCTGTGGTTAGCATTCCCTCTCTCACCTTCCCTTTCCTCTCTCATCTCCGCACTCTGTTAGAGAGCGTCCTGAAATCCTCTCCCAGACCAACTGTTTTCACTGAAATCTTCACCTCCAGCGTCCTAGGAGAACAATACCACCAGGCCACTGAGAGGGAGGCATCTTCCCATCCTGCCATCTAGAGGACTTGGCGTACTCACCTGGGGTCTTTCCCTCCCTAGGTCCTAGCTTTCCCACGTAAATGCCTCTGACTTCAGCCAAGCCCCACAGCTCTGTGTTTCAGTCCAAACTGGAGATGGATGTACCAGAGTTACAGGGTTGCAGACGCCACTGTCAACCATCGCTGGCAATGCTGTCAGCCTCTTTCTCATTGGCCCATTTCTACTGCTGTCTGAGGACCCTCGCTCAGCTTGTGCCAGTATTTTTCTTTGCTTCTGTCTTATGTTATTTGGGGAGAGGAGAGGGAGAGAGAAGAGGAAAGAAGCTCCAAGCGTTAATTATTAGGGAAAAAGTAAACAAACAAACCCCGAACCAGTAGCTTGGTCTCCTTGTTTTCAGCAGTGACAGCGAAGTTTGGGTGATTTCCCCTTCTTCTTTTCTCGAGAATCTCATTCCCAAACCAAGCGACTATCCGAAAGAATGAGACTCTGTCATGATCATCATGAATTACATTTTGAAATTTAAGACTCTCAAGCCAGTTGAATACAATGAAAAACTCAGTTCCTCAACTACTCTAGCCTAACCACATTTCAGTAGTCACATGTGGCCTGGGGATCCCCTGTTGGATAGTGCAGGTGGAGAAGCTTTTCATCACTGTAGCTTCCATTGGACAGTGCTGGCCCATACTGTATCAAAAGCTCGTTTAGGATCATTGGCTTTGCGGTTTCCTAGTAGCAAAATCTTAAGTTATATATCACGTGGAGAAGAGTCTTCGGGCTATGAAATCTTGTTTCTGCTAGAGTCTACACTTCCCTTGCGAAGTTCCGTCTGTTGTGAGGATCCAGTGTTTAGGGAGAGGGCCAAGTGGAGGACCAGGTTTTAACCCTGCTTCAATGAAAATATATGAATGATTTATAATCAACTCCACCATAATTTCTAACTTGAGTGGTTTTCAAGTGCTTGAGATCGGTTTGTTCTCCTCGGCAAATTAAGCATGTCTTCGGAAATCTCATTTGTACCATTAAACTGATGAGCATACTACAATCTTCACGGTGAAGAGATACATTTAAGCTTACACAGGGTCAACTGATGTCGCAGGCTAAATTGGTGGGCTCTTAATCAGGGAAGCTTTAGTAGAACTATCATTTTCTCTAGTAAACATTTCAGTTCAGTTCAGTTTTCACAGTCAGAGTTGCCCAAGTGACTCATTAACGTAGACATTGGATTCCTCTTTAGCTATGTGAACTGTTTTCTTTTATTCCTTTGCTAATATTTATTCTCCCATCCACTTACCAGACTAGCACAAAGAAATGATGAATAACACCCTAGGTCGGCCCATAAGCTCATGTATATTATTTTTTCTTTTGGGATTCTTTTTCTTATTTCCTTAACATAAATTTAAGAAAATCAGAAAAATTTCTGTTTGAATGCAAACAAATTATTAATACCTTTATCATACAGGTACAGTACTTCCTCACTTATTGCAGGTATTATGTTCTAGACGCGATAGGTGAAAATCCATGAAGTAGGAACCTTACATTTATTTTTAGTACTTATGTATATTTTAAGGCTTTATAAACCCTTCCCACACACTTATAAACCATTCCCAGTCCCTTACTAACCTTTCCCACTCCCTTATTAACCTTTTCCACACTTTTATAAACACTACTTATGTTCTTAAACATATTCTACACTCTTAAACCTATATAACTTTAACAACATACATATACAGTACCGCAAAACCCCGTGATAGAGTGAAAAACCTACAATAAATAATTAAATATAATATTTTTTAAAATCCCGCCATACAGTGAATCTGCGATAAGTGAACCGTGATATAGAGAGGGACTACTGTACCTCAGGAAGTATCTCTTGTAGTTCATTACATCATCAGAGATTCTTCAAAACTGTGTCTTGAGTTATCCAGCAGTTCCATGAACTGTGATAACATGGTTTCAGAAAAAATATTTTTAAAAAAACCCATGGACAAGGAGTGTCAGAAACACTACATATGAATCCAATAAAGTTTCTGATAAATATTTCAGTAAATAAATCTATTGAAGATATTCTTAGTCAACATTTGTCACATTTATTTGGATACAGAACACCCTATATTTTTAAAAATATTTTATTTATTTATTTTTAGAAAGAGGGAAAGGGAGGGAACAAGAAAGGGAGAGAAACATCAATGTGTGATGGTTGCCTCTTGCACACCCCTAACTGGGGACCTGGCCCACAACCCAGGCATGTGCCCTAACTGGGAATTGAACTGGCAACCCTTTGGTTCACAGGCCAGTGCTCAATCCACTGAGCCACAACAACCAGGGCAGAACACCCTATTTTGAAGTCATTGAACAGTATGTTAGTGTTATTTCTTGGAACTTCTTGGACATAAATCATGGGCCTGAATACAAACTAATGAACTCCCCTCATCCTATTCATTAGCTCCCTCTGAAGTAGGAGCCCCCATTTGGGACTCTTCGTTTTATAAAAAACATTCTTTCTTCAAGATACCTGGGATGTCAGAAAGATTACTTGACTGCTACTTTCCCCCATTACTTTGTACCCTCTAGTTCCCTATGTTTCTTGAGTAGTGACTGCTTCAGTAGCTCTTTGTGATAAGAGCAATTCATTTTGTAACCTGACCAAAGCAGGGGGAAAATGTCTTTGCAGCATTAAGGCCTGGATTGCAGACAAGAATGTGCTTTTCCCAAGTGTTGTAGTCAGGGTTTAGGAAAGTTGATATGGCCGCATGCTGTATTACATTTACATAGATTGGTGAGACTCGTCTAGGGCAGAACCTGACCTTACATCTGTGTTACCTGTGCAATTCATGTTCATCTTAGAATTCACTTATGATCCTAAATAGTATTTTCGGCATACATGGTAGACAAAACATACCCTATCTCCCCCAGCCATCACAAATGCATCTATCTTTGTTAGGTTTTAACTTGATAAATCTGACCTATCCTTCCCAACTGTCAAACTCCTTAAAGGCAGCTTAGCAAAGTGGTTAAGAACATAGACCTCTTTTCTATTTCTGGCTCTGCATCTCATGACCTGCATGAACTTGGCAAATTTTCAAATTTCTCTAGGCCCCTGTTTTCTTATCTGTAAGATGCTATAGGGTTGTTGGGAGAACTATATGTTAATTTATAGAAAGCATTTAGCAGTGTGTCTGTTATAGACTAAGTAAGGGCACTGGCTATTACTATTTAAAGTATGACCTTTCATGAATGCAATATTTAACCCTCCTACCTTTTCACCTTATGTAAGTTTGATCAAGTTTCTTTTATAGAAATATGAATATGGGGAGAACCTTTTGGCCTGGCACTTGAGAGTGATTCCCAGGTGATGGAGACCTAATCATCGTCCAACCCCTTCTGAGCACAGCCATCATTCAGTTAGAAATCATCTTACAGCACTTCTTCAAATGCACATGGCTCTCTTTATCTCATTCCCAAGGAACAAGGCGGATTTCATTAAGTGTGACATTTGTTGACAGAGAACAACTTCTGCACCACTAATTTTAGATCATTGGTTCTGTGGTAGAGCAGGGATGAGTATCAGAATCAACTGGGGAGATCTTGGGACTCTTATTTCCTTTTACCATTTTATGTTTAGATTGTAGTTAAGGAGTTTGGAAGACTGAGGTGAGCAAATATAGTAGTTGAATAATGTTCATGATATGTTGGGGAAACCCTGGCAGGTAACTTTGTGTGTGTCCTTATGTGTACAGTTAGGTTTCCGCTATGGGTGAGGACAGGAGAGAACATATGGGCAAACTGCACAGCATACAGTGACATAAGCTGGATCTAAAGGGCCTCTCTGGAGGACAGGACACGTGTGTTCTTTAGGCTGTTGGTGACCCAAGTATTTCCCATCAGGAATCCTCTCTTCAAACTCTGGAGAAAGATTATGGGAAAGCATTTGAAAACTCATTTGCTTTTTATTTTTCTTCTGAGAAAACTTCCTCTGGCATCCTTTTTATAGGAATACAGCATGTAGTGGCTGAAATGCCAGGTATGTGTGAGGTCCAAACGCATATGGGTTGCACTTACCAAAGGATAATCCTCATGGAAACCGCTACATGCAGAGGAAATCCCTGGTTTGGGCTTCATACCCCGTGGTGGTGTAAGTAGATTAGCACGCACGAAATTTCACTGCTGGCCAAGTACTTTGTGGCGCATCCCAATTCTGCTAAACCCAGCATTGGCAAAGAACAATATCCCACTTCTTCAGTGATGGCTCTTTTCATTTCGTGAGCAAAGTACATTTTCTATAAGTATAAGTGCCTACTTAGGAAGACAAAGGAGCTAAAGGAAAAACTTTAATGTGTTATAAAGGGTACTACACACACAAACCACCTATATTCAGACATCTAAGTGTACTCGACAGCTTAATTTGGGGGTGATTATTTGCATTGAAGTCAGAGTTCGGGTTCTATGAAAAAGTCTTGCCACCATTTTCCTCTTAATCATGCATCCTCCCAGTATAGATAAAAATATGTATTGCAAGTGCAGATCAATCTCCCCACCTATAATTTGAGCTGGAGTCCTACTATGTGAATGGCATGGCACAGTGTAATAGGACCTGAAAATGAGACACTGAATTAGACTATTTGAAAGGTGCTTTGATCTCTATGATTTCTCTGAGTATTTAATGACACTTATAAAATACATACTTATGCTTTTGAATGAGATTCACCTGTTATACTGCAATTTTGTGATTGACAATGTTGATATATGCACAGGGACACCTCTTTTGTGTGCCTCATGAGTGTTTCATAGTGCTATAGCTTTGATTATATTGGTCATAGACTGAGTGAAGAATTATGTCTTGTGATAGAGTTTCAGGGCCTCATTTCTCACTTTGTAGACAATACTGAGTTGATTAGAAAGCTAAAGGAAGTCTACTGCATGATATTTGGATGTGCTCTAAAGAATAAAAAAAAGTTGTCCATTGATTTTTTTTTTCTTAATGTACCAAATGCAGGAATGAATTTCATAGCTGTAGTATACCTCGTCTTCAGGAGCTCTGAGTCTTCATTGCAGGAAGCCCTCTGTGGAGGTATCAGTTTTTACATAGCCAAAATCAAGAACACTTGGAAGAATGATTCAGTCCATTTGCTTTCGAATTTGCTGTTGAGGCAAGATGTGAAAAAAGGTCCATCATTTAATGTGTTCAATTCAACATATACTCAATGTCTCATGTGTTCTTGGCTTTGTCTAGGTGCTAGAGATATAGTGATGAACAAAGCAAAGTCATGTTTGCCCCTAGGGAGGTTATTGTGTTGGGGTTTGAGGGATTGGAAAAAGTAAATGTACAATTGTCACATTAAGGCAAGACTTGAGGGAAGTAGGAGGCCTTAGGGACTGGCAGCTACAAACCAGGTCCTGGTGAGTGGAGAAGGCTTGCTTCTTCCTGGGGCTATTGACAAAGGAGGGCTTTGGCTCAGTAGGGGTGGGGAGGCTCAATTTCCTAGATGAAGATTGTATGCCAAAAATTAATGACATGGGTGACCATGGCACATTTGGGTGCCTTGCCAGAATGCAGAGATTGACTGTAGTAAAAGGCATGACAGGAGGCCATCCATCAAAGGCCAGATCATGTAGTACTTTAAATGCATCTCAAGGAGCATGGTCAGGGTTCCTCTCCCCCAGAGCATCCTGGGAAATGTCCAACATGGAGGTTCCCTCCTACATTCACCACACAGCAGTTCCTCCCTCATAGAAATCGAGAGGATTTCTCTGTCAGCATCAGCAAGACAGCTATCAAAATTACTTACTTATGTTGTTTAGGAGTAGAGGTGATGAAGAATTTACTGATTAATTTATTTAGATCCTCACTCCAAAAAGACTCCATTGATGGCAGGTCTTAATTTTGTTTATGGCGCCTAAAGATAGAAGAAGAGAGCAGGTTTTGAAATCAAGAACCATGCATTCATTTTCTGAACTTGTCACTTCAGTATTATTATTGATTAAACTCATCAGGCCTCAGTTTTCTATAATCTATAAATGAAACTTAAAACTCTTAAAGTTGGCTAAATATATAAATTGCTTAATACAGTACCAGTGTCATCTATTCCTATAGCATTGCTTTTCCTTTTTAATTCTTTTAAAATTTATTTTTAGAGAGAGGGGAAGGGAGGGAGAAAAAGAGAGAGAGAAACATCCATTGTTTCCTTCTAAGTGCCCACACAAGGTACCAAATCCACAGCCCAGGCATGTGGCCTGAGCAGGACTCAAACCAGTGACCTTTGCCTTGGGGCAGAGGAGGTTATGCCCAACCAACTGAGCAACACTGGTCCAAGGTGATAGATCGCTTTTTTATTGTTAGCTTTTCTTGGTATTCCCCATTCCAATCTCTAACAACCCTACCCACAAACTTACAAATAGATAACCTTGTATTTCAAAGGGTGGTAATCAAATGTGGGACTCCTTACTTTGTTCTGACTTGTTTTAGAAGAAGAAAGATCCTCTTTGTTATAATGCTGTCTCTTCCAAAGCCCTGGATTGATTCCCTCCCATTTACCTTGGGACTTGAATTATTACATCTCCTCTAAAATATTTACTTTTTCTAGGTCCCTGTCTGTGCCACCATGGTCAACAAACATAGTCAAATTCTCCCTTGGGTAATAAAATAAAAATAAAAATGCCTTTCTGTTCTCCTGTCTCCCTTCCTACCCTGTTATTTAACTGTCTCTTAGAAGGCATCATTGCCAAGTCCCAAGGTCAGATTTTGGTCTTCATTTTCCTTGAACCCTTTGTAACATTTGTCAATATCACTTTACTTCTTGAACCTTTGTCTCTCTTTGATTTCTGGTTGTTCGCATTATCATAATTTTCCTTATCCTTCCTTGACTCACTATCATTCTTTGCTAGTTGTTTCGTGTCCATCAAATATTATAAATCCCCAACAATTGTTCTTGGCTCCCTTTAGGGCCTCATAGTACATTCTATCCCAGGATGATCTTATCCAACCTCAGGGCTTCAAATGTCATTTATATGCTAATGACTCTAATCTTTGGCACTGGATTCTCTCCCAATCTCCAGATCTATACTTCCAAATACAGGACATTTTCTACATAGATATCCTACAGCAATATCAACTTTATAATTGCAAATTGTATTATTGATCTTTTCTCTCTAAGCACTTCTACCTCTTGCATTCCTGAACTTAGTGGTAACAGCATTCAGTCTGTTTCCTGAATATACATTACAGGCATTCTCATTGCCAAGTGCCTCCCTCCTTCCTTCAGTCACAGGTCAATTCTTAGTTCTACCTTGGACATGGGACTAAGTCTAATCTTTCCTCATATGCACTCATTGGCCCAGTCTTATCCTCATCATCCTCTCACCTAGGGGTGATTGCATCCTAGTCAGTCTTAGCAGCACCAGAGCCTCCCCAAGCAGTTCATTGCCACATTACTGTAAGAGGTACATCATAAAGAACCTTTGTTATTTTACTTCTCTGCCTGAAAACTTCTTTTGCTCTCCGTTGTTTAGGAAACACAGATTCCTAAGTTTGTGCATGTCAAAAATGCCTTCCATTCAGTGACCCACCAGGAAGAGACCCAGAGTTGAACAAGTTGGATTTTGTGCCCTTTGCAACAAGGGAGAACATGCCCCATGGGGCACTATCAGGTGTCTCAGTAAAAGGGTATTAGAGAGGACTTATTCTAAGAGTTGTGCTTGTGTTTTTCTTTTAAAAGATGTTATTTACTTTTAGAAAGAGGGGAAGGGAGAAAGAAAGAGAGGAAGAGAAACACCAATCAATGTGTTGCCTCTCGCACGTGCCCTGATCAGGGACTGAACCCATACATGTGTCCCGACTGGGAATGGAACCCATGATCCTCTGCTTTTCAGGACACCACCCAACCAACTAAGCCACACTTGCCAGGGTGAGCTTGTGTTTGTTGATTTGGTGGACAGTTCCAGGAATCTGGCCTTACCTCTGGATTTAATGCTTCAGAATTAGGGACAATTCTATGACTGAAGATAGAATCAACAAATTGGGTCTATTTATAAATCTTCAGAGGAGGAAGAATGAGTTTAGGCTCAAGTTGATAAATAACTAGCAGTCACATTAGCCAAGTTAGAGAGATGTTTGGCCACTTTTATGGTTTGGACATTTTTATGGAGGTGGTGTTTTGTCAGTGTGAAGACAATTACAGAGTGGTCTTTTTTATTGTTTTCTGCTTTTCTTGATCCACTATGGTCACAGGGTGGCCTTGTCAGTTGTTGTTTGCTGTTCTGTGAAATTGCTCCCATTCCACAGGAGGGCACCAGACACGGCTTGAGTATATGCCAGCTGCCACACGTGAGGGCTGCTTTCCTCTTATCACGATCGGCCTTCCTGGTCCAATGGATCCCTCTGACCTTCCACTCTGGCCTTGGCACTCTATGCCACTCACTTCTACTGTTTTTCCTAGTTAGCATTCTATATTCTCGCCACACTGAAAGTTTTGTAGTTTTCTTACCCACACCATGACATTTCTTCCTTCTTGGCCTTTGGCTTTTTCTGGAAACTGACCCTCACTAATACTTCTGTACTTTTGGCTGGAAAATGCAAAATCATCAAGTGTCTCCTCAGCAGTTGCATGATGGCACTTTCTGGCACTTTCTATCTTGCAAAGCAGTGTGTTTCTTCCCCTCACCGCATTGTGACCCTCCCCAGTGAATAACTAAGCAGCTGCTGACTTCAAGCCAATTACATAACCTTTAATGTTTTTGGCTTGTTTATTAGTAATGTGGCAATAATAGTAACACCAACCCAAAAGTATTGTGGGGCTTAATATATACAAAGTGTTTAGAACATTGTCTGGGCCACAGTAAATAAAAAATGAGAATTATTTATTATTATTAGCGGATTATTGGTGGTGTTGGTGGGTTAGGGCATTGTGCCCTATTATTACTACTTTATTGCTATAGTTTCAATAATGAATTTAGTGCCTGGCTCAAAAACTGGGGGTGCAATAAAAGTTTTGTATTTGTATATATGTTTTCAGTGTAAAGTACTTGCATGATCAACATTTAACCTAGACTTAGGACACCAATATAAGGTAATTCTTTTCATATCCAATTTGGAGTTGAGGAAAAAAAGCGTAGAGTCCTTAGCTGGCTTGCTCATGATTACACTAAAATAAAAATTGAGGTCTGAGGCTTGAACCAGGGTATTCTCATACCTGATTCAGTGTTCTTCCAACTGAATATGCCAATTTAAATGACAGGTGTTCAATATACATTATTATATGCAAATCCTGTTTCTGAGTTGTGTAGTCTCTTGACATGCATTAGGGGAAATATTGAATGATCTCAGTCATTTTAGTGTATTGGAGTCTAATTGAAAAAATGGAGACAAAGTTTGACTCCACTAAACACAGTCCAAGTATAGAGGATTTTGGTACATGCACCCATATACACGGGCGCACCTGTACATCTTAACCTTCTTTTGTGGAATACAGAATATGGATTTTTAAAAGCAAAGTTCAGTAGTAACTGCGACTGCATTCTTGCTCTATCCATCACCTAGAAGGTTGTTTATGCTTAGGAACTGTGGTCTGTCATTATGAAAATGTCAACTGTATTTTTGGCTGATTCAAATATATGCACTTCCAGAACTCTGCACCTAGAAGGCTAAGCTGGCAGGTTACAATAATAAGAATACAGGGGTGTAGAAAGCAGAGATAGGGAACAGAATACTAAGACTTTTGGAGGAGAAATAGATTAAATCTGCTAAATAGATTTACTTCAGAGAAGTCTATTTGCAAGTGGTAATGTAAATTAATGCCTGGAGAAGGGAAACCATAAGAAATCCAACACCACAGAATAAATATGCTAATTGTTTCATTCTTTGAAATAGCTAAGAAGAATTCTACCTTAATTCATTTGTGGTATCACAGTCCACTTTAAGTCACACAGAAACACTAGATTCTTTCTACATTTAATTTGTTCATGATCTTTCCTTAAATTATTTTTCTTATAGTGGATGGCCACTGTTGAACAACTAAAAAGTCTAGAGTAATTGATTCAGACTGATAGCACTGTATACATAAGCCAATGCCCTGACTTAGGAATTAATATTAGGTAATTTTGCTTGACTTTAGTGTAAGTCAACCATAGTGATTTTTAAGTGCTTTAGTTTTAGAATTTGTGTGGCAATGTTTTTAAAATTCGACATAACATTCAACATTAATGGTGCTGTCAATTACCCATATCTATTTTAGTTTTTCATCTGCATGCTGTTTGATTATACATCACTAAACATAGGATTATTTTAAAAATCTAGTTTTCTTCCAGATTTGATTAAATATTTTATGTATTTATCAGTAAATTGAATTTTCAGTAAAGTTTTCTTTGACTACAAATAGTAGGGAAGCCCTTATAGCAATGTATTATACATGTAGAAAGAATAGATTAATTGGTCATTTGGTCATGAAGTATTTATTGGGTACTCAGTAGTCCAAGGTGGTGATTATGCACTAAAATAGAGCATCCTTTGAACAAGAAGTGTTTTGTTTTGTAACTCCCTTTCCTCTTTTTTTCTTTCCTTTAGTCCCCAGAATCTGTTATTTAAACAAGATATTATGAAACTGCTCCTTTGCCAAGAGGCATATGGTGGGGGGTTTGAGGAAAGCCCCTTCTTTGAGCAAGGGGCCCTGAGAAGGTGTCCCCAGAATTCTGAGGTCCCTTAGAATAAGTTGTGAAGACTATTGATCCTGAAATAAGATACCCTTTTGAAAAGCTAATGGCAGTTCTGGGCAGTAAAAGGTGTACATCAATTGGGGACATAGATATGAAACCTAAAAGGAGTTCAGAAGTAAACCATGGCATCTAAGTTATTAAATATGTTAATCAAAGGAAGTATTTGAAACATTAAATGAATATTAAACACTTTAGAAAAACATGGCCATAAACCCATAGCTATAGACACACACACACACACACACACACACACAGCTTTGTAATAGGTATTTTTTTATTTTTCTTTAGCACTTAAATAATATATATTTGACCAAGATGTTACCCCACATACAATGAGTATATGTCTTAGGTATTTCACTAGATGCTCTATGATCTTTCCTGAGGTGTCTTTGATCCAATTTGCCAAAAATCAGTTAATAAGTTTGGAGCTGCCCCCACTAGAGAGGCTATCTGCACCAGAGCTGGACCCAAATCACCCTAGTTGTCCCTGTACCTTTACTCCTCAGTGCAGACCCTGGCAAATATGTGTTTTAATTAACAATGGAATTCAGAAGGCCAGGTGATAGCCTTGATCAAGGAAGTGGTCTTCAAATGCAGTCTGGGAATCAAATTTTATTCTCATAGTGAGCAGAAATTGGCCTCTCAAGAATGAAATCCTATTAATCAAGCTTATAGAACTGAAGTATAAATTAACATATTTCATTTATTCATGTAAACACACAGTATATTTATAAATTTTATGGAAATGTTAATGTGTGAATCTACAATGAGAAACAATTACAGTTCTCAAACAGATCGGAATATTCACTGTCTCATCCATATGTTCCTTCCCTGTAGGTAAACTGTGCAGTAAGTTAACTAACTTATAATCAGACTTTCATGTCAGCTTGATATGCTCAGTGTTTCCTTGTGGAGAATCTACAGGGGCAACCAAATTATCAGAAAGCTATGTTGCTGAGTCGGGAAGTAGAATTGGGCTCTACTGATATCAGATTACTATATCATTGCATCTGCTTTTTATATTTTTGGTCCTCATCAAGACTGGTATTTTGCGTGCATGTGTGAAGAAAGCCTGTCTCTTCTGCCCAGTGCATGTGTGTGTACTCTGCTGTGGCCTGCTTTCAAGAAAGAGGTCTTTCTTTATAATGGTAACAGCCTCATAGAATTTTTGTGAGGACAACATGACATAGTCTCTGTTAGGTACTTCCTGGCTATTTATTAAATACTTAAACAATAAAGTAATGTCGATTCACTATTGCTTCTTTGTACCTTCCTTTCCTTGGCCTTGCTCATCATCTTACTTTCCTCTCTGCCTTGGACAACTAGCCCTTCTTCTGATGGCCAACCTCTTTCTCTCTAGGAGTTGGTCTCTTCTAACTCTTTCTCTTCAGTCTAGAATAGGAATCTTTTTGCCACATTAAGGAGTGTTTGGGTGTCTTTGCTGTAATTTATATTTACATATTTAAACGTTTAGTTCTCAAATATCAGCATTTCTCATTTCTACATTTTTTAGAATTGTGGGACTTCAGTTTAGCATCTGCATGTACAGCAATTTTCTTTATTTAGTATGGAGGGCTGGCAATGCCCAATGCCTGATGTGTGGCCTGGGATATGTTGGACATAGAATAACCACTTTTTGAATTAATCATACCCCTTAAAACCCTTTCCTTTAGAGTAGTCCCTATTGACATGTGGGGTAGGATTTGTGGATGAAATATACAGTGGGGCAAAACAGAGAATTGAAGAGAATAGAGATTTGTGTGATAAGCCCTTGCTGTTGTGGTTCAGTTGTTTTGGAGCATCTCCTGTAGGATGAAAGGTCATGGGTTCGATTCCCTATCAGGGCACATGCCTGGGTTGCAGGTTTGGTCCCTGGGCAGCGCACATAGGAGAGGCAACCAGTAGATGTTTCTCTCTCACATTGATGTTTATTTCATTCTCTCCCTCCATTCCATTCTCTCTAAAAGCCAATGAGCATATCCTCACATGAGGGTTAAAAAAATTGAGATTTTTGGGGTTGAAACAGGGAATTGTGGGAGACATAGGAGGTTGCCAGTGGAAAAGAGGATATAGGGAGAAAACACACAATTGTGAGGGAGACAAGGAGTGGAGAAATAGAGAATTGTGGGAGAGCAATGGAATTTTGGGAGAAAATTGAAAATTTTTGGAAAATACAAGGAATTATGGCAGGGGGAGAAGACTGTGGGAAGGAACAAAGAATTCTGAGTACAGAAAATTGTGGGAGAAAGTTCACAGAGAATTCTGGCAGAAGGAGGGAATTATCTGAGAAAGTGATTATTGAAGATGCAAGGAATTATGGGCAAAAATGGTATGGGAAAAAATTAGGAAAGCAAAAGACTATGGGATAGAATAAAATTATGGGAGAGAATGGAGAATTGTGTGAGGAGCATGAAATTATGGAAGAGAATGGATTATGGGAAAAGCAGTGAACTTTGGGTGAGAATTGAATTGTGGAACAGATTAGACTGGGAGGAGCAGAGAACTATGGGAGACAATGGGATTAAGGGGAAGAATTGGATAATGGGAGCTAATGATACTATGGGAGAAGCTGTGAACGATGTGAAAAGATTGGATTATGTCAGACAATGGAGACTTGTTGAAAAAGCAGGCAATGACGAGACAGTGATTGGAATTATAGGAAATAACAGCATCTGGGGGAGTTGTGGGTCCACTGTAGGGAATTGTTGGAGATAAAGGATTGTGAAGGAGAAAGGGGCTTGTGGGAGGAAACAAAGAATTCTTGGACAGTGCATAGATTTGGGGGAGATAACAAGATTGTGGGAAATAATGGAGACTTCTGGGTCACTGCATGGAATTATGGGAAATACATGGGCTTATGGAACAGTATAGGGAATTTGGGAAAGATGAAATTTGGGGGGTGTGCCAGGAATTATGGGAAACATAGAAGATTGTGTGAAAGAATAGAATAATGGGATGCAAATGGAGTTTTAAAACACTGGCAGGAAATCTGTGGAATTGTGTGACAGGTGCAGAATTACAGAAGACCTATGGAATTTTCCCATAGAGTAGGTGATTGTTACAGACACAGTACAGTGATCTCTCACTTATCGCGGGTATTACGTTCTAGACCCCCACGATAGGTGAAAATCTGCGAAGTAGGAACCTTACATTTATTTTAGCACACACACACACACACACATATATATATATATATATATATATATATATATATATATGGCTTTATAAACCCTTCCCACACTCTTATAAACTGTTCCCAGTCCCTTATTAACCTTTCCCACTCCCTTATTAACCTTTTCCACACTTTTATAAACACTACTCATGTTCTTAAACATATTTTACATTCTTAAACCTATGTAACTTTAACAACATATGTATACAGTACTGCAAAATCCCATGATAGAGTGAAAAATCTGTGATAAATAATTAAATATAATATTTTTAAAAATCCCGTGATACAGTGGGGCCACAATAAGTGAACTGCGATATAGAGAGGGACTACTGTGTAGAACTTTTAGAACTTTATTGACAGTAATGGGAATCATCTCTGACCTCTACCCACTAGATGCCAGTAGCCTCATGCGTCCCAAGTTGTGACAACCAAAAATGTCTCCAGACAGTGTCTGATGTCCCTTCAGGAGCAAAGTCACCTGTGGTTGGGAAGTACTGCTTTGTAGTAAGCCTGTAATAATACAACCCAAATCTTTTTTTGCTCCCAAGATGGTGTAGGGAAGGAAATAAATTGGTGATCAGTTTGTGGACATGTATCTTTGCAGTCGCTGTTCATTGTCAGGAGGCACTGTGCAACCCCATTGCCTGCCTCTGCCAGTGCAGGTGTTTATGGGCAGCATCTCCTGTCACTCTTTCAGTCACCTGAGGCAGAAGCCACCCTGAGAAAGTTTTTATTTTATAATTACATGTAAAATATAGATACCTGGTACCTGATTTAAAATTTTAACTTGATGCATGTCATACAAGATGAATTATTCATAATGAATACACGATATAATCTATTGTAGAACAACATTTCAGAGAGAACCATATTAATTGGGTGACTGTCAATAAAATATGAGCTTGCAGGTCACGTTTTACTCTTCCGTTTTACCAATTTGTTACAGCCCACCGCAAAAGTATGGGTAGAGCTGATTAGAAACTAGAAATTAGGACTCATGATTGATGAGGAAAAAAAGAATTTGTCCACCCTGACGTAAATATAACTTCTCAATAAGAAAACAGTTTTTATTAGGATTTTTCCTCAACTTTATGCACTGAAGTATAGCACCATCAACACATTTAACTTATATTCTGTTCTATTAGTGAGGGTTTGGGTAGCTAGAGGAGGTAGAGACAGACAGGGATTTACTTGTCCCGGGGATCCTGCCTCACAATTAGCCTGTGCCCACAGGGAGAGACGCTGGCAAACTTGAAACTTTCCTGCAAGTTGGCAAAGCCTCTAAAAAACATTTGAATGACATTCAAGGCTCCCTCCCTGTTGACAGATAAGTGAAACCCATTCTCAGTTAACAGGCAGTGGCCCTGGAGACATATTGACCAGGGAAGAGTGAGAGGGGATACTAAAATTGTCCCCAGGGAACAATGGTGATGACAACCCAACATCCCATTTGGGGTCTTCATAAATGGGCTGAAGTGTCATCAGCAGCAAAATACTTACATGATTTAATGATTGAAACCTCTCTATAACCCTTTTTAGGTTAATGTATGCAAATTCCTGCATAGATTTACTATACAGAGCAGTCAGGGGCAATTGAGATATTCCAAGGGTGACTAGAAGCAAATCTAAGACCTTCATGGCCACCTCAATGGATCTCCACTTTATACTTTTGCAGGAGGTTTTGGTTGTTAAATTTCACAAACTTATTTTGTGCTTTAGAAAAATACCCCCATAGCTTGACCCAAGAGAAATGAGCTAATAATGGGTTCTAAATTGATACTGGCAATTTTTACAAAAATTCTTTCCACAGCAGGAAATACTAATAGTTTTTTTTGTTTGTTTGTTTGTTTGTCTCCAAAAGCTTTCTTTATGTACTTTCTTTTTTATCCAAGATTTTTCTCAAAGCTATATTTCCACTGATCAGTCTCTCTTATTTTTTTCTTTTCTCTAATAGACTGTGAGATCCTTGAGGACATGGTCTACAGTCTCCGGTCTGTACACCCCACCCAGCTCCCTGCACATAGCCTTACAGTGATCAGTATGTAGAAGAGCAAGGAATGAATATTGTTTATGACCATGCAGACTCAGTGTAGCCAGTGCCCTTTCCCTGCTAATTTTTTTTATTGTGTTCACAAAAATCAAAAGGTCTCTTAACATTAAATATATCTTTTAATTTCATGTTCTATTAAAATTAAGCAAAACTGCAACATCATCCAATGCATCAAATTGTCAAATTCTCCCACTGCTTATGCTGTTAAACAATTAATGTAAAGTGAATGTTTACTTGACAGATGGAATTCCAGTAGCCCCAAAAAAGGGATGTCCTTCGGGACATGGTAAAAGTAGCATTAAAAGTTTGATTGAAATTAGTAGCTGACCCATTCAGTTCTGGAGGTAATTCTTACAAAGGCAACACTCCCATGACACAGGAAATAGTTGCAGTATCTTCAAATGCCATGGGCTCTCAAGGTGAGAAATGTGATCCCTGGCTGGGGTTGCTCAGTAGATTAAGCACAGGACTGCAAATCATAAGGTTGCCAGTTCGATTCCTGGTCAGGGCATGATGAAAAGAGAATGCACCATCACTACATGCAACAAATGGGATAAATCTCACAGACCAATGTTGAGCAAAAGAAGTCCAACCTGAGTCATTCCATTTATAAGAAGTTCAATAACAGGCAAAACTCGCCTATACTGTCGGTCATCAGAATACGGTTTACTTTTCGGAGGAATATTGACTGAGAAGGGGCATGAAGAGGGCTTTCTAAAGTACTGGAAATAGCGTGTATGCATGAGTGTATCTGTAGGTAAAAATTCATCAGTTTGCATACTTAAGACCGGTGCACTTGGATTACATGTATGTTGTATTGCGATGGAAAAAAATGGGAGTAAAAAAAAAAAAAAAACTAAAGAAAGCTGTTGTAACAGTTTTGTGGAAGGCGACAGGGCCTGCCCTAGTGCTATTGAGAATAAGCAAGAGCTAGATGTGGCTGCACTTGATGAGGTAGGCTGAGCCCAGGGCTTGGCCCAGATGGGGTGAGGACTCAGAAGGGGAAGGAGTTAGAGATGCCTCTGAAGTTTTCGAGTACAGGTCATTGTGAGGATGTGTGTGTGCGTGCGTGCGTGCATGCTACTCTAGTAACTGAATGGGATAATGATCCCCGTGTGCTGGGGACTGCGTGGTGCCAAGACCTTTGCTGTTCAGTGACATCGCAAGTCTTGGGAGAACTCACCTGGGCTCTGTGGCCCTAGCATTTTCTGCATGCTTCGGCTTCCGTTGTTCATGCCTGTAAAACCCGGGACCCCACCGTGGCACTTCGCCTTCTGAGCTGCTATGCATCTCATTGCCACCCACCTGTATTCCGCACAGATCCACTCTTGACTCTGAGGAAGTGGAGAAAGGTCACTGCCGAGCTGGCACAGAATGCATTCTGTGTGAAAAGCCTCTGCAGTCTGCCGTCGGAGGAAGCTCTGTAGCTAACATTCAGGGGCTGCTTGGATTCTGTTCCTGTGACTGCAGACCAAGATCCTGAATCTGTCTTTTCATTTCTGTGTGTACAACTTGGCCCTGGACAGGTGGGTTTTGGCTCTACACATGGCCTGTTTGCTGTGTGGCAGGCCTGCACATGTGAATATAGTAGTATGTTCTTGTAGGAGCCACTGCTTTGGCAGTTCTTTGGGGCTTCCTCATGAAGCCCCAGTGAGTGTCATGATAGATGCTGTAGGGGAATAGAGGACAGAGACGCCAGGCTTTCCCAGGAAGTCAGAGTACAGGAAACTGGGGCGCAGAATGCTGTCCTCACCCTGGCTCACAGAAGCAGTGGGCGTGGCCTAGCAGCCGTGTTGGCATTTAATAAGGGAGAAAGGTGGGGACAGTTTAATTATGTGACAATGAATGATGTGTTTTCATAAAAGACTTTATTAAATCACCACCTGGGCAGCACCAGGGAAACAGCTTCATGCTCACCAGCTCCTGAAAAGGCCATTCTCCTGACTGTTCCCCATTGGTCTGTGCCTGGAGGCCGAAGCATTTTCTGTGTGGCTGAGAAGTCCCTCCCTGGGTTCCCTCTGGAGCAAACTGCTCCTGGAAAGGACTGTGGCTTTGTGGGCCATGGGATCCACGCTGCAGCTACCCCACTTGGCCATTCTGGCATGGCATATGTCACAGATGGTACATATGTGAGTGAGTATAGCTAGGTCCGAATAAAACTTTACCTACAAACCAGGTGGCTGTGAGGTTTTGCCCGTGGGCCGGGGCTTGCCATGCCTGCTCGAGGGAGCCCTGCACGCTCAGAGCCAAGTTCAGGTGGAGCTACCATGTGCCTCTGTGTGCTGCTGCAGGAATCGGGAATCTTTGTGTGTATGGAGTTATCTCTAAGAGACACCTATGAAGTCACTCTCACTGTTGAAAGGTTGAAGTTGAAACAACTGACTGAAAATTCTCAAAAAATAAGGCCTGAAAAATCCTGAGGCCTAATGTTTTCTTGTCTCTCGGAAGAGTTACAGCAAACATTAAAACTTTTGAGCCTTGACTGGTGTGGCTCAGTGGATTGAGCACCGACCTGTGAACCAAGTGGTCGCCAATTCAATTCCCAGTCGGGGCACATGCCTGGGTTGGGGGCCAGGTCCTCATTTGGGACATGGTAGCGGCAACCACACATCAATGTATCTCTCCCTCTCTTTCTCTCTCCTTTCCCATCTCTCTAAAAATAAATAATAACATCTTTTAAAATAAAAAGCTATGGTCAATGACCATAAGCTGTTAAAAAAATAAAAAACTTCTGAACCTTTGTCTGCTCTACTTAGTACTATTAAATTTGTGTTTGAGGTGAGAAACTGGTATATAAAAATCAGGTAATTTGGTCATTTACTCTCCTGTGGATATCTTGATGGCAGAGACCAGCATCTTGGCTCCCCATTGTGTCCTGAGCCCCCCGGTCTTAGGTGCACAACTATTTTTTTGAACAAACTAAGGAATAGGGCATGTAGCTAGAGTTGTTTGTTATCTGAGAGTATTTTGAAAGCAAATTACTGTAACATAATACCAATGCTCAAAACACAGCATCCTTCTTACAGGATGGCTTGGTGCACACTTCAGGCAGGGCATCCTTGCATTGCGTTCTGGTGTCGCGCTGTGTTCCAGTGTCGCATTGTGTTCCGGTGTTGCGGATTTGTTCTGCTCTGTTGACAGTCTTGCTGATCCCCTTGGTGTAAGAGGTGCTGATTGGATCAGAAAGGACATCTGTGCTTGTGAAGGAGCAAAGCTCACTGGTCCCCACAGATTGGATTCTGCTCGTTTGTGTTTCGAGCACTGCCCTTGTGGCCTAATGAGCTGAACAATGTCACAGAACTCATTGCTGGTCACAGTCCTAGTCTGTGCCCTCAGGAAAAATGAAGTGAGAATGTTCAAATGAAAATCAGAAACCACCTCCAGTCCCATTTCTTGTCTTCCCTCCAGTGAATAAATATCATTGTCATTAAATAAAATCAATAGTTTTCCCTGAGGCATATCCAGAAAAAGTAGCATTCATGTGGAGCAGAGCAGTGACTGCTTGTTAATTTATATTATCCCCAAGTCTTTGCAGCTGGCTTCATTTAATTTGAGAAGCAGGTCATAACAGGTAACTATTTTCAACTTGAGTAGTAGTATACCCTAATATAACCAGAAATCTTTATCTGCCCAGCAGGGAAGAAGATAATAATTCCTTTAAATTTTCTGCTCTATTTCTAGACGGATATACCTCTCTAGATTTCCTTATGTTATCTTTGCCCTTTACTTTTCCTCTATAACCTTATATTTTATGTCTTAGAAGCAGCAAGTCCTGCATGAGAACAGATTATATGCAGAAAAAATTATTAATCATGGTGACTATGGGAATTGGGGTCATGGGCTGTCCTGATTGGTTGGGGCCAGAGAAGGAGTGGTGATGATTCTGTCAAGTCCCGATGTCAGCTAGAAAATTGCTCTGTCTAGTTTCACAAGGGGGCGGTTGGTGGGTTGCCGTGCTTTCATGGACCTGGGGCTGACACACAACCGGGGTCAGGATGTTATTTTTAACTTAAAGGAAATGGTTCCCTTCCTCAACAGGCCTAAGGCTTTCTCTTAAGACATTTTGATGCTGACCCCAACTTGATGTCCTAAAGGGTTTAAAGGTAGAAGGAAAAGAAAGAAAGGAGGCAAGTGAGTCATGGTGCCATTAGACTGGACAAGTCCAGTTAAAATCAAGAACACAGAAAGGAGGCCCTGGCTGTGTAACTCAGTCTGTTTGAGTGTTGCACCGACACTCCAAGGTTGCAGATTCCATCCCTGGTCAGGGCACATAAAAGAATCAAGCAATGGATGTGTAAATAAGTGGAACAACAAATTGATGTTTCTCTCTCTCTTTCTCCCTTCCCTTCTCGCCTTAAAATCAATTAATAAAATTTAAAAATGAAGGTGGAGAGAAGGTAGTATCATATTAAAGAAATGGAGCTTCTGCATGGTCGTCGTCGGCAGCCGTCCGTCTCGAGAGACGATGGTGTAGCTTCTTAAGAGTCTATCTGCACCGCCGAGAATGGCTGCGCAGTCCGACTCGGGAGTGACACGGTATCTGTCTCCTCCCGTGTTGAATCGACATCTTGCGATGACGCTGAAGCTACAGAGCCTGGGCAGGGTAATATGGAGGGTCTGCTGTTGCCCATGCAGTAGACCCCCCCTCTCTTCGCAGCTGAAGGGTCCAAGGGAAAGACGGAGTCAATACAGCTTGGGTTCAGGTGCGCCGCAGGAGTTGCCGGTGTTGACTACAACGTCAAACCGCCTTAGGGACTCCGGCTCCGGATTTTCTGTCGGGGTTTACTCCCTTAGCCTTTCCCCTGAAGAGGTATGCCGCAAGGCAGCGCAGGTTTTTTGGAGTCAGAGTTTTCCTTCTCTGATGTGCCCTGACTGGAAGATCGAACCAGCGACACTTAGCTCGCAGGCCGACGCTCAATCCACTGAGCTAAACCAGCCAGTTCTGCATGGTAACCCCGACACAAATAAATAATGGTTGCTTTTGCTTTCAGCACATCCTCAAAACCTTGATTTTGCCATCCTAAACAGACCCGCTGCAGTTAGAAGCTACCTTTGTTATGAGACTGAGTATATTCTGTGAACTGGCACCATCCATACACTCACTACAGAGTAGAATAGCAGGCAATAATTCAGGGATAATTCAATATGCGGCAGTGGCGCATCCAGAGAACAAAACATTGAAGCTCAGGGCCTTGGAAGTGGATGGGTGGGAAGGCCCTGGGGCAGTGGGGGATGAGCGAGGATGATACATGGGATCGCCAAGTAGAACATATCCCAGAAGAAGTGGGAGAGACGAAGTCTAAAAAGTGCTCATATTTCATGGGTGTGGTGGAAAAAGAATGGCCTAAAAGGAGATTGAGAAGTAATATTTAAAAACTTAAAAGATAGCAGAGCTTTGCATTCTGGGAAGGTAGGGCAGATTTCAAACTTGGCAAAATGAAGACTGGAAAAGATAATTTGATCTGGCAGTTTGGTGTTCATCCACGACCTTTAGGAAAACCATTTTATCAGTGGTAGGTAGAACTCAGGACTACAGGGTCCTGGGGCAGTGACATAAGTGAGCGTGTATGAAATGAGGGACAGTTGGCCAGGAGACAGAGCCTTGAGCATGACGCCAGGACTTGGCAACCTATGGACTGCAGTCCAAATATAACCCACTGCCTGCTTTCTAAATAAAGTTTAATTGTAATGCAAGCACACTCATTTAAAGCCTATTGTCTGTAGAAAAGTTTGAATAATTGCCTCAGAGAGTATGTAACACATGAAGCTGAAGATATTTACTATTTGGCCCTTCATACAAAATGTTTGCTGAAGCCTGAATCACACAGGTGAGTAACGTTTTGTTTTCAGGTGGACAGAGAACATTTTCAGCCAATTCAAAGGAATGAGTAAAGGAGAAGAGCTGAAGGAGAGGGACTAATTGATGATCGATGGTTTTCAAGGAAGTGGGATCGCAGGGCTGAGTCACTATACAGGCAAGAGAGAAGAGACGATGCATGTACTTACCAGAATTTGAATTGAAGAGCCATTTTGAGAGAGCTTATGACCAAAGTTGCAGAGAGATTTTCTGCTTTGTAATACCCAGGAAGTTGATAAACCACAACCCTTTCAAAGGGTAAGGCTTTGTGAGTTCTTTCCCCATGTTCTCATCTTTATAACCAAGTCCTTTAAATTTCCTGAGGGATAGATAGTTTTATTTTTATTGTTGAAATCTAGTTCCTTACTTGAGTTGTCTTCTGTTTTTAATCTCCATTTTTTTCTTCTCAGTGGATCTGACCCCCTCTTTATGAGTTACATGGCGTTTTCTCCAAAATTTAGTGTAAAGTGTGGATTATAATGTAATTTATGTGATGTAAATGTATTAAACTACAAGGGGAAATCTGGACTGAGGAATGACTAGTGTCTATAAATTATTGTATCTGTAAGTGATGTTAAACCTGCTCTAGGGTTCGAATTTCATGGATGTTTCTGGAATTCATGCTAAAACCCAAGACATTATATCATGACTGTCAGTATCAGAAAGTTGAAAGTGTATATTCAATCAAATAATTAATGAATTTCTTCTATAACTAGGCATGGGGAATGGTGTAAATATGAGGCACTCTCATTAACTACTTTAGATTGAAGAGCACGCTGATAACTGGATCAATTCCACTATGGATAATAAGGGCAGTGATATAAGACACCTCGGGGTTCCTTGGAAATACAAAAGATGGTCATGTGAGCCAGCTTTGGGTTTTCAGCAAGCTCCTGGAGAAGGCGTCCCAAGATTGTCTGAAAGCTGTGGTTTGCAAAGTTTAGGGCTCCTAAGTGTCACTTGGAGATCTTTTCAAAAATATGCATCTCCAGACTTCTCTTCCCAGAGATTCTAAGTCAGTTTCGTAAGGGAGGCTGTTTTCTCTGCAGGGGCCTCGGCGGTCTGTGGACCCTACCCTGAGCTACTGTGTTGTAAAGGATGCATAGAAATTATCCAGTGGTATTTTAGATAACATCCCATTGAGATGCTCAGAACATAAAAAATCTCAATTTCAAATGAGTCTATAGTTGCTTTGGGGAAAGCTGAGGTTATGAACATTGAGTGCTTATGGTTTATGTATGGTTTTATGGCTTAAAAAAAAAAGCTTGGTTAATAGACTTGTTAGACCTGTGTTTCTCTGTCTCCTGAATATGATGGTAGGCCACTTATGAGACAAGTGACTGGGGACAGTATGATTAAAGAGGGCCTTTAATTAGTGGCACAGCTAACGGTGCAAAAGTGGAGGCATCTGCCACAGTTGCTAAATATAATTGCCAGGGAAAAGTTTATAAATATTCATTTCAATGTATTTCTCAGAGCCTTGTGTTTGGAACCACAGCTGCTGGGCTGCCTAAAGCACACAAATGTACCACCAGTAGTGAGTTCTTACGGGAAGAAAAAAGGCTTTATCTTTAATGTACAGGCACTTGAGTCAAGACCACGGATCGGTGATTTCTATAGCTAAGGTTCTGCGTGTCATATTTATTAGACAGTGTTACTACTTACACTTTAGGTGTGCTGTACTTTCTCTGATTAGGACTTTCTCAGTTTAGTAGTGATTTTAATTTAACTTCTGCCGAATGACTAATATAATCTTTAATGTGTGATGTGATTAAGTTTTGAGTTTGCTTGCCAGAAAATTTGGCTAAAGATTATTAAAATGAGTTTCATTTTATTTTCAAACAGAAATCTGGAAAACCCATTTCACTTTGATATTGAAAACGAAGGGATTTGAGGGAGGCGAGGAAGGTGTTTGGTGTTAATCTTCTGAGTTGTTGTCTTGAGATGAGCATGGTGATGATTATTCATTGACATACTTGGGTCAGTATGTCTCCAAGTTGTGACTAAAATGACAGTGTTCCTGTGACAGACTCATTATACCCTCTCAGGTTATCTGGCTGGGGTCCTGCAAATGGGACTGACAAGAGACAGATGAACTAGAGCAGAGCATACAGATTTATGTAAGTTTTACATAATAGAAAGCCTTCATAAGGAAATGGAGACCCAAAGTAGCAGTTCAATATGTGAGCGGAAATACACAGCAAACACAGAGTCAGGGACCCACCTGGGAAAACCATCTCGAAGGGGGTATCTAGTTGCCGGAGAATAAGATGGACAAGGCTGGGATTAAAAATATGCAGATTCTCAAGGGTAAGGAAAGCAAGATACATCCATGACATCCTTCCCAGAGGCCAGAGGAAGGCCAAAGGCAGGACTCATGATGGGCAGATTAGAATGAGAGTGGGCACCAAGGAACCAAAGGTTGTCATGTGAGCTTGGTGCTGATTCCAGGTTTGGCCAAAAGTTTGTGCCTGTGGACTGGGTCTCAGCCAGGGGACTTTTGTCTCTCATGGAACATTTGTCAATGTCTGGAGACAGTTTTGGTAGTAAACAAATCTGCAGTAGAGTGAGACACAACTGGCGTCTAATGGGGAGAGCCCAGTGATGCTGCTAAATATACTATAATGCATAGAACAGTTCCCACAACCAAGACTTATCTGGCCCAAAATATCAATTGTGTATCAGTTGTGCTGAGAGTGAAATATCACTTAGGCAAGCAGATGAAGGTGGTATTGCTGATAAATACACATCTCAAAGGACTTATTACGTTTAGTAAACTAGGTGAATTATTCCAGTTTGCACTAGTTTTCAGATTTCTTAAAGACCAACACCTTAGGTGGCAATTGCCTGGTCTAAATTCTGGAAAGAAAGATGCAATTCAAAATATTCTCAACCATTATGTGTTTGAAGATGATATGACCATAATAGTTTTTTATTAAATTCAACTGAAAACTTGAGTATATATATTTTTTAATCAAACATAAGGAGTTTTGTTGATGCTTTTTCACATTTCCCTTTTCTTCTCATTATTTTAGATCCACTTCTGAAATGCATTTCTTCACAAGGGTATCCAGGTAAACCCTCTGCGTTGTGTTCTTCTGTCAGCATTACAAAGAATACCATAAAAATCTTCCAGGGTTCCACTGGCCTTCTCTTCTACATTGCAGAGTTTGGTTTAAAGTCAGGCTTACAAATGGTACAATGCACTGATCACATTGTCTTGTTTGGAAGTAAAAATCTTTTGTAGTTTCGGGATCATCATCCAAAATGGTATGCACAGTTTAGCAGCTTTTAATGTTAGGAAAAACGTTAAAATATATATGCACTGAAGAGTGTTTAGTTCTGATTTAATGAACTTCCTATTGCCATTTTTAGATCTGAATATAGAAGCCATTTGAATTTTAAGGTCTTTGTTGACTACAAGAATTGGATTTCAAGTAAATGTTGTTGGGGAGCTGGAGGGAGGTTTCCTGCTTCCCTCCTTGGGTTCTTTTGGCTGCTTGAACAATTAAAATCACATAAGACAGTTAACAGGAGAGAACAATAGGTACCTACAGGGAATGCGCACAAACATTTAGATTCCAAAGACTGGCCAAGGGAAGCATAGGTGTCCTTCTGGCCTGAGGAGGAGGAGGTAGCAGTCTGAAACTTCAATGGGAAGGGAGGCCACTCAGAGGAAATGAAGAAAAGTTAATGTTTGGTAATCAAATGTTTGTTGGGCCATACAAAATGGATGAGTCACAGAGAGGATCTTCTTCCCTATCACACCTCTTAGTTCATATATAACATAGTTACCTACAATGGTATCTTCCTTCCTGGAGCAGATCCTCTATCTAAACTCTTTTAGGCAGTTAGGTGGAAGGTCAAAGGTTCTTGCTGAGTCCTTTCATTACTGAAAATAATTAGCCTAAGATAATCATTATGCCAAAGAGACATATTTCAGGTGGCAAATTTTGGTCCCCTACAATGGCAAAGACTTAGGTCTGTCTTGTCACTAATAAAAAATATTCCCTTCATTCTGTCTTGTAATAAGAACACAGGGAAAAGTGTTAAGAATGGTTAGGTGAAATGACAACTGGAAACTTGTCATGTTGGGGTTCTCTTTTGACTGTCTTTTCTTGAAAAGTCTGAGTTGTTTGGGATGAGAATGTGATGGCTCTGCTCTGTTTGTCTAGTTCACTTACCATATACCCATGTGTGCTTCCCCAAAGCGTGACCTGTGCCTAGTTAAAGGCACAATGCAAAATGGGTTTCTTTTACTGCCCTGCCAGACCAGTTGGCAGTGGGTGCATTAGGTCCCTAGAGGCTGAGAAGCATCTGACTGATCTGTAATGTCCGCTGCTGGCACCCAGGGAGGCTATTGACTGACCATCCTCACTAGGCCCTTTAACTCTGCTTTTTCTAGTGCAACATCTCCAGAGCTGGGCACGGCCTGTTCTTCCAGTGTGGGGCTGCATGTTTGCTTTTTATCTGAACGAAAGAACAAAAGTTAAACTTTTGTAACAAATAACCCCTGGATTGATGTTGGAATGCTCATTTTGGTCATTCATGTGTTTGTTTCATGTTTGGTCGTGTATCTAGAGGGAAATGTGGGAAGTTCTATAACATGAAGTGGCTGTCAACTGTATACTCTATGACACTTTTTTTGGCTTGCAGTGTTTTGAAGTATGTTATCATTGATATCCTCTGTGTCTAGTTTAATCAAAATGTGCCATTTTTAATTTTTTTAAAAGATTTTATGTATTTATTTTTATAGGGAGGGAAGGGAGGGAGAAAGAGAGGGAGAGAAACATCAATCAGTTGCTTCTCATAGGTGCAAGGGCCTGGGGACCAAACCTGCAACCCAGGCATGTACCCTGACTGGGAATCAAACCAGCAACCTTTCGCTTCATAGGATTCCAACACACTGAACCACAAAGGTCAGGGCTGAAACTATACCTTTAAACAGTAGACTCTTTGCTGTACTGTAATGAGATGGGACATGGCCTCGAACATCTTTTCATTTATACAGAGGTTTGATCCTTATCTTAGGTAAATAATTCCAAAAGTGTAGTCAAAATGGTTTTTTTTTATTTCACAAAAATTTATTTCAGATATGATGAGGGTACCAATAGTATACTATCTAGTACATCTTTTTGAGACATAAGCCTATTTTGTCTGTTACTTTCAGATAACATTTTCAATAATGTACAAGTAAGTAACTCCTTTCAAGTGAAACAGGTTTCAAAATTCTGGACCATTGTGCAAATGGAGGCATGTCAGGGTCGCCACTATTGCAGATTCTGAAATTATATTGTTGCTGAAAATGATGAGTGCTACCAATCAACAGCCGTGGCTATGTGGTTAAGTCCTTGGAAAGTTGCTTTTCTAACCTGTTTCCGAAGCTTCCAGATTTAAGCTTCCAGCGGCTTCTGGCCTCATGTTCTAAGAGGAGGAAAACCAGCACACTTTGATTAGTTTGCAGGACAGCTGGTTATTGGTAGACAAAGTAGACATGTACTGTCAGAGATTCAGCTAACATGAGCACCTGGCTGATGGGCGTTGGTTGAAAACTGCCATTCATGAGTTGGAAAACTCAGCAAGTCAGCACTGGGGACAACATATCTATCAAGATTTTCTTTCGGTCTGAGAGCCACTGATTGAAGTTTTGCAACAGATTTCCTGCCATACCTTCATATTACTGTATCAGAGTACAAAAGCAAGATTTTCAAAATGAATGAAGCCTATTAAACATAGTGCACTTAATTACAAATATTAAAAGGATGGTTCTATTGGAGCATGTTCTGTGCTATTAATAATAGAATACACAGTTAAAGATACATTTATTCATTTAAATTTCTCATTTGTGTATGTGAGGCAGGCAAATCACTTAGCATAGTCTAGGTCAGGGATCAGCAAAGCAGGGCTCCAGGGAGAAATCTGGTCCTGGGCCCTCATTTACATGTTCCCTGGCTGCTTGGTGTTGTGAGGCCCACTTGAGTAGTAGTTACATCAGACACTGTGTGGCTGGCCAAGCCAAAAGTACTTCCTAGCTGGCCTTTTACACACATAATTTGCTTGACCCTTGAGTCAGGTTAATAAGGCAAGAATGCTAAAGAGATGTCCTGCCTTATCTTTCCTTTAGGTAATATTTTTTAGAATGCCTCTCATATGTGGCTCTGCATTGCCATAGTCCTGAGTGTTTGGAAAAAAGAACTGGTTTCCAGTTCAGCCCTGGCTGTTCTGATGTAATTGGTAGGGAGAGGGTCCTGGGGACCAGGACGTTTCATAGCTCACCAGGGAAATTTCACGTGCAGTCAAGTTTGAGAAGCATCACCTTAGGGTTCTGGGCACTAATGGGATGTGCACTTCTCTGTGAACTTGAGCTGCCCCTGAGTCACGTGACTGGATCCGTTCTTGCCTGCGTGCTTTGGTGGAGTACTGCTTGAGGCAAGTGATCCCCACATTTAGTGGAAAGAGTAAGGGCTTGGGAATAGCAGTCCTTCGGCAAACTATCAACTTCCTGAAACTTCCTTGGGGCTGTGGCAAAGACCTGAGATCTGGGCTGTGAGAAACAGCGCTGATGCTCTAGACTTGGGACAAAATGTAAAAGCCAAGGGCTTCCATTGTGTGTGTCTGCAGTGCTTTCCTTAGCTCTCTCGTGGCTACGTTTACCAACAAATGGAGAAAATTGATTGGCAGTTGTCCTGGTGGTGGTCTTTCAAGCAAACGTCAATGCATGGTGATCTGAAGTTCCACAACTCTGGCCATGGTGGAATCCTTTTCCTGCATGGATTATTTCAGTAAAAATCTTACTTCTGAATGCCTGCCACGTAGTGTTATTTTGAAGCTCTTTGCCTGGGTATCCTTATAAACACTGTTTAAAGAATCTTTATCAGCATTTTCCCCTGGAATTTATAAATCACTTAGTATGATTTGATGTGAACCCACTGGCAGGTTGTTTGCATGTTTGTTTGTTTGAGCTTAATTGAGTCATGCATATGGAGTATTCAGGAGATAGCAGGTCACATCTTATAAAATGGCTTGCCAGTTAACGCACGTCTGTCTGAGCCATTTAAAATGATTGATTAGTTAATTTCCACAATGAAAAAATACTGTTCTCATTTTACAAATGAGGGAAATTAGGCAAAAAGAGGACAGAGACCTTCTATAAGGCCACGCAGCAAGGCAGAGGCATTGGGACCTGGAACTCAAGGTTCCTCGCTCCCCAGGCTGAACTTTTCCCCTTTGTCCCCATTCCCCCACGCGAGGCAGGAAGAACGCCTTGTTGGTATACATGTTCTCTAAATGCAGAGCAGCCCCAGCAGATACTTGTAGTAAAACACCAGAGCAAGTTTGTTCCTGCCTCGAGCAACACTTCTTCAAACTTGATTCTTATATTTTGTTCACAATGGCTTAAATGCCAATCGATCCATTAAGAAACATATGTTTTGCTTTTTGAAGTGAAACTAGGACTCTGGGTAGGCAGCATCATGTGCACAGAAGTCAGGAAGTAATTCCACGCATGTTCTATAGGGAAGGCAATAACGACAGCATGCTTTCTGAATGGGATGATGCAGCACATGGAGGGGCTGCCCCGTTCCTTTGGAAGGCTTTTAGAAGAGGTGCTGCGGACCCTTGACAAGCCAGAATAGAAGGAAAACAGAAATGTGCCCGACTTAATGATACCTCAAAAGAGAAAATGTTGAAAATATCCTTGTTAGAAGTTTATTACAATTTTTAATTTCTAGACTAAGTACCGACAGAGAGCCTTTTTCTGTACAATGTAATCATGGTAACATTCATGACGGTGCCCCTGAGGGGAAGCAAGACGCTCAGTTATCAGACAAAACCCACTTCTTTCTGTATACTTTCTAGGGCAGCAGAGTAAGTTTGTTAAACTGCAGAAAAGAGTTTGTAATGATGGCTAAGCCATGTTTCTCCACCAACAACTCCTGTTACCTGAGTTTATTGCCTTAATGCTTTAAATGTATAGGGACTTGGCTTGAGCTAATAAATGTGTTCAGGATCATGCTTGGGAGAACACCTTTTTGTAAAACAAGACTGTTTTGCCCCCTTAAAAGATGGTTAAGGGTTTCTGTAGCAGGGGCACATCTGGAAAAAGAAGTGAATTGTACTATTTGTTCATTTTAAGTTGAATGGGTAGAAGTAAACATGTGAATTAATTTGGATTTATTGTTACTTGATCTCTGTTCTCATGCAGCATACTATCTACGTTGGGGGGTGGGTGTGACAATAAGCAGAGAGTCACATAAGTCTAGATGTGGTTCATGCTGTACGCAAGCACCAAGGAGCCCCTGCACAGCAGGGCACCTGCTAGACCAACTCTCAGCGTGCTCATCAGTTCGATGTGTAAGGAACAAATGAGACAGTTAGCACTAGTGGCACACAGTACATTTATGCTGGTTCCCTTGATCCCTGAGTTGTCCAGGGTGATGAGGAGCAGTCTGGGTGGCTGCTGGTCACATACAAGGTTTGTGTCTGGGAAACATGGTTCCGAGGAAATGCCCAGTGTTGTAAGGAAACCACTGGGAAACCTGCCCATCCTTCTTTTGAGATAGAGTCCCTTTATCAGCCTGCAGTGAATGCGAGCAGGTCTTCTCTGCAGAGGGAGGGAGACTTTCCCATAATTTAATGGCTCAGGGTCCAGAGGACACAAACCAGGTGAGGGAGTAAATCTGTGACCCAGGGCTATAATATCTTTAGCTTTAGGCTGTTTGCTACCCAAATATCCTTAGACAAAGCCCTCAGAGCCCTTGACTCAGAAGTCTATAGAATAACCTGTATTATCTCCCAACACCAAAATTATGTGATATTATGTGACATGACCAAAGGGTGTCAGAGATATGGGAGCTGACCTCATACATCACACATGAAGACTGCAACTTATACACATAACTCAGGAATAGTGTTTTATGAGAGGACAACATGAGGTGTGCAATGTGCTTGGTGTGTTCAGGGGACTTCAAGAAGACCAGACTGGACCCTGGCTGGCGTGGCTCAGTGGGTTGAGTGCTGGCCTGTGAACTGAAAGGTCACCAGTTCAATTCCCTGTCAGGGCGCCTGCCTGGGTTTTGGGCCAGGACCCCAGTTGGGGTGTGCAAGAAACAACTGATCGATGTATCTCTCGCCATCAGTGTTTCTCTCCCTCTCTTTCTCCCTTACTTCCCGTCTCTCTAAATACAAATAAATAAAACTTTTAAAAAAATGAAGAAGAGCTGACTGGCAGGAATGGTACAGGCAAGCAGAGGGGTGGTGGACCAGCTGGGTAAAGGCAGGAACCAGGTCACTCCAGATCTGTGTTCATGAGCTGTGTTTGAACTTGTGAGTCCATCAGAAGCATCAGTTGAGCCTGGATCTGTCTTAAGGGACCTTCTGGATTGTCACATTATAGGTTCAAACCAGGCAGTGGGTAAACACACCATTTTACCAAGCAGTGGGTAAATACATCATTTTATCTGGTTCCATGCAGAATTTTAAAATAAAGAAATAGAATGAGATAGAAAATATCAGATAGGGTTATATGTAGTGGAGTAACATTTCATGAAATTTTGTGTTTTCATATTTTGAATAACTTGTATTTTTTATTTTTACAATTTTTTTATTTTATTAAAAATTTTATTTATTGATAGATTTTTAGAGACTGAGAGAAACATCGATTTGTTGTTCCACTTATTTATACATTTATTTGTTGACTCCTGTACGTGCCCCGACTAGGGGAATGAACCCCCATCTTTGGTGTATCAGTCCAGTGCTCTATCCAATGAGATACCTGGCCAGTGTCCATTTTTTCTGTTTTGACCTCTCTTTTAGAATCCAGAGAGGACTCACAGTCAATGGCGTCTTAAGATTTGATGAAATATTGTATGTGTTTTTCACATCTGCATGTGTGATGTGGGTTGCCCTGCAGTATTTATTTATGCCTGTGGGTCTCAGTCAGTATTTCACCTGTCGAGCCCTAGTTAATGGTAGCACATTTGGGGAAGGCTGGGGGAGGTAGGTACAATGCTCTGTAGAAAATAATGCCCCCATTTTGAGTTGGGTGATTCAGAGGAGATAGAAGTAGCTCTGGGCTCTGGCAAATAGAGTTCTTACTTGGGCCAACAATATGATAGCACTGTGCCCTGTTTGGGAAACCAGCAGGAGTTAAGACTGGGCCTTTAGTGCTTTTGTGTCCTAGGATGGTTTCCTAGACAAAACTTGTGGTAGAAAGAACCAGACCACACCCCCTTTTGAAGCAAGGGGCTGCCGGGCTGTGACCCCGGGGAGCCAGCCTCAGGAGGAGCAGGTTGCTCTTTCCTGGATTCATCACGTCTGACCACTTCTCAACCAGACCCAAGGTATGGTTTGTTCACTCTCTATATATTTCAATGGCCTATGTAGAGGGGTTACTCATGGGGAATGTGCTCAAGGAGACATCCCACCTGACTCTCTGCTTTAGGAGTATAAGGTTTGGGGACTGGGCCTCTAGGACTAAATGGAAGCCCGGCCAATGCCCTTCTAGACCCAAGTCAAACTCCCACAGTGTTGGATTGGGCTTATGGAAACCCATCTGTACACATAAGAGTTCAATTCTTTTAAGACTAAGCTTGAGGCTCTGGGTGAGATCCATTGCTTTAAGGCTGAGGAGGGATGGATGCCTTGGCAGAAATCCTTGTGTGACTTCTGTGTTGTCATATCTTGAGAGGACAGACATAAGTGATGGGCAGGCAAAAATGAACACAGGTAGGTTGAGGCAACACATGGGAGGAGGGCATACGAACATGCTTGTCATTCCTTAAAAGTAAATCCCTGTGCTTCTGTCCCTCCCTGTCTTCATTGCTCCTGCGCAGATACTAAGTGGGAATGGAGGACCATCTTTTTATTAGTATGAGGCTGGGCTGCAGCACACTTTCTCTAACTTCATCTTTGCAACCTGTTTACGTGTAGTTCCGGTGGTGTAGCCTTTTCCCCTTTTCCAAGGAGGCGAATTTAGTCACATCATATTTCCAGCAAGTACTCCAAAAACACACCCTTTACTAGTTGTCGCATCAGTGAAGGATGCCCTGGACCAGTAAATGAACAAGTAACAATTTGTCCTTCACCTAACTCTTTGTTCACACCACAGCTTCTTCCCTTATATGTGGGCTACATAACATCCAGAGGCATCCTTGAGCTTGACAAAGTGACAGATTTTGCTGTGTTTGTTAATTCTTCTCAAGTATAACAGGATTTTTAAACGTACTTTTAGTGCATTATGAAGAGAAACTGTCATTTTAATGCATTATGAAGTAAAATCTGGTAGTTAATTTTAAAAGCAGTTTGAAAATAAACATTATAGTGAAATTTTCCCAATTTTCTTGTTTTTTGGCTTATCTATAGCAAATTATGTTCTCAAATATTAAGTCCCCAGGTTATTTTACTTCTGTTACTGACATGAGACTATAGTTAGAAATGGATATCTTGATGCATACAAATTAATTATCTTCTTCTGAGTCAATATATTTAGTAAGCAATTGCTATTACTAACAGATTTTCTAATTAAGATAATGGGTGTTGATTTTTTTGTGTGCGTTCACAATAGACTTGTTCCAAACACAAGCTGGTGTTTTATGGTCTTTTCATATTTGAGTGACAGGAAAACTTCTACAGATTCAATAGAATTCAGTGAGAACAGGGAAACAATTTTGTTGGATACTTTGTCAAAGCTTTAAGCTCTTTAATATCCAGTGGGTTTGCTTTTATTGCTATGGTGCTATCCCCACCCAAAACACAAATAAAAATATTCCAGAAGAGAAAGTATTTTACATGAATCCAATCTGTTTTCTTTTTTATATTCTGGAAAAATATTATTTGTTGTAAAATATTATGTAACTGTTTCATATGCTGTTTTGTATTTTTTTTATCGGACTCATATAATACATCATTTAGGAAAAAATGTCACAGAATAAATACTGAAGACATCTACTATACTCTAAATATTGTAATTCTTGGGGATTGAAAGCTAAGTTGATGAACTCACTTTCACTTAGAGGTAGTTTTTCTCTGCAAGGGGAATGCTAACAGAGACCATGCAGCACGTCATGCAATTTTACAGAAATTGTAATGCCGATGCATCATTAGGATTCCTCGGGTACTTATTGGATTTATGGGAAGTTGTCTTTGCTATTGAAAGGTTGGCATTACTGCACAGGAATGGTGGCACTTCACCGACAGTCTTGTCAAGGCCTGTGACTACATTCTGCCTTGTAGCTCAGAACCAGTGATAGATAATAAGTAAACAAATGCATGCGGCTGTGTTCCACTAAAACTTCATTTACAAAAGCAGGCTCCAGTTGGCTTTGGCCTGCCAATTGTTTAATCAAAGAGAAGCCCACAGGGGAGGAGCATTAGCATCCCCTGGGCTCATTAGTAATACTGTATAGCATGACAGGCCCAACCTCTGGCCTACTGAAGCAGAATCTACATTTTAACAAGATACCTTAGAGATTCATAAGCTCCTTAAAGTTGGAGGAACACTAGTCTTAAACTGCCCTTCAAAGAAAAAGAACAAGTAGCTCCCAAGGAAATTCTGTGCAATGAATTTGTGTGAAATTTTGACTGGCTTAACAATATACTGAGTGTGTAGGGAGCAAGCTGTTTCACTGTGGACTTCTAAATGCTAAAGTAAGGAGATTTTTATCTGGGACACCATAACCCCACTTTCTGCTTTAGATTTTGTTAAATGCTTTATTCCATTTCTAAAGGGAAGAATCTCCCAATTTCTTGTCCTTGAAAATACTGGCTATGGATACCTCTGCATGAGGGAATGGGTGGAGTGAATTATTTCATATATATAAATATGAAACACGGACACACAGACACACACACACACACACACACACACACACACACATTTACCTTACAGGACACTTGGTCCTGTTCAAAATGTCCACAGAGACTTTCTTTCCATACTACAAGATCCCTGATATTTGGTCCTGTCTCAAAATGTCTATGGGGACATTTTATTTATGATTTATTATAGAATACAAACATTGAACCTTGTTCAAATTGTACAGACTTTATTTTCTTGTAATTCATGAGCAATATTGAATTTCATGTTGATTCTTGTTCTTCCTGGTCTTGAAGTTCATCAGTGTAACTCTGGAGTTAGTGAGCAATTGCTATCGACTACATATTGGCCCAATTATTGCCTTGATAGATAATTGTTCTATGTGAATGGTTTTAACCAATACAAATTTGATTCCTTTGGTGTTACCTTGAGATTGCTGGCAGTATTTGAGTGTGACCACAAACAACCTGGGTAGCAGCTTCTTCATGACTCTGCTCTTTGTCTTTTCACATTTCAAGAACCTTTCAGCAAGTCCCAGATGTCTCTGCATGTTGTGGGAAAGGGCCAGATATCAAATATCTTTCACATGGACCAGAGTTCTCCCTGGACAGTTTGGACAGGATCAACTATCCACTAATCAAATGTCTTCACTGTCCTTCTATTTTCTGTCTAAGTCTCTGCCACCAAATTATATCCATGGCATTTCTGAGCCCCAAATTTTGTTATTTTTCCACTGACATTATTTTCCCTCCATTGTAGGTCCATCCATCTGACTGTACCCCAGCTTCCCAGCCTCCAATGTGGGCCACAGTTGGGATACAACAATACAACAGGGTTTCTTTCTCTGTTGTGGGGGCTGTCCCGTGGGCTGGCCTCTCCTCATTCAATGCCAATGATCCCCTTAATTCTGCTCTCTGCCCCCTGCAGTTGTGATGGCCAACAATATCTCCAAGTGTGCTTTGGGCAACAATGGGTCCTGGGCTGAGGACTGCTAAGTCACAGGGATACTGAGAAATAAAGGCGTTCCTGGTTTATCTCAGGGCAGCTAGGGGCCTATGATATTCTCTTTGTTTATGCAATGAGACATAATAGTGTTATTGTCCATGGAAGTCATGAAATGAAAAGTTTGAGAAGCACAGTAAAAGCCATAGCACCACCCCTGCTGTGGGCTATGGCCCTCCGTCAGCTCTTCCTCCTCCCCGAACTCATTGCCCCTTTTCAGCTGCTGATCCATCCCCCTTCCTGTTATGTATCACTTCTGGTTCCCTTTTGTTCTTTATAACCATTTGAAATGATCTCAAGTGATAGAGAAGGTAAATATGTATTGTGTTGGGCATTTTGAACTAAAATATCCACCATAATGTTGTCTAAAGTAATATATGGGAGCTGGGGAACAAATTGACTTTTATAGTTTAAAAGTCTTCTTTCAAATTGGAATTTTGCCATGATTTAGTTTCCATCATGCGGTGTATGGTGTATTTTCAGAAACCGCCACCAAACAATGTGATTTGTGGAGCTGAGTCCACGGTTGGGAATATGAGTGTCCTCTATGAGCAAGAGTGCTGGCATTTTGCTCTGTTTGTATGAGTAATCATGGCCCTCAAAAATGTTCCCGATTTGATCAACTCTACTTCATTTACTCCTTTAAAGAAACCTCTTCATAGTGTTCAGTGATTAAAATATTAAGTTTTCAAATATTGAACTTCTCCATTTGCTTACTTCTTGAATTTGTGGTATGCAAATTTGCGGTTGATTCCACTGACTGTAATAACAGTTGCCGGAGGGAGTAAGTCTGGGTCTGCCAGAGAATACACTCTGTAATCTATCTCCTGGGACAAAAGCGGTGCATAGCCAATGTGATGGATATTTTCATTTGGATATTTCGTCGTTTTCCAAACAGAAAAAGAAGATTATACCTCAGTGTTCTTTCTAGTACATACCACGCCTTTGTGAATATCATAAATTGACTTAGCAATTGATTCCATTTCTCCATCCTTGCCTTCGGCCATGTTTGATGTAAGGTGACTTTTCAGTTTCTCCCCTCAATCGATGGAGTCTGCTTCTCCTAGCCTCCTCCCAGAGGATGACCTTTTGCCTTGATTTGGCAAATGGAATGCAGGTACAATGATGAAGCGTCTGTTCTAAGCCTAGACCTTAAGGCACCCTTTGCACTTCATTTCTCTGGGTCTTGGAGCACTGCCCACCTCCCATGAGAACAAACCAGGGCTAGACTTCTGGACGCTGATAGACCACATGGGACAGAGAAGAGCTGTTCGGATGAGGACACATTAGACCACCAGTCCTAGCCAACCCAACATCTGAGTGCAGGTCCTTGGCTGAGCTCCACCTACAAGTACTGCCCAGGTGAGCCCAGTCCAGTTGCCACCTGCAGAGCCATAAGCTAGGTCAACAGATGTAAGTCACGGTTGTTGTTTTAAGCCACTAGATTTTGGTTATGATTTGTTATACAGCAAAATCTAACTTATCCAGTGAGAACTGGAAAAAGTTCTCCTTTTGGGTGGATGAGTTAGATAACATTGCCCTTATTTTGGTATAGACCTTTGGAGAGTACACATGGTTACCCCCTTCCTTAGGTTTCCTGACTCCAGGCTATACCCTTCACAGTTGGAAGCCATAGCTTGGAGACCTGGAAGCCCAGCCATATACAAGCTGCATTATCTCCAGGAGGCAACCTCATCTCTAAAAAGCCTCTGGGTTGGTTTTTCCAAGTTTGGAAATCTAAATGAACTCATGACCTACCCATAATATACCCCCACGAGGCTTTTATTGCAAGGCAAAGGATTGGGTGCAGCAAGAGAAAGCACATGTGGCCAAGCATTGAGGTCTCAGAGATATTCCAATGACCCCAGATCTCCAGGGTCCTTTTCTTTGCGTGCACAGGGCTGGTCTTAGTCATTGACTTGAATGTCCATATCTGTGTGAGGGATCTTGACTAGAGGAGAGTTCAAAGTAGCTCTCAATACAGGGCGCTCCTAAGTCCTCTTGTCATAACCCAGTTAGGGATGTCACACAGGTTGGGACAGTTGTAAACCATTAGTAAAGAAACTAACCACGGCTGTTTCTAACCACATAAAACATATATCATAAACCCAACTGCCTCTATCTTGTCCAGAAGTCTTAACCAGCCATTCAGCATCCTTAGAGACATAGAGGTTTTCCCCATCTAGTAAATGAGTTCCACCTGCACAGTCTCAGTTTCCTTACCTGTAAAACACAGTTAACTATAAATCTTTTCATAGGATTCCTATGAGGATTCCCTGACTTGACTCATGCAGAATCTTATTGCGAGTGCCTGCAACTTGGCAACCACTCAACAATGCTATTCCTGTTATTGAATGAATGAAGAACACTCAACTAGGACTCAGGATTTGAATTCAAGCACGGTGACCTTGGGCACAGCAGCTCAGCTACGTGAGCCTCAGTTTCCTCTTGTGAAATTAGAGAAGTAATGATCAGGGCATTCATAACCATTGCTTACATCATGGACACTTAATTGAATTGATGCCTTCGAACCCAAGTGAGAAAACGCTTTTATTGTCAATAGCTTATGCAGGTTAGCATCTTCTAAATGGAAAAGCTAGAACAATGACTTCTATTTATTCCTACTTCTGAGAGGATAGTGCATAATTATGAAGATAAGTAAGCAAACTAAAGAAGCTTTGAGGTTTAGAAGAATCTATTATTGAAGAACAGGGTGCAAAACTTATGGCATTGAGAGTTCAGGCATCACAGGGAATAATTTTTAAGGTTATTTTGGTGTTTGGGCTCCACTGTGGTCCATGAATTATTGGTGATCAGTGGCTTTCATCAGTGGTCCATGGACTGATGAAGAAATTAAGTGGGGATACCACTTTCTAAATACCTGTATCTGAGAGGAGAATGAGCAGGTGAGTGAAAAGTTTAGTTTGCCACAGTGCCCTTCTTAACTAACACTTGATTTTAGCTCATTAACAGTATTGTATACATATATAGAAGTAATGGAATAATCCATATACTAAAATATTCCATTTTAATATTGGATGGGCCAAAAAGTTCATTTAGTTTTTTCTATACAATGGCTCCAGTAGCACTTTGCTGTCTCTAAATTCATTGAAAACAATTAATATGTTAAGTGCCAAGCCTGTTTTGTCTTCCTTTCCATTTAGTATAGTGTCAGTCACTTGGTGATTGACATGGCATTTAATGTGTTAATTTTGTTAGAGTGTTCTATGACAACTCTCATATCACCGTGCGTTTAAAAAAAATCTTACCAAAATTGGTGAATTTTTGTGCAGCCATTTTAATATTGAAGGTAGAAGATACACAACATTTTCAGTGTATTATGCTTTATTGTTTCAAGAAAGGCAAGTATGCAACTAAAATGCAAAAAATGATTTGTGCAGTGTATGGAGAAGGTGCTATGACAGAGCAAATATGTCAGAAGTGGTTTGCAAAGTTTCTTGGCACTATTGACATTTTAGCCAAATAATTCTCTACTGTGGGGCTGTCTTATGCATTGGAAGACATTTAGCAGCACCCCTGGCCTCTACCCACTAGAAGCCAATAGTGGGAGACAGCCGACATACTCAAAATATCCAGCTCAATCAAGTCATCAGTGCAAATGAAAAATGTATCTCCTATTTTATGGAAAAAACTAAATGGACATTTTGGCCAACCCAATATATTTGTTTAAAAATAAAAGCCCTGAAAAGACCTTGAAAGGTTAACATTTAGGTAATTAAAAGAAAACTTTTGTGGGGGAAAAGTTTAAATACTTTATGCTAAGTTTCCTTTTCCTGGTTTTCAAAGCAGCCAATACATAAACAGTACCCTCATTAAATCTGAATGTAAGGAAATAAGTTGACCAAGTGTGTTCACTGGGAAAAGCTTAAATAGATGAAATGCAAATACTTGCTTTAAAAATATGATTAAATGCATCGTGTTTCCAAGTCACTTTACTCTTTATTGGAATTAGTTTTCATTTAGGAGGCAGATAGTTAAATTGTAATGTACTTATTTTCATCCAGACTTGAATGGAACTAATAGTAAAATTTAGGATCTTGCGTCCATGGGTTAATCGATAATCCTGAAAGTAGTTTTTCCCACCTGGAATTTTTTAAAATTTTATTTAAAAATTGCATAGTAACATAATTTAACATTTATAAAGTAAGAAGGGAATTCACTCAGGAGTCCATTATTTTGTATATTCTTTCTGCTTGAGAAGTTCACTCTTAAATCCTGTCTCTGTAAGAAAGGTGCCCCTGCAGTCTGAAAGGACCATATGGACCAAGTAAATATTAACCTGATTCATCTTCCTACTTTACATGGAATGGTAATGCAGCCAGACAGTTTAAATACCTGCCACTTGCCAGCCTCTCATTTGTGGTTTCCCACAAGTCAAAGACAGTGTAGTATATTTTCCCTAACTGCAGATGTTTGACATTTTGAACCATAATAAATGTACCAAAAGTTTTTAAACCATTATATTGTTCTACCTCATTTAAAGATAAATATCCATTTGCCTTAAAATGGAATAAAGTATATGAATCATAGAAAAAATGACACATTCTATGAGCCATACGCATAAACTCTAGAAGTGGGCTAATGTTAAAAAATTATTGTGGACAGGAAATTATGTGCTTGAAATTTTGCAAGCACATGATTCATTATCTAAGCTACAGTGAGCTTGTTTTTGTATCTAGAATGTGTATTTGTAAGATGGCAACCACCGGACATATTACTTTTTTTGGACTCATAGTTCCAGAGGTGTGGCCAAGATGAAAGGTAACTGAAATTAGCCAATGTTTATGAAAAAGGAATTATGATCTTCCACAAAGGTAGCTGAGATATAATAGTGTGAACCAAATGAATCCTTTATTCCTTCAGTTTAACCACAAAAAGAGCTGTGTCTGAAGATGCTATATAACCTAGGTTTTATTTTCTCTTGTGAATATTAAAATCTGAGCTATGAAATGGGTAAGTTATACTTTATAATTTCTGCAAAATTTCGATTTACTTTCATGACCCTATGTGGTCTATGATGTCAAGCAGAGTAAACATGTAAACATAACTTTTTCAACAAATGTTAGAAACATGATCCTCCCTTTTTCAGCTTTATCAATCCAACCAACCAAAGTTTGTTTGGGGTAAGATTTAATTAAAATTGAGGAGTCTTTTTGACATCTCACATAATTTATATAGAAGGCATGTATGTACCTGGCTAGAAGAAACATTCAGGTATGGATCTTTTTATTCATTTAGTTTGGGGCAAAAAAAACCACAGTAATGTGCACTTTCAGGAACATTATATGCACCAGATGTAGATGATGAACAGCTTCCTTGGGTCCTTCGATAATGGGTAGACTTTTCTGATGTGTATAAGGAACAACCAACATCTGTGGTTCTTCAGGAGCCTTTCCCTTTAAAAGATCCACTGTGTCTTCTGTGCAGTTGAATGCTTTTGTCAGTAGATATGGAAGCAGCCTTTACCTCTGTTCAAATCACAGAATATCACTGCCTTATTCTTAGATCTGCCTTTCACTGGAAAGGAAGTTTGACAGTAAGCTTTATCCTGTACCCTTTGTCTCCTTTTCGTATTTCAGGGAGAGAGCAAATCCTGCATTAAATTGGTTTAAGTGTGGGAATTAGCTTGTGTGAGACTAGTTATTGAGTTTGCATGCAAATTGAAATGCCTCCAACCTTCTCTTCCACCCTTCCTCCCTTCTTCCAGCCTTGCCCCCTCCCTCCCTCCCTCCTTCCTTCCTTCCTTCCTTCCTCCTTCCTCCTTCCTTCCTTCCTTCCTTCCTTCCTTCCTTCCTTCCTTCCTTCTTTTCTTTCTTTCTTTCTTTCTCTTTCTTTCTTTCTTTCTTTCTTTCTTTCTTTCTTTCTTTCTTTCTTTCTTTCTTTCTTTCTTTCTTTCTTTCTTTCCTTCTTCTTCCTTCCTTCCTTCCTTCCTTCCTTCCTTCCTTCCTCTTCCTTCCTTCCTTCCCTCCTTCCTTCCCTCCTTCCCTCCTCTCCTTCCTTCCTTCCTTCCTTTCTTCCTTCCTTCCTTCCTTCCTTCCCTCCCTCCCACTTTCCATTCTAACAAGGAAGAAATTACAACAATTCAAATACAAATAACTAAAAATTAACACTGAATCCATGCAGTATATACAAGGTCTATCCAGAAAATATCCAGCCATCTAATATGAAAATGGAGACACTCATTAAAGAAGATTCAATGACACCTCAGTCCCCTTCAAAGTTATGACCTTCTTGAGGAAAGTTGGTGCATTGGTAGCGGTTTGAACTAAGTGATTAGCAACTGCAGCACAATGTTCCTTCCGCTCTGGTAGCAGAAGCCGTGGAAAGAATTTTGCCATGATACATTTCGGGCCAAAATCCAAATCTTGGACACAGTAGTTTTTTGAATCCCCAGGTAGCTTCTACTGGGTAGCTAGTTAGATGGTAGAGCTGTGATTCAAACTGAGGAACTTTGGTTCTAGGGGCCATGATTTTAACAACTGTGATGCTGTAGATATTTGAAAATGAATTGGTGTAGTCAGTGTGTGTGTGTGTGTGTGTGCATGCATGTGCTGAAGTTATTGTGGCATCCCACATTAGACATAGTGTCAGTGGTCGTGTGGTAGCAGTCGACAGGAGTGTGATGTGAGAGAGATTACTGAGATATGCTTGAGATGTGGAAGTAGGAGCTGTGAGAGAGAGAATTGTGACCTTTTCCTTCGCTGGTTGCTCTGTGACCTTGGGCTATTGGGTGAACCCCTGAGCTTTGATTTCTTTGTTCTGAAAGTGGGGAAGCCCAGCAGAGCGGGGGAAATGAATTCTATTTTGGCCCTGCTGATTTCGAGGTATAGCAGGCCATCCATCTGGCTGTGCACAGCAGGTCAGTTTGAAATCTGGGTCTGGAGCTCAGGAAAGGGGTTAGGGCTATAAATGGACTTAGAAGTCACCTCCAGGCATGTGAAAGTTAAAATTGGTCATGGTGGGAGGGAGAGAAGCCCAGAGAAGAGGGTAAATTTAATATTCTCTCTCTTGAAAATGTTTTAAATATATTATTTACTTAATCTTTTTTCACGGCCATCTGTTATAAAAATTCTGGCAATATTTGCCAACTTTTAAAAATCTAGAATTAAAAAAGTAATATTATGAAAGTTTAGTTTAGTTAATGAAAAGTATCAAAATTTTGAATATTTTAGTTTGTAACAATGTAGCATCAATTTATACAAATCATGTAGTATTTTCATGGGAGTAGAAATAGTTATTTTAAAATATTGAAAAGTGACTAGTGTTTTTTGGGGTTTTTTATTTATTTAAATGTTGTATTGTTTTATACAAGGTCTCTCCAGTAAGTATCCAGCCACATAATATGAAAAAGAGGCACTTATTGAAGAAGATACAAGAAACATTGTACATAGTACAATGACACCCAAGTACCCTTCAAAGATATGACCTTCTTGAGGAAATGTGGTTCATCGGTAGTGGTTTGAATTAAGCCATTAGAACTGCAGAATGATTTCTTTCTGTTCTGGTAACAAAAACCATGGAATGAATTTCACCACGACACATTTTATGTTGAGAATCTGCATCAAAATCTTGGACACAGTAGTGTGTGGAATCCTCGGATCAGATTAGTTCTCACACTGTCAGTCGCGGATCTGTGTGGATTGCAGCCTGTACACGTTCAGCATTGTTAGGTGTTCTGCTTGTTGCAAGTCTTCCAGAATGTGGATCACTTCCACAGATTCTCAACCATCTTTGAAGCATTTGTACCACACTTTTATTTGTGCTACATGCATGGCATCATCCCTGAAAGCCTTCTGAATCATCCGAATAGTTTCCCCAGAGGAATGTTCAATGTTAACACAAAATTTGATGTGCATTCATTGCTCTACCCACTCAGTCATTTTGAATGTGATGGCCACACAGTACACATGCTCACTCAACAGCATCTACCACCCCCACTGACTAGTACAGTGAAGTCGTCATTGTTCACGCATGCGCATTCCAGTCCATTCTCTTTGGCTGCCGGGTTACATCAGTGTCGCACAAACTGTTCTTGTCATATTAACAATGGCTGGACTTTTTCTGGACAGACCTTGTATATCAATAGATACTTTGAAAAGTCTTTTACTCTCTGAGACCTAAAAATTGCCCTGTGGTTTTTTTAAATCAATTTTTAGAGAGAGAGAGGGAGGCGGGAGAGAGATTTTTGTTGTACAGCTACATCATATTTTTTCCAATTTTTTAAAGTATGATTATGTATTAAATTAATACTTGCAATTTTCATTTGAAGTAGTATTTCATAAGCATATGTACATTGGACTCTTTTTATGCTAGGGTAATCTAATTTATGAGCAGTTCTTTAGAACAGTGGGCCACAGATCAGTACTGGTCCATGCCTGTTAGGAACCACGCCACACAGCAGGTCAGCTTGAATGTAATGCACTTGACTCATGCCAAAACCATCCCCCCCTCCCTGGTCTGTGGAAAAATTGTCTTCCGTGAAACTGGCCCCTGGTACCAAAAAGGTTGGGGACCACTGCTTTAGAGGGAACACTTTTAAAATATTAACGGTAGGTTTCAGTAGATTAAATTCAAGAAAACTGGGCATAGAAGTTTTTCCATTATAATCATTTAGAAATGTTTCCAAACCCTTACATTGTGTATGGATAGCAACTTATTTTAACAACGAGTCAAGGTTGAAGATGAAATTGTTGATTTTACATTGTTGAAGTTTTCCCTTCAATCAGCTGATGGCTGTATTTAGATGATCAGGAGTCTCCGTTCACTAAATTTGACCTAAGATTTCATAGGGCACAAGTAAGGGAAAGGATATTTGTGTGAAAGGGAAGCGAAGCATGAGGTTGCTTTGTTATTCTATAGTTCAAGCTTGGAGTGATAGATGAATCTGGGATTCCCCAGGAATTCCAGATCATCCATAGAGGTAGCCTCAAGAGGAGGAACGAAGTGTTCTCATAACTTTCTGGAGTGAGAACTGATGACACTTGTCCAGGGTGACCCCTTTTCCAAAAAGCAAATGTTGAAAGAAATTCTTCCAGAAAATAAGTGAACCTTGAATGAATGCTTGTTGTCTAGAAAGTCCCTCAATCCCACCTCCAAAGCATCTAATGAACAGGATTTAATCAAAATGTAAAGAGTCAGTAGCTCTTAGACTAAGGCTGGGTACCATGTTACTAAGTTCAGTGCTTTCCTAATAACCAAATTTCTCCATTATTCTAGAGGTGTTAGAGTTGGCACATTCTGACTCCCTTCTCCTCTCTTAAACTAAAATGAAAAGCAACAACAACAAAAAAGTCAAAACTGAGAAGTGAACTATCTTTGATGAAAACAAGGTAGCAAGCTATGAAAGTCTGTCAAACAAACCCTAAACTACTGACCACGACAGGAAATTGGCACAATCAATGAAATTTAGCCTAAAATGAACTCCTGGAGAGAAGACAGTCATCTCAAGGAAGGGGGCTCTCTCCATGAATGGGGGATGTAGGTGTGAAAGAGCCAGTGAGGGTCCCCAGAAGAGCAGGAGCCAGGCATGGGTCTCTCCTGTTCTGCCAGCCAGCAAATGGGGTGGTAGGCTTGAAGGACAATTCACTCCGAGAAAGCCTGTATGAAGAAAGGCAGGCCAACTGGCAGGGTGGCCTGTGGAAGGAAATACAGTGCCTGGCAGTAGCTATGTAGCAGCTAATCTCAGCCAAAGATAAGTAAGTAATTTTGAGAACATGAAAATTCCACAACACATGCAAACCCTGACTATAAGGCTTCCCTGCAAGCCATATGCAGACCTTCTGCTCGCACCAAAAATAAGAATCCTCTAAGTGTTCCTGCAGTCAAAACTGGGTCACCTGGGGAGAGGGGTCAAGGACAGGGTCAGTCAAGAAGGCTGCCTCCAGAATTCTCCACAGCTGAGCTCAGTCCTGAAGTAGCCTCATATCTACAGTGCCTTGGAAAGGCCATAATGAAAGCCAAGAACCTTATGCTCAGCCAAGATATCATTCATGTTTAAAGGCAAGAGATACTTTTGAGCATTCAACTGAGTTTTACATCTGTGAGCTCTTCATGCAACAAAAGACTTGATTGTGAGATTTCTTTAACCAGGAAATAATAGAGAAGCTGAAATTAGTATTGTGTTTATTTCATTATAAAAGTTTAACAAATTGTGGGAATTAGGGTTATGGGAGAACATGCAATTATTTCATATCTTCCTAATTTATCATTACTAATATAATCAATTTAACATAATTAACAAAAATTCATGACATAAGATGATGTGGGAGAAGCTTGAGCATACGAATTTCCTCATGTTTCATAGCCAGGAATAAATATACTGCCTAAAATGAACCCATTAAGCAATAAAGGCTTTAGAAATTAATTATAAAAGTATTCATAAAAGTAGAAAGATAACTGTAAAGGAATCTAAAACACCATATATCAAATCCCAATTTTTTGAATGGAGCAAGGAGGGAAGCCAGGAGGAAGCATACCTGTATTTAGTTCCCTTAGAGTCCAGATTTTCTAGGCCCTTTCTAAAATTAGCTCAGTGAACTGCACTGAATTCTGGTTTCCCTTAATGTGGTTTCAGTTACCTGTGGTCAACTGTGGTCTGAAAATATTAAATGGGAAATGCCAGAAGTAAACAATTCATAAGTTGTAAATTGCTGCCATTCTGGGGAGCATGATGAAATTGTTCACCACGGCCCTGTCCCCAACTGGACAGGAAGCATCTCTGTCACCACTCTATCTGTTCCCGGCCTGTTTGCCACTGAGACTCCTCACTTGTCAGATCCACTGTTTCGGCATTGCAGTGCCTATGTTCTAGTAACCCCTACTTTAGTGTTACAATTCTTCTGTCTTATTATTAGTTATTGTGTTTTACCTGTTACTGTGCCTGGTTTATTAATTAAATCTTATCATAGATATGTATGCATTGGGAAATGCATTGTCTACATAGGCTTCGGTTCTATCTGCAGGTTCAGTCATGGACTGGGGTCTTGGATTGGACCATATTACTATGGGTAAGAGGGGACTACTGTAATGCATGAAAGAAATATTTGGATATTTAATACACTAGGACATTTCAAAAATTAATTGTAGTATGTCCAAATTGTCAGGAGCAAAATACAAGTCAAATAGACCATAGAACAAGGCATAGCTGACGCTGTACCACTGAGCTATGGGCTGGAGACAGGCAGACTCACTTCTCCTTTCGGTCCTTATTCCCTTTGTTTTTGTAGTATTTAGCTTTTTACTTTATTCTTTAGTATGTTTTATTTTTTTAAGTATAAAACAATAAGTAGACATCATTTTTTTTCAATCTTCACATTCCAGATTTGTTTTAATGGTTGTATTCATTAAGTACAAATCTTGTGGCCTGTTCTTTTAGCCAGATTTCAGGAGATGACCCACCAGATTCCTATGTCTGAATTGTTATGGAGCCCAACATCTGCCTCAGTCATTGTGACCTCATCTCTATTGAAAAGGAAAGTTGTTTGAGATAAACTGGCTCATATTTAATTAAATTTTGAAACTGCTTTTGATTAAAAATAGCTTGATAAGAACTATATGTTGAAACACATTAGAGATTTCAAATCACCTTTGTAGTAAGTTAAAAAGAGGTCAAGAGACAGGAAATGAAAACTGGTGGTGAGCAAGCAACATCTCAGTAAGTAAATACATGTCCTAGAAAGTTCTTCTGGAATGAGTGTTCTTAAAGCTCTTCATCAAACTTTTGGAAGAGGGTATATCATGACAGAGCAAGATGTACCTGAAGTAAAAAATGTAAGAAATCAGAAAGAGCATTTCGAGGATATGTAGTTTCCTACAATGTGTGATTGCAGTGCTGTTCTTCCCAGACAGCACCGTATATGGAGACAGCTCAGAAATTTCCAGATGTTACTGCTTACATCTGGCTCTAACACCATTTCCAGAGACTTATTTCATTGATCTATTTAGAAGAGAGGAGCATGCGACTTCATTCCTTGTGCTTGAGTTTCTCAGTGGTCTGTGGATCATCAGTTTCCAGACTTGGGGATTTCACAGCCTTAAACATTTTTTTCCTTTTATTGGGGGCTATCGTAATGATAATATGCAATGTTTCAAAAAACAAGGACCATTTTAAAGTAAACTTTTTGTTCAAGTGTAACAGACGGACAGAACAATGCTCAAGTCTTAAGCAGAAAGCACAGAGCATTTTCACAAAGAAGCACCCCAGTGCTCTAGCACCCAGAACAAGAAAGGGTGCAGAACCAGCTACCTGAGCCCCGGAGGCCTCCATGTGGTAACTTCCCAGCCCACAGTAACCTCTGTCCATCTTCCAACACCACAGATTAATGCTGCTTATTTTAAACCTGACGCTAATGGAATTATACAGAATATATATTTTTAATCTACTTTCTGTCACTCTACACTAAATTTCCTTCATGTGGTGGTGTGGTCATTCATTCTCAATAAAATGGAATCCTGTTGGATGAAAATACTGCAAATTATTAGCTATTCAGTCATTGATGGACATTTGAATAATTTCCAGTAATGAGCTATTATTACAAGTCATGTTGATGTGAATATTCTGCTTCGTCCCACTTGGTGAATATCTGTATCTTTATGTTGAGTACAAAGATTCCCAAAGTATCAATTTGTACTCCCGGCAACAGTGAGTGAGAGTTCCCATTGCTTTTTCATCTGTCTACATACTTGTCATTGTGTTTCGTTTTCATTGTAGGCATTGTGATGGGTGCAGCATGCTATCCCACTGTGGTTTGTGGTTCCATTTCCGAAGAAAGTACATTTTATCAGCAAAATGAGAAAATCAGAGTGCAGAAAAATATATAGTCCTTTCTCAAAGAGAACAGTCGGTAATTTTTGTTGACCTGTGGATTTTTAAACATCTTGAAAATATGACCGCTAAAAAAATGACAACATAAAATTTGCCTTCAGCCATATGATATGGATCTTAGTTGTTTCTTGACATACCAGTGTTAAATTGTGGATTTTTATTAGCTAGTTCAACATAAGCCCAGGTAGTGTGGCCTGATTGTTCAGTTTGTTCTGGTGTGTCAATTGTTATAACATTCATAATTATAAATGGGATGGATATCTATATACTGCTTCTCTCAAACTCAAACATTCAGGGCAGACTGGGAGAAACTAGAAAATAACCACCCATGTGCCTGGGGCTGTCTGCTGGGCCAAGGAGAACATAGGTTGGCTGGCTAGTCAGGCCCAGAATATGGATCTTTGCTGGGCACGCAGTTCTCTGTGTCAGCCGAGAAAGAACATGCTGTCCTGACCCAACACATGCAGCATAGATAGAATTGGGTCCCAAATGGATTTTGCCACCAGTGAAGTGTCTGTCAGTGACCAGCACAAGTCCACAGACTGGTTTTAGAAACATTGAATCAAGCTGGTTGTACATCACACAGGCACGTTTCTCTCTCCGCATGGGGTGTTCATTCTGTTTTAGCTTGTCAGCCACCAACTGCCATGGTGCCCTGTTGATATCCTTCTGCAAGATGTCCTTCCAGCAGAGTCACTTCTGCCTGTGGGCGGCTAAAAACCAGTCGCACTGGTCCACCCGCTGCAGCTTAGACAGAATATTGCAGTCGCTCATCAAAGAGTTCTGTAGGGACAACTTTGCCATGGAGGTCATGGCCCTTCAACTTCACCACATTAGGACCCCTGTCAGACCCTGTATCTAATTTCCTATTTGTAATTTGGCATTACTGCTCTTAAAGCAGTTTCACTCTGAAAAGTTCAGGTGCCGCCAAACCTGCTTAGGCACTCAGTTTCTGATGTTCAGTATGTTCTTAGATTCTTTTTCTTTTTCTCTATTTAAGTAATTAATTAAGTTGCGTGTTTACCTTCGCCAGAGAATTGGGACTTCAAACAGCAGACTATAGGGTTCATCACCGGAACGCTGTGATTAGTTCTGTGGTGTGTTAGGTGGGGAGCAGTGTCTGTTTTGTGCTAGGTGCTGGTCTCAACGGGGTTTCATTTAACATTCACAACAGTCCTCCTGCAAACACACTACTAGCACCCTCCCTTTTCACAGTAACAGAATTCCAGAGGGGCTAAAATAACTTGCCAAGGTCATGTGGATAGAAAGTGGTATTGTCAGGGGATTTTGCCTTTTTTATTATTTTTTAAAGGTTTTTAAATTTTATTTTTAGAGAAACGAAGGAGGGACAAAAGGAGGGAGAAAAACATTGATCAGTTGCCTCTTGAAGGGCCCCTGAACCAGGAACCTGGCCCTCAACCCAGGCATGTGCCATGACCAGGGATGAAACCTGCGACCTTTCTGTTTGCAGGAGGGTGCCCAGCCCACTGAGCCACATGGGTCAGGGCTGCTTCTTCTAATTCTTAATTCCTAAAATGTCTAAATGATTCCATATCTCAAATTCACTTTCAACATAACTTTGCACAAATTCAAAGTCATTCCCAATATTCTTTTCACTTACCTAACTTGTGCATTTGATGATGCCAAACAATTGTGCCTAACCCAAGCTCATATCATCCGAGCCATGTTTTCAGGGAAGTCCTCTAGTGAAGGCAGTGTGCACCCATGTGGATATTAGCCACTCCCACGTGCAGGATAAAACTGAAAACAGTGAGTTGGAACACCTGCCTATCTTGGTTTCAGAGAGGATGGGCATGGCTACCCCTGAGGAGCGGGAGGTTGGCTTCCATTCTTTGCCTGCAACTCAGCTGTCCTTAGGGCAAAATCCAAATGACAAGTGTGGAAAAATGGCTCTTGATCTTTGAATGTGGGCCAAGATGTGATTTCTTTGCTAGTTAATGAAAAACTTCCCTAGCTCTTTAGACCCAAATCAAAAACTGCTCCTGAAAGATTAGGCCTTTAGAAAATTTCATGCACTGTAATTTTTTTTTATCAAGTAGCTGTATGATCACTAATATAAATCTTTGTGCCAAAGATCACATTAAATGATGCAAAAAAAGTTGTGAAATTAACTAAAAAATCTATCCACTGATATCAAGTAACAGAGTCAGACGTCATTGCCTTTTTTGCTCCCTACTGAAGGGACAGGGATTAAAGTGAAGTGAGATTAAAAATGGTTGGGGAGAGAGAAGAGAACCAACTCTCACTTTAGTGTGTGCAATTTTTACATATGATGAACTTCAAAGTTTGGCTTTTCCTTGATAAAAGACACTTGGTTTTAATGTACATGAATGAAAAAGCCATTTGTAAGATTTCCATTATGGATAGTATGGTATCTTTTTCTCTAAAGAACTGATAGTGGCATTGTTTCAGCATCTACTTAGCACATCATGGATACATTTTTCTGCATTGAGGTTTGGATCAGCCATGTTTTAATACTAGTGCCATGCTACATTAAATATACCTGCAAGCCTGTCGATATATGATGAAAACATATTTTACAGCTCTCAAAGTGGTGCAAAGTTTTAACAAAAGTGTGTCAAATGGCAAACTTTAGTATATTCAGAAAATTGGTATAGTGGAAAAAAGGAGGGCATTTTCTACCTCCAGATCGAGACACATTTTCAAGATCCTTGTGGGAAGACGAGCTATCTCTGCAGATTTTCTTTGAAATAGGACTGTAGTCTCCCTCTAATAGGAAGGAATTAGTAACTTTCACATTAGCCTGTGTGTTTGATATATTCAGTAGCAAAATCAAAGCCACTGTTTTAAAACGGAGGCATAGCAGAAAGAATCCTGAGACTGAATGGCATTTGAGTATGAGCTATGTATGTGTTTTGTGATGTTGAATCAGTCACTTATCCCTTCTGTACATTCTCAAGCGAAATGAAGCAAGGGATGTCTTTGTGATATGAAAACTCTTATTCCTTTGTAAACTCTTGGTTGGTAAAAGAGGGATTGACAGGTAACAAGGAAAAAAAGTCAGATTGGATTTACATCAACATTAAAAACTTTTGCACCAAAAGATGCTATGAATATTGGGGGGGACATGTCAGCGGGGAGGGGGAAGAGGGGAAAGGGAGGGAGATGGTACAGGAATTAAGAAGCATAGGAGGAGGGAGTGGAGTAGACAGGAAGATGTTGAGAAGAACTATATGCACAACCAATGGGCATGGACTAAGGGGGGGGACAACTGGAGGGAGGGGGATCACTGGGTAGAGGGGAGCAAAGGGAAAAGAAATTGGGACAACTGTAACAGCTTAATCAATACAGCATATTAAAAAAAGATGTTATGAATAAGGTGAAAAAGCAACCCACCCACAGAATGGGAGAAAATAATTGTATACCATACATTTGAAGAGAGATTGACATCCAAAATATGTAAAGAACTATAATTCAATGAAATCCCAAGCAACCTGATTCAAACAGGAGCCAAGTCCTAGAGAAGGTTACAAATGGCCAATTAGCATATAAAAAAATGTTCAGCATCAGGAACATCGGGGCAAGGAGAGTCAAAACCACAATAAGATAACCACTTTCCACCCACTGGGAGAGCTATTAACAGAAACCCACACAGAAAATGTCAATAACAACTATTGGTAAGGATGTGAAGAAATTGAAACCCTTATTCATTGCTGGTAGGGTTGGACAGTGATGTGGCTGCTGTGTAAACTGGTATGCTGATTCCTCAAAAGTTCAACGTAGAATTGCCCTATGACCCATCCATTCAGTTTCTGGCTACACAACTAAAAGAAGTGAGATAGGGGATTTGAACGCTTATTTGTACACTCATGTTCATTAGTCACAATAGCCAAAAGGTGGAAGCAACCCAAGTGTCCGCTGACAGATGAATGGGTAAACAAATGTGGTTTATTATATACAAGGGAGTATTACTCAGGCTTAAAAATGATGTTAAACCTGACACATGATACATCAATGACCTTAAAGACACGCTATGTGAAAGAAGCCAGTGATAATATGAGAAACTGAGAGTAGTGCAATTTGTAGAGACAAAATGGAATGGTAGTTGGTGGGGCTGGGAGGAGGGAGGAATGAGCAGGTACAGTTTTAATGGGTTCAGAACTTCAATTTGGGAGGATTAAAGTGTTCTGGAAATGAATAGTGATGACCGTTGCACAGCCACGTGGATGTACTTTATGCCACAGAGCTGTGCACTTACAAATGGTGAAATTACTAACTTTTACATTATACACTTTGCAGCGATATAGAAAATGAGAACTTGATGTGTTCAGATTAGCATTCATTCCTAGCTACTTCACCTTGGGAGGTTTCAAAGAAGTCACACCCAGATTTTTACTCGGGTTATAACCCCACCAGCCCCGGCAGTTCAGCAGGTCTGCTGAGGAATATTTTGCCTCTGTCATCTCCTGGGAACCCCCAGGAATATACCATGAAGGCCTGTAGCTTCTGAAAAAAGAGCAACAGCTCTGGAGAGATCTTTTTGCCATGTTAATTGTTCCTCTCTGCCCCAGGGATCAAGACACATTTGGGAGCGACTTTCAATGCTCCAGAACTGCACTGTCCAAAGGGGTAGCCGCCTGCTGTTGGTGCTGTTTAAATATTAATTAATTCTAATGAAACGAACCCTGGCTGGTTTGGCTCAGTGGATTGAGCGTCGGCCTGCGAGCTAAGTGACGCTGGTTCGATCTTCCAGTCAGGGCACATCAGAGAAGGAAAACTCTGATTCCAAAAAACCTCCGCTGCCTTGCGGCATACCTCTTCAGGGGAAAGGCTAAGGGAGTAAACCCCGACAGAAAATCTGGAGCCGGAGTCCCTAAGGCGGTTTGACGTTGTAGTCAACACCGGCAACTCCTGCGGCGCACCTGAAGCCAAGCTGTATTGACTCCGTCTTTCCCTTGGACCCTTCAGCTGCGAAGAGAGGGGGGGTCTGCTGCATGGGCAACAGCAGACCCTCCATATCACCCCGCCCAGACTCTGTAGCTTCAGCTTCACTGGAGAGGACACTCCAGCGTCATCGCAAGATGTCGATTCAACACGGGAGGAGACAGATACCGTGTCACTCCCGAGTCGGACTGCACAGCCATTCTCGGCGGTGCAGATAGACTCTTAAGAAGCTACACCATCGTCTCTCGAGACGGACGGCTGCCGACGACGATAATGAAACGAAATAAAATAACAAATCCTGTTCTTACGTGCACTAGGCACAGTTGAAGTGATCATTAATGATACATCACATCAGCTGATAATGGATAAATGTGCTGTATTCATGTCATGGAATATTATTCAGCTAAGATGAGTCAGGAAGTACTGATAGGTGAATGAATTGGGTGAATTCTGAAAGCATTATGTCAAATGGATGAAGCCAGACACAAAATGCCACAGATTTTTTTATTCCATTTATATGAAATAATCCAAATTAGGAAAATCACAGACAGAATGTAGATTAATGATTGCCTGGGGCTTGGAGAAGGGAGAATGGAGTTAGTATTAATAGATACGGGGCTTCTTTTGGGGTGATGGAGTGTTTTGGAGTTAGTAGTGATTGTTTCACAATTGTCTATAACAAACACTGGATTACACACTTTAAACAGGTGAACTTTATGGTATGTCAGTTATACGCTTAATAAAGCTATTATTACACATAGACACGTATGTTACTATTTTGTGTGCAAATATCCTTTTACTTTACATGCTACCATTGTGATACTTATTTTTAAAAATTCTAACCAGGTGCGGCTAGTGGTAGCAGAGATAAAGGTCATTTCTAACATCTCAGTAGCTTCTGCTGGGCAGCACTGCTTTTCAGATAACAGATTCTCAGAATGTCATCCCCCACTTCTCTCCATAGATCCCTTCTTGACCTCACTACCTAGCATATAGATTTGTTGAAATAGCTGTCCTGAAATTATCTATAAGGCTTATTTCATCTCTAATAAAATTCTCCCAGAAATCTCTGGGGGAAATCTATTTCATACTTGAAGTATTGATGTTGGAGGCAAGTAATTTCACCCTATTAATGATATATGCATAAATGTGACAAATGGATGTTGTAATGATTTGAATGCCTGGTGCCTTTTGTTCAAAGATAGGCTTAGGTATCTGCTTCTCAGGCTTGGGCCACGTCTGGGTTCTTTCAAGCCAAGACCAGGCAGGCAGTCCCTTATGTTAAAATGAGGTTATGTGGTCTTTGCAACCAGTTGTGACAGCATAAAGAGAACACTGAGTCACTGTCTTTTTAGGTGGCAGTACTTCACTGAATAGAAATATCTGTAAGCTAATATCAATTTCTTCCTTGGAATTTATTGAGTTTTAAAGATACACCAAAGTTTAATGTCTTTAATGACTAATTTAATACATAAGTGAATTACCAAGAAATATTGTGAAAATACTTTCTAAAACTCACTCTTAGCTACAGCAAGATATGGAGGAATGTTAAATGCATATCACTGAATGACAGAAGCCACCCTGCAAAAGCTACATGCTGTGTGATTCCTGCAACATTGTATTGTGGCAAGGACACAGCTATGGACAGAGTAGAAAGATCCATGATTACCAGTGGTATTGGGAGAGGGAGAGATGAAAGGGTAGAACACAGAGTATATTCGGGATAGTGAAACTATTCTGTAAGATATTATAATGGGAGATATATGAAAAGGTCTGTCAGGAAAAAGTCCAGCCATTGTTAATATAATGAGAACGGTTTGCACAACATTGATGTAACCTGGCAGCCAAGAAGAGTGAACTGGAATGCGCATGCGTGAACAATGACAACTTCACTGTACTAGTCAGTGGGGGTGGTAGATGCTGTTGAGTGAGCATGTGTACTGTGTGGCCAGCACATTCAAAATTACTGAGCTAATGGAGCGATGGACCTGCATCCAATTTTGTATTAAGATTGAACATTTCTCCACTGAAACTATTCAGGTGATTCAGAAGGCTTTCAGGGATGATGCCATGCATGCAGCACAAATAAAAGTGTGGCAGAAATGCTTCAAAGCTGGTTGAGAATCTGTTGAAAGTGACCCACATTCCGGACAGCCTGCAACAAGCAGAACACCTGAGAGTGTTGAACATGTACAGGCTGCGATGAACACAGATCGGCGACTGACGGTGTGAGAACTAGAAGCTGCTCTGGGGATTCCAAACACTGCTGTGTCCGAGATTTTGATGCAGAATCTTGCATGAAATGTGTTGTAGCAAAATTCATTCCATGGCTTCTGCTACCAGAGCAGAAAAACATAATGCTGTAGTTGCTAATGACTTGATTCAAACCACTCCCAATGAACCAGATTTCCTCAGAAAGGGACCTAAGGCCTCATTGTCCTATGTACAATGTTTCTTGTATCTTGTATGTTCTTCAATAAATGTGTGTCTTTTTCATAGTACATGGCTGCGTACTTTGTGGACAGACCTTGCACGACAGTAGACATTCATCAAAACTGCACAGAAGGTGCCATCCGAAGAGTGAAAGCAGAGAAAGCTTCACAAAGTCAATGCTGGGTGCCTGAGAACAAGGGGGGGGGCTGTCTACTAACAATGTTCAGGAGTCCTTTTCCTGCTCCGTTTTTTTAGAATTTGAGTTTTGCCTCACATAATGTATCATTACTAATGTCTTATAACTGGATTTCCAGATTGACATTACTTTCCTAACTTCCACAGTGTTGTAAAATATGCTGCAAAGCTTGCCCTGAAGGGAACAATTGCCTTAAAATAAAAAATAAAAAAAAAAAAAGGGTACAGAATGCTGGAAGCTATCATCAATGCTCAGTGGAGAGGCTGTGATGTCTGTTTCCATGCTGCTGCAAATGTGATTGCTGGTAGATCTATTAATAGCTCGGAGTTGATTTTTGACCTTGGATTTAGTAAATTAAAGCAGCTATAAAAATAGATGAATCAAAAGAACTTTAGGGAACCGGTGCATATTCCCCTCTTAGTTTTTCAATGAATAGTTAGTATATTGTGTATTTGTTGGCGGGGGGGGGGGGGACAGACATATACAAATAATTAGTATTTTTGTGTGTAAAGCATTTGAGAATGGAAATATTACTTTCAAGTTAAACTGATTGGAAATAAGAAATCTTGGATAGCTTATCACGCTCGTCTTTGCACCAGTTTGTTTATTTGTTTACAAACACACACTGCTGTGTTCTCACCAGAGTGCCTCCATTCTGTGGGAGGGCAGGGAGGGGTGGAGGGGCTTTTGTCTTTCCCTTGTCATGTTTATGCAGTTGGTTACATCCATCTGCTGTGCAGACGGCTGGAGCGCTCAGTCTCTTCTGTGGCATCGAAGCCTCCACTTCATCTGGTGACCACAGCAGGCATTGTGGGTCCAGGTCTTCCTGCAGCCTGCTGATGCTGTCTCTTCTCAGATTAAAGTTTATTCTTAATGCTACTTTTGTTCATTTTAGGGGTGTAGTTTGATAGTTTGAGTTTTGCTTTTATTTTTTTTCTGGCAGACTTATGATTTTGAATGTTGGAAAAATAGCTGGCCAAGTGTGTACCACACCACTAGCTCTTAATCTTTAAAGGAATTGAATATTTTAGATAGATACCTGATTGAATTACCCCCCTTTTTTTTCTTTTGGTCAACACAGAGTGATTAAATTTTCTTTGGAAAAAAATAGGAGTGGAAGCAATGGGATAGTTTAATTTAATGGCCTTGTCTTAAAACCGAATGCAAATGAGCTCCTGCTTGAGCTATGACCCACACTACAATCCCGACAATGCGTGTTTACAAATCTTAACATGTAAGGTACATTCTGAAGCATATTTATGCCTGGGTTAAAAGATTACTTTTGCCAGTAACCAGAGCAATGAAAGTTCAGCTAGAGTAATAAGGAAAGCTCTGTAGAATGCACAGGGAATAAAATGAAATTGTCAGGGGGAATAATGCATTTGCTAACTCAGGAATGATTCCCGCTTGATCTTGAACATAGGCTCGCTGTGGTAATTTAGAAATCACAGGAACAGGCTGCCTTAATGCAGGAGCGCAGGCATGGGAAGTGCTAGGCTTTGCTGGGCACGCCCATCTTATCTTTCTATGTGTGTCGTGTAGCTTTTTTTGCTTGCAGGGCAAAGAGCTGGATATAAGAGTTGAACACAGTGATTTTCAGACACTTTTGAGACAAGAAAGAGCACATGCTTATGAATGTACATATGACAGGATGTTCATTTCCTATGGCTGTTGTACTGAACCGGTAGGCTTAAAACAATAGGAAAGGTATTTTCTTAACAGTTCTGGAGGCCAAAATCTAGGTGTTGGCCGGATCACACTCCCTGAGAAGGCTCTGCCAACTTCTGGGGCTCCAGGCATTTTTTCACTCATCACAGCACGACTTTAGTCTGTGTCTCCATCGTGACATGTATGTCTCCTGTGGGTTTTCTCCTGTCTCTGTTGTCATTGAATTTTGGGACCAGCCAGTTAATCCAGGACGCTCTCTTCATGGTATCCTTAACTTAACTGCATCTTCAAGGACCCCTTTCCCAAATAGCAACACAAGGATTTGACTTGTTGTGGGCAGCCATTCAACCCACTATAGACAGCAAAGGAGATGCAATGAAGTTAGTATTTAGTAGAAATATGTCCATTTATTCTTTTCCAGCTCCTGTAGGCAATCTGTATCTTCTTCTTTATCTCTGAAAATATTAGGAGTGAAAGCCCATTATCCAGAAATGTTTTTGATGCTACCCGACAGTCACTCACAACTCAAAATGATATCCCTACTGGGAGAATATTTTATTCTTTCAAAATACTGGCCTTGGCTGAATGGTGTAGTTTCCATAGGCAATGCATCAAGTATTAGCTAAATGATTGCATTTATTTGAGTCCTGGGCCATGCAGGGCTCCAATGGCATAGAGATCAGTAGTGACCACACTTCAGATTGTATAAGTCCCAGTAGCTCAGCAGCCAGGCTTAGGTCCTCTGGTCCCCAGCTGGAGTGCCAACCCAATGAGTTTAGGGATATCTGCCATTGCTGGGGTTTGGCTTTGGTCTCACAGCTCTGACATACACAACACCTCTCCTTTTCAAGGGACAGTCTTGTCTAAATGAGGACATTTGAAAATTAAACTCCAGCTTATTTTCATTTTCAGAATTCCTTAATGATTTATGAAACTATGCAGATGTTTGGAATCCCACTGGTCTGCCTCCAAACCAGGTTTAAGAAACACTCCTAAAGCATTGGTTGTATTGTTGATTTAACGGAAGCCTCCTTCTGGTCTGAATTGATTATAAATTTGTTATGTATTTACCTGTGCCAGATATTGTCTCAATACTAGAGACAGAAAGATGAATACATCAGAATGGGAGCTGTGTAATCTCAAATTTTAAACAGTTTCAAATGCCAAATGCATAATTACACAATGTGAGAAGTGTTGAAGATCTGCAGAAAATGCCAAGGTGGGTAATTACCATGCCTGGGCTATTCTGGGGAGACCTCATGGAGAAGGTGGTGTTTTCGTCTGGGTCTTGAGAGATGTGTAGGAGTTCAATACAGGGGGTGGAGAGATATAATGTCTCATAGTCAGCAGAAACCTGTGTTATAATGAAGGGCCATGACATACCAAATTCGTGATAGTTCACGGAACTTCATTTGATGTAGTTTGATGGAAGATCAGTGAGGGCGAGCAAGACCAAATTCAAGCAGGTACTGTTCTTAGGCTAAAGTTAGGACTTGGTCATTGTTTTGACTTAGTCATAGGCACAGTTCATACTATATATGAAGTACTATATATTTTACACATGCGTATGTATGCATGTTGGTATATATAATTTTTGCCTCTTCTGTAATAGATAATGGCTCTTTTTTTTTATTGGCCTGACTTTTGCATGTGAGCTGGTTTTCTAACATTAAACAAGTGTTCCTTCACTCCTTGTAATCTTACTGATTTTTCAAAAGGAAAATCTATGCTGGTTAATAAGCAATAGAGTTCACAAAGAAAATGTGCACTGAGAGTTGACTTCAAATTGGTCACCTTGTTCAAACGGTTTGAACTGGGATAGCAGGGAAAGAAAAGTAACAAAAAGCTAAAGCTGACTGGGTTGGGAGTTGGACTAGCAACTTCCCCCTGGAGGTTCACATCCAAACTCTGAGGGAAGGCAGTGACCTCCCCCTTGGGCTTGGCAATGTGGCACCAGGAACCCTTGTGGGGGCCATGGGCAGGCTGTGGGAGCCCCGCCCAGGCCCGTACTGTCTCCCCTGGCCCCATCCCCTGTCCTGTGTAAACCTTTCCAGCTCAAGGACGAGATTCTGAAGATACCTGCAAAATGTTACAAGTGTCCTAAACAAAGGGCTCTGGTGAGAGGAAGGAAAGGTTCTGGCCAACCATGGACTGGAATTATAATTCTTCACATTTCAGCCAGACAGAGACCTGGTCTTTTCTAAAATTGCTGGAACCTAAACTTTCTTTGTTCAGCCTATTTTTATTAGTTGTTTCTTGACTGATTTCCACTGGGGCATTTATCCTTAAGAGTATTTGGAATCCAGAATGCTTCAGTACCTTACTTAGTACCACTAAATATAACAATAGACCCAGTCTACTGTGCTATCTGGGAAGCCAGGTGATATATTAATCTTTATTTCCAGTGGATTTTTCTCTCTCCTGTTACAGCACATTTCCTGTTATTAGACAGGGAATCCAGTAATAGACTGTTTCTCCTTTTGCCTCTACTGCAGGGAAACCTATGGTTAGTTATGTTTCATACTAAATTGCCATAGCTGTCTTCAGGCTGGGTTCTTCTGTAAAACTGTCTCTTTTCTTTTACCACTTGAATTTCGTATGTTTATACCTGTGTTACTGATTTTTTTTAGCACCTGTGTTCCCTTATATCGGTCATCCAAATAAAATGTAGATCTATGCCTTGCCCTCCCCCCATACACAGTAAAGAATTTGCTACCCATATTGCATAGACTGATGAATATCTTCTGATCCTAACCAATCACAGGCAGATCATCTGGTCCAAATTTTTTTCAAGGCAAATGGAATGGGCAGAAGGAAAAAAAACATGGGGTGGGGGTAAGAACCCTAATTAAATGTTATTTTCTAAACTAATTCCCTTGTACCTTAAAAACTGAGCCTGTAATTCCTATATTGAGTTTTCTTTTCCCTTTTTGGTTTGATTTTAATCTATGTCAAAGATCTCATAGAAATAAACTTGTTAGAGTCATGACAGTGATCATAACCATTTAATGAGTCTTTATTATACACCAATCACAGGGCTTCCTGCTTTGTAGACTCCTGTTTGGTACTCATTACATCCCACAAGAACCCCCTATTGCCTGCAGGGGAACTGCAGCTAAGAATGGCCAAGTTGTTTCTTTCAAGGGTCACTGAAAGTGGTTGAGTACACATGCCTAGGTCTCCATCCTGAAGCTCAGCCCAGTTCCTCAGAAGGAAACAGAGCTATGGGTCTCTCAGGCAACGAGCTCTTCGAGACTCAGTCTTCAGAGCCGCACAATGGTAGTTTCTGTGAACAGTAAATGTGCTGCGGTGCTTAGCACAGAGACTGACACAGGAGATCAATAAATTGGCCTGTGAGAGTAGCCAGATGTAGGGAATCAAAATACAGGATGCCCAGCTAAGTTCAACTTCAGATAAACAGCAGTTTCTTAGTATAGGTATAACCTATGAAATATTTGGGACATACTTAAAACCATTATCCCTTACAATATTTGAGGTGTACCTATACTAAAATGTGCGGCTATACTAAAAAAATTATTGTTCATCTGAAATTCATATTTAGCAGGGCATTCTGTGTTTCATCAAGAAACCCAAAGAATAAATGTGGAATGGTGGCCTATGATAAGTACTGAGATACTTCCAAAAACCACTCAGGGTCTGAGTGCTGACCCCGGAGAAGGCTCAGCTCCATTAGAGTTGCTTCCACTTGATTCAGGTTTCTTGTCTCTGCTTGTTGGAGTAACTTCAGTCTTGTGCAGGCTCCTGGTGTTGGCCACGTGCTAACTTCCAGAAGCTGCTGGGACCTGTCAGCCTTCTATGGTGCATCCACACTTGGCTGGACATTAGCATTACTTGAGTTTCTTTTTAAAACTTCTGATGTTCAGGTTACAGCCTACACCGATTGTGTGAGAATCTCTAGGGTTGGGTCAGGTACGAGAATTTTTAATTCTTCCCACATGATTGTCAAGCACCGTGTGGGAGGAGAGTCACCCCTGGGACTCACAGGTTCTGTGAGTCATTGGCTGAGGCATGGTGATGTCAGCCCCACTTAGTCCAGGCTGGGACATTCTTCTGCACATTTTGTCTCTTCTGTGGTCATCCCTGCCAGTAGCAACTCCTCACCTTCAAATGGTCAAGTTGGGTTCTTGATAGAGCTGCAAAGACCAGGTGTGCTGGGTTTTCACAGAAATGTGTCTCGGCACATTTTTTTTTTTCTGTATGTTCTACAGCTTGGTCCTGGAAATGCTTATTGAACCCCTAGAAGATTTCATGGCCTTTTCCCTTGCGTCATGTGCTAATAGAGCTAGCCTGCCGTTCAACAGGGTTTGAAGCAGCTGCTCAGAGAAGAGAGTGAGCTATGAATGATCACAATGTTTGTGTCTGATTAAAGACATCAGTCCTGAAGCACCACCGTGTTTCAGGCACCATCTGCGATGTCCCGTGGAAAGGCAGGGAGTCAAAGGACCAGCCCCTGGCCTCATAGTGCCTTGATGTCACAGGGAAAGTCCTTTAGACCTTTGGGAAACAGCCTGCTGACTGTCTCTTCCTGCTGCCTCACAAGCTATTTCCAGGGTTACAGGACAGTTTGGATACATTTTGGCTTTCCTCAGGTATGCAGTGTAACAATTTGCATAACTTAGCCCTGAATTTGTAAAGTCAAGCGCATAATGGCAATATGCATGACTGGATATTTCACAGGGCAGGTTGATTCACCCGCTTGGATCAGTGTGGTTTGTTGAATTATTGGAGTTCTAACTGATTGCTTAGTGGGAAGGAAATAATTAATTTAGCAGAGAGACTATTACATTTCCTGTGCTTTATCCTAGGTGTTTAAAAATTCAGATTTTTGTATGACATTGTGTTGCCTTTAACGGAGTCAAGTCATTATGTAATAATAAGATGTTGCCTGCTAAAATGCTACAAATTAATTTCTTTTAAGAACCTCAGTCCCACATAATAAATAGTAGGAGTTTATCGTAGCAAGTAGCATAGACTTTTGTTCTCCATTTTCATTCAGCTGTGTGAAACTTTCTACCTGCTGCTTTAAATTGGCCCTGAGAACACCTTTTGTTTTAAACCCACACACAGCTGGAAGGAACCAACATCAACTGACAATAGAATAATCATGTCCCGACTAAACAAAGCCAAAGAGGCAATGGAGAAATTGTTCTGTCCCCAATCTCAAACCAATTCTGTGTGGTCTCCTGCTATTTTTCAGGACTCAAGGGGACAAAAAAACCTCCTTATTGTAAAAATGATCTAATTAAATATGAAGTTGGCTACTGGGAAAATGAGAGGTTCCTTTGAACAGCTTTTTGGAGACTGATGTTCCTTTTATTGGAGCACAAAATGTTGGCCACAAAGGGGCAGTCTTCAGAGGAGGACAGAGGGTGCTGTGATGCAGGGTCACCTGCATGTCCCAGGCCAGCTGACAGTTCAGACAAGCTGCATCACCACTGACATGACATTGCAGAAGTAGTTCGAGCAAGTCATACTAAAAGTACCAAAAATCTAACTATAATCTAAGTCTCACCAAAGTCTGAAATTCAGTTAACCTTGTTAAAAAAATTTTTTTTTTAAATTCTCACTGAAGGATATTTTTTTCCCATTTTTTAAAAAGAGAGAAGTAGGGAAGAGAGAGAAAAATCAATTCGTTGCCTCCCATATGCACCTGAACCAGGGATTAAACCCGCAGTCTAGGTATGTGCCCTGATCAGGACTCGAACCCACAACGTTTCCGTTAGGGTACTACACTCCAAACAGCTTAGCCATCTGGGCTAGACCAGTTCAAATTTCTTCGTAGATGTGTTGAATGAGCAGAATGGGGGCTCTGTAGTTTTTCTGGATGAAATTATTCAAATTGAACAGTAAAATAGGTTAATACTTTGAATAGACTTAAAAAATAAAGCTGAGTATTTATAAATTTTTATGCAACTTAGGAACCATTGATAACTTTCAGAGTAAGGCTGCCTTTGCATAAAGATCCAACATTACTAATCTATATAGCATGTTAGGAGTAGAAAGAAGTCAGAGAGACTTTCTTCTAGTCCCTGAATTAGAATGCCTAAGTGAAAATGGCAGACACTTGCACTGATGAGCCATGCCAGAATGATCCAAGATGAGCTTGGACTAGCTCCAACCGTGGTCTGGCGGCTTGCTGCAAGGTCCACTCTGCTTGTTTGTCACTGGGGCAAGGCCAGTGAGGCACTCACCTGAAGAGCAAAAACTTTAAGGGGTGCCACAAAATGCTGTCATGAAGATAAATAATATTGTAATATGATATTTAAAAAATCAAAATGACTACAGCAAAATTCAGATAGACCAATTGTCTACATTTTAAATGAAAACAGAATCCAACATGGGTGATCCTAGGGTAAGGTGAGTGGGGCAGGGTTATATAAGTGTAGAACAGAGCCAATCTTTATATAAGATGTTGATTGGGGGCTTGGTACACACACAGCTGGCAGCATGGGTATTCACGCCACCTGCCACTCGGGCCCCCCTTCCCTCTGCACCCCACCCCAATGCCTACCAATGAGAAGAGTGCCTCTATCCTCTGCTCCTGGCATCTCAGTTAGTTCTGCTTTGCCTTCTAGTTAGAGGTCCCGTCTCCTTCATTCTAGTACAGCCTCACTGAAGACAAGTATCTTGTCTTCCTTGCTTCTGAATCCCCAGATCCTAGTATAGAGTCTGGGACTTATTTATAATATACATCCACCTCAGTTCATCATTTTTAGAACCATCATTGCTGTCTCTGGGTTTCTCTGCATTGATATCACATAGTGTCTTTCAAGACTTGGCTTATCCATCCAGTGACATCTGTGGCATTGGTAGGGCTTACCCATTCCATACATGAGCCAAATGAATGGCAATTATCTACCAGGCAGGATGATTATTTTGTAGAGGCACTGACCTTGGCTAGAGGTAAACCTGGCTCCTTAGTTAGTGGTAATTTCCTTCATGACAAACACCTCCATTTATTATCTCATAGTATTAGTCAGTAGTCCGGTGTGTGATGGCTGGATTCTCTCAACGGGTCTTTCCAGTTATCATGCAGGGCTGTGGCATCAGCTTCTAGAGCTCAGGTGTTTCTCCAAGTTCTCTGTTTATCGGCAGAATTCAGTTCCTTGCAGTTTGTAGGCTTGAGCTCTCCATTTTGCTGACAGGTACCCCTTCATTTTTAAGCCCTCAATGGCACACTGAATGGTTCTTGGGCTTCCAGGCCCTCTGACTACTGCTCACATCTTCCTTTTCTCCTTTTAAGGGCTCATGTGATTTTGTGGTACATACTCAGATAATCCAGGATAATCTTCCATATTTTTTGAAATCCTCACCCAAGGACATATTTATTGATTTTAGAGAAGGCAGAAGAAGGGATGGAGGAGAGAGAGAAACAAGAGAGAAATATTGATCAGTTGCCCCCTGTACATACCCTGACCAGGGATCAAACACACAACCTAGGCATGCAGCCTGATTGCAGATCAAAGCCACACACTAGGTATGTGCCCTGACTAGGGTTGAACCCACAACTTGTGGTGTACAGGATAATATTCCAACCAAGTGAGGCACTCAGCCAGGGCTAATCTTTCCTTTTTGTCCCTTCATTGATTTTATTATTTTTAATTTTTAAGTATATTTTATTGATTATGTTATTACAGTTGCCCCAATTTTTACCCCTTTGCCTCCCTCCACCCAGTACCCCCCTTCACTCCAGGAACCCCCACCACCCCTTAGTTCGTGTCCATGGGTCGTGCATATAAGTACTTTGGCTTCTGCATTTCCTATACGATTCTTAACTTCCCCCTGTCTATTTTGTACCAATCGATTATGCTTCTTAGTCCCTGCACCATTTCCCCATTTCTCCTCCTTCCCCCTCCCAGCTGATAACCCTCCAAATAATCCTGTTCCTGTTCTAGTTGTTTGCTTAGTTTGTTTTTGTTTTTTTAGATTCACTTGTTGATAGTTGTGAGTTTTTTTTTTTTTTTTTTTTCATTTTACTGTTCATAGTTCTGATGTTCTTTTTCTGAAATATGTCCCTTTAAAATTTCATGTAATAATGGGTTGGTGACGATGAAATTCTTTAGCTTTACGTTGTGTGGGAAGCACTTTATCTGCCCTTCCACTCTAAATTATGGCTTTGCTGGATAGAGTAGTCTTGGTTGTAGGTCCTTGCTTTTCATCACTTTGAAACTTCTAGGCAGCCTCCTTCTTGCCTGTAAGATTTCTTTGAAGAAATCAGCTGATAGTGTTATGGGAACTGCTTTGTAGCTAACTCTGTTTTTCTCTTGCTGCTTTTTAGATTCTCTTTATCTTTAACCTTTGACATTTTAATTATGATGTATCTTGGCGTGGTCCTTATTGAGTCCAAATTGTTTGGGGCTCTCTGTGCTTCCTGGACTTGTATGTCTTATTTCCTCTGCCAAATTAGGGAAGTTTTCTTTCATTGTTTTTTCAAATAAGATTTCAATTTCTTGCTCTTCTTTTTCTCCTTCTGACATCCATATGATTAGGATATTGGCACATTTGGAAATGTCCCAGAGTCTTCTTATATTATCCTCATGTTTTTAAATTCTTACTTCTTTCTGTTCTGGTTGAATATTTATTTCTTCCTTATGTTCCAAATTATTGATTTGAATCCCAGCTTCCTTACCTTCACAGTTGGTTCCCTGTTGATTTTTTTTATTTCACTTAGTATAACCTTCATTTCTTCCTTTATGTTGTTGCCATGCTCAGTGAGTTCTCTGAGCACCCTGATCACCAGTGTTTTGAACTCTGCATCTCATAGGTTGACTATCTCTATTTTGTTTAGTTCTTTTTCTGGGGTTTTGTTCTGTTCTTTCATTTGGGCTATATTTCTTTGTCTCCTAAACTTGGCACCCTCCCTGCATTTGTTTCTGTGAAATAGATAGAGCTGCTTTGACTACTTGTAAATTGTGTGGGGCGGAGCTTTAGGTAATCGCCAGGGTGGGGCAATGCTTGTGACTCTGTCTGGAGGGGGAGGGAGGTTCCTGGGGATTTCCCCAGAACTCACTTCATTTTCAATCACTTCACCCATGCCCCATATGCGACTGGCACCCTTCCAGCTGTTGCCCTGGTGTTAAGTCCCAGGGTGGGTGTGTTTGTGTATGTTTTCAGACCATGTGGGCCCTTTAAGCAAAGTTTTCTGAAAATGGCATTTTTTCCCACCACCCCATTGTTCACTGGTTTTCACAGTCAGAAGTTGTGGGGGGTTATCTTTTTGATGTTGGGACCCTGAGTTGTGTGTTCTGGCCTGGGGATGGGATCACTTGCTCCCTAAGTATGTATCCCTCCCAATTTTTATCCACCACACATGAATGTGGGACCACCAGTGCCCATTCAGCCACTACCACCACCTCTCCCTGCAACACTACATATCCTCACCCTTCTGCTCCTCCTCCATGTCTCCACCTCTCCTACCCTTCTGGATGACTGTTGCTTCTTTAAATCTTTTGTTGTTGGACTTCCATACAGTTCGATTTTCTTGCAGTTTTGGGTGTTATTTGTTTTGAGATTTAGTTGTAATTCTTTTTGTGCTTGTGCGAGGAGGCAAGCATGTCTGCCTATGGCTCCATCTTGACAAGAAGTCTAATCTTTCCTTTTTAAGGTCAGTTGATTAATAACCTTAGTTAAATCTGTAAAGTCTCCTTTGCCATCTACGAAAACCACAGCCTATCTCCTGAAGGCGAGGTCATAGGAAACATACCATAATTTGCTGTTTTTGCTGGTATTTCAGGGATTAACTGTCCTTACTATCTTTTTGGCTTCTTTCTTTAAGGCAATGGTTCTCAACCTTCCTAGTGCCGCGACCCTTTAATACAGTTCCTCATGTTGTGGTGAACCCCAACCGTAACTAAAGCGTAGTGATTAATCACAAAAACAATATGTAATTATATATGTGTTTTCCGATGGTCTTAGACAACCCCCGTGAAAGGGTCATTCAACCCCCAAACGGGTCGCAACCCACAGGTTGAGAACCGCTGCTCTAAGGTATTTGGGAAGATCAGGATCATTTCTTTAGAAATCACTGTTGTGGAATCCTGCAAAGTTATTTTCTGTGACTTTGGCAGAAGCATTTTGGGGGGGGATCTGAGGAAAGGCACCCTGAGTCCCAAGACCGCGCACCCCGTCTGGTCAGTAGGCGTGAGGTAGCCTTCATTTTTTGTGTCCCCTGATGGGCAACACAGAGCATGACCCATGGGAGGTAGTCAAGAAATGCTTATTTGGAGAAATGAATTGATCCATCCTGAGCATCTTTTGTTAGGAATTTTTGCACCAGTATTTATGATCATCATATCCTACCAGCTGTTTCCATATTTCCTCAAATGCTGGGAGGCATCCTCTGATTTCCAGACTATATATCTGTGAGTAAGTCTTATCATAGATAGCTTCTGAGAGAGCTGGATGAAATGTTTGCCTAAAAAATCCCTTTCCTAATCATCAAAGCCAATGTATGCATCTGTTTCTCCTCATCAGCACTCATGCTTCCCAGTCTTACGCTAATGGCTTCAAATGTCTGTGCTAGTACTAGAAATTTAATTTGCGTGCTTTGGTCTGTTGTTAATCTTAGAATCTACTATATTTTATTTTAACTCAATTAAGTTATCAACTATTTGTATTATCTCCCATCTGTTCTTTAAATTTCCCATTGCCATCTAGGATAAGATGTACATAACCTGATATTTATCCCCATACTATCAATTCATACACACACACACACACACACACACACACACACACACACTCACTCACTCACTCACTCACTCTCCTGTTGCACTCACACTCACTGACTTGCATAAAGTCCATGAATGGCAAATTGGCTACAGTTTCAAAGACAAGATTACAATCGGTCATGTTGCCCGGGACTGTTACACTTGGTTTTGAACTCGATTTATTTTTTCTTTCTGTTTTTTTTTTTCCAATGTCATTCTGTGCACCTGAAATCCAAAGCAATAATAATAGTAAGCTACCCCCTTGGTACCTTAATACAGGTGAAAAGGTAGAGAGTTGTGTCCATCTTGGTTGCTGGATGTGAAATTTCAGGTTGCTTGAAAGACATATCCTTTGTCATATCTTTAGTTACTGGGTGACTTAAAATTTATAAATTATCATTAGCTTGTGTGTATGGCTAGTAAGACTTTCCCAAGATCTTTCTGAGCTCCAGGTACAGTGACCAAAAGACCCTGCCAGGTCACAGCAAGATCATGTCCTGAGTGCCTGAACAAAGGCACATAGCAAAACCTAACCCTGCAAAGGTAATTTCCAAAGCATGCCAGACAGCTGGGGCACATTTAAGGCAGAAAATGAAGCATTGTTACAGCATTGTCTTTGCAACGCAATCAACTGTGAGCTGCATGTGACAGGAAATGTAAAATTAATTGTACCAAGAGATTTGCTTTCCCTCGCTGCTGGTAGCAGGTCTTTTTAATGAGATGCCATGTGTCCTGGTAGCTACTCGTTACTATGTTACATAACATCACACACTTTTTTGACAGTGGGCTATTTAAAAGCTTGGATTTAATGTTATATATCAGAGATGAATTAAAGCTATGGCGGCCCGTGTTCCTGAATCCATTGCTAATAAAGGCCCTCAAGAGCAGTGACTTCTCAGCATAAAGCTGACACACCACAGTGCATCTGGTGATCACTTTTCCAGTCTTGAAAGTTGCTGATTGAAAAAGAACAGAGAAGCATGGCCGAGTCAGCTCACTGGACGTCACTGTCCCCCGGCATTATCTGGGTGCAGATGCAAGCTCACAAAAGGTGCCTCTCTCAGCACAAGACATCGCAACACTCCATGTGTGTGTGAGTGTGCGGACAGGACGTTGGCTGGAAGTCACAGTGCTCACAGGAGTGCAGGGCATGCTGGCAGTGGCTCAGGCAGTGAAATGTAAGCTAGCCCTGTAATAGAAGCTCTGGGAATGCAGAAGGTCCCTCCCCATTAGGCATTCTCCTCGTGTTTCACATAAATGCATCCTGTTCTCCGGAGCGGACGAGCAGTGCATTTGCACCGGCTCATTCAAATTGAATGCTGGTAAAAGGAGAGTGCTGAGCGCACGGAACAGTCTGGCATCTCCGGAGGCAGGAGCGAGGTTAAGCTGGCACCCGTGTTCTCTTTTGTTTATTGGATGCTCATTTGCTGGCCTCATGCACACCCACGACACGTTGCAAAGAGACTCCGGCGGGCCGACCGATGCCTGCCCGGCACAGGTAACCATGCAGTTGTGCCTGGGCTTTTCTGGGCACTGAAGTTCAAGACTTCACCTGTTGTCCCCAAGCCTGGTGCCAATAATGTTTTGCTGGGAGAAAGCTCCTCCCGAGAGGCAGTTTGTATTGCATTTTTCTTTTGTTCTCCTTTACCAATGCTGCAGCTTTAACTTTGTCACAGCAAGTGTGGGGAGAGGGAGCCTGCCGAGAGCTTTTTGCAACGTGATTTTTCCATTAGTTTTAACAGGAGCCGAGCGTCCCCAGCAGCAGGGCTCGCTTGCTCTCTAAGTCATGTGCTGTGAGGAATAAAGCCACTGTAGGGCAGTGAACCTGAACTTGGCCCGTTCATCCATACTGCATTGAGTGATTGCATGGAGTGGAGTCAAATGCCACTTGGGGGTGAAGAGCACGAATCATCTTGCATTCCTCCTGGATATAGTAGGAAGGACCCTTGACAGAATCCAGTAATTAAAAGGTAAACCATGAAGTGTGTGCTGGGTGTGGGGACATGTGGGCTGAGGGGAGATGGCATGTGGAAGAGGGAGTTATGTTTCATTTCATTTGAATGATATGTTTGCTAGATTTTCTTGACCAATGGATCAGAAGAAGGTGGGGAGGGATTTGTTTTTCACTTGCTGTTGAGTTTTACTGGATTCCAGAAGTAACTTTTACATATTGATGATGACTCTTCTTGTCCATTAATACTCAGAATGTATTGGACTTCTGTGTCAGTGAAGCAGGCGAGTTCACAGTGAGGGTTGTGGGGCAAAGGAAGGTTTGACCAGAGGAATGAATGATTATACTCTTTACTCTCCACATTTGCTTGTAGTTGAAATCTCATTGAAAATGCATTTAGTATTTTGCTGTAGTGGTTCTGTGCCCCCCTCCCCCCCAATCTACTAAGAAATGGCTTTCAGAGGTGCAAAAAGACTGGGAAATGTGACATTTTCCTCAGGTCCCTTTCTAAAGGTATATATAGTTTCCATCATCCTGTTGGGGAGAATGTTCACAAGAAAGTCAAGTTCTAAGTTAAAGCATGTCATCTGCTTATTGAAATTGGGTATTGTCTTTTGTAAATCATTGCTACGTTGGCTGTCTAATGACTGAAATAAGCAGTGTCTGTTGGCAGTATTATGTGCAAGTTACTGATAAATTTTGCCCCTGTACTTAGCTCATGCCTACTAAATCTCCGGTCCAGCTCTTTAAGCTCTTTGATAAGCTGCATTAAAAATAGAAGGATAGATTTTTAAAATAAATTGAGTATTGTATTTGCCCTTCAGGAGCTGAAATGCAGTTATGTGAGCATGTGGACAATGTGGGTCTGTTGCTTTTGACAGACTGTTCACGTAAGTTGCAATTTTAAAATATTCCTGCTCTTCAGATCTTCAGGGTGTTTTTTTCTACCGCCCCATACAACTGAATCCACTGAATATCTGTGTCATTTAATGCTCAAATTAAATAAACACATACTGATTACTTGTGATATGTTATATATGTTTACCCATTTTATACATATGCATGTTGTATACTGATATATGCATATACATATTTTCTAGAAGATTTTGTTCAAAAGTTTTGGTAGGGAGCAATGCTATTCATCAGCAGCAGAGTTCACAAGACTTAGAATAGAGTAAAGTGTTCTTGGCATCCAAATACATGTTCTGAAAATGAAGAGAGATGCTCCCGGACGCATCATCCAATGGTATTGCACTCGGGAAACAATACTGGTGATTACCCAGGGATGTATCCCAGCACGACATGGAGATCATTGCTTCTGTGCCAGAAACTGTATCTGATCTGAGGATGACAGGATGGGAACGGGACAAAGATTTAAAGGAGGAAATGCAACATCTTTGGGGACAGTTGGTATCAGAAGTAGAGCTTCTAATGGAGTGCCTGCTGGCACAGGGCTGAGCATCATGATAACTTGATAGAAAAGACATTTTCCATTGGCTGATGGCTGATTTTTCATTATTTTGAGCCAATAAAACTGTGCTGACCCATCTTTTTTGTTTATGTTTTTAATTTCTTATCAAGGTACCAGTTTGATTTTTGCAAGGAGTACTTTTTAAGGGAGGTTTAAATGTATGGACATAAAGTTTCAATGACTATTTTATAGTGAAATGTCAAAGAAAATAGCAAATATGGTATAAAAGAAAAGTCACTAAATTTTGAGAAAAGCAGTTTTGAATAATGAGTACAGATTTTATAAAAGGGCACAGCGTAAAAGGATTCCAACTAGCTTTCCCTCGTTTTCAATGTAATTGAAATGTTATTATCTTAAAAACTTTAATTAGTGTATGTAAAGTTGTAAAACCATTGAAAATAGGGAAAATAAGCTGGGTCTCTATTCCAGAATATTGTAACTACTTTTGGATGAGCAAGTGAGTTTCTATTGTATGGACTATTTTACTTAATCTAAGAAATGTCTGGACCATTGAAGAAACGTGTCCGAAATCCCATTGGCCCTGAATTGACTCCAATAAATATTTCTTTGAGGGTCCAGTCTGGCCTGTCTTGTTAAAAGAGACAAGAAGGGCTTTGTTTCGCTGAAAGTCAGCAATGTCTGTGCTTGAGTTATTTCCTAGACTGAGTCACCAAAGCAATTGTGATCTTATATTTCCAGAGCCATGTTTTTTGCAGAGCTCTGAGTGTTATTAGACATTATCTAATTATCAGAATGCCACAGGGAAATAGAGAGATCAAGCTAGCTCCACTCTCAGTTGAGATGACAGAAGGAGCAGGGTAAAGCAATTTATCCAGGATGATTCAGAAAACCGTTGACACACAGCTAGGTGAGCTCAGTGGCTGCATCTGGGCTTTTTTATTTAAGACCCCCTTACCTTACCAGTTGGCTCTTGGTGTGACCCTGGGGTTCTCTTTCCAAGGGTAACATGTTCTAATTGAACTTCATGGACCCCATCCCAACAGTTTATGGTTAGAGGATTCTGGTGACTGGTCCTATATTTGTGACGACTGACTGGAGGGAAATCAATGAAGAGCTTTCCTGGGGTCACAAAAGTGGAGTCGCAGATTTGGGAAATATCACCAGACATGGTTACAAATGATGGAGAGAGTGACAGAATGTAGGAATTGCCTATGTTTAGACTTGAGAACCATTTGCTTCCTCTCTAGAAGCCCATCAACAGGCAAAGGAGGAGATGGGATGCTTTCTCTCCCATGACACAGGAATCATAATAACACTGACAGCCAGGAAGCATGATTCCTTTCATGTTGCAGCTTTTAGGCATCAATACAAGCTAAGCTGGCTTGTTCAAAGTCTAATTAAAATTATTATTTTCACAAAGGATTCTCATACACTCATGAGGACTTACTCTCCTTATTAAGTGCTTATTTTGAAAGAAATTGTGTCCAAGTTACAGGGTAAGAAAAGGATTTCACTTACATGGAAGTTAATGTTATGTCCCCTATTTTTGTGTATGATTTCAATTTTGAAAGATATATGACACTTAGCATATTATTTAGATTCAAAGGTAGTTGGATGACAAAGTAAGGACTTTCCAGAAGACCCTTACAAATTGAGACTGCCTGGCTATGGTCTGGTTGAAAATGCACTATGAAACAGTAACCTAGAGATGGAGTCTGGGCAGATGGATTCTGGAGGAGGAAAGTCTGCAACATGGTATAACTATACTAGGGGATTAGATACAATCATCCAGAAGAAGGGCTCAGTCCATGGCTTCGTACCTAATGGCAATCTCTGATGTTGGATCTTGGGTGAGGGAAAATGGGGAATAGAGAAACACAATTGTTTGTGGGTATCGCGTTAAGTAGCTCAGACCCAAACAGGGATAAGGATCCTGGAGCAACTCAGAAATAGAAGAGAGAGATGGGAAAGAGCAGCCCAGCAGGGACAGATGGCTCTGGGAGAGCTGGGAAGTGGCGAAGGCTCAGAGCACTTTGTTGTAGTCCTAAGTCTCAAGTACCCAGCGTGCCCTGTGTAGGTGCACAGGGTAGCTTGTAGTCATTGTTTTCTGAACAAAAGCCACCGTTGTGCCTGGTGCTGCTTACGCAAGATGGCCTCTGCTCCTTTTCCGAGCCCCAGCACTCCCTACGGTCCCCTCTTGCTTTGTCCTGATCAGAAGCACTGTCCACCTTGTATGTTTCCTCTCTCTTGGTCGCAATGACCTTTTCTAACTGCCTTCTCCCCAGAGCCCAAAGCAGTGCATTTCACTGAATGGGAAATGTTTGGACTCCTTTATAGCCTCTTCTGGAACTTTCCCACCTGACCTGTGTTACTTATATTCTATGTTCTACCTTTCCCTCAAACAAAATTCCAAACCTTTCAAGGCAGCAAATTAGGTCATGCTCATTTTTTAAAACTCTCAGGACTAGCATAGCACCTTAAATCTTCTGGAAGTATTTAATAATTAGTTATAAAATTGAACTTATGTACCCCCAAAAAGGACATGATTGCTCTTGTTAAAATTTTATAGCCATATTCACTGAGGCCATAGCTCATAGATAGAAAAGTCTCCAAAGATAAAAGAATACATTTCAATCAGTGGTTCTCAAACCAGAGTGAGCTTGCCTCCCCCTGCGCAAGGGGTACTTGGAAATGTCTGCAGACATTTTTTTCTGTAACATCCACTGTGTGGGGGGTGCTGCTGGCATCTAGTGGATGGAGCCCGGGACGCTGGTGAACACTCGACAGTGCACAGGGCAGCGCCCAACAGAGACTCACCCAGCCGCAAATGTCTGTAGTGCTGAGGATGGGAAGCCCTGGTGTATAATTACACTCTTATCACATTGCTTCACAGCAGTTCTTATTATTTGTCTGCATTTTCCATTAAACTCTGTGTTTCTGGGTGGCAGTGGTATGTCTTAGTCATATTTGCTGTGTTCCCAGTTCAGTGTAACACCTGGTGTGTATAAACCTTTATTAAATGACAGCTGAATTGATGAATGAATGAATGAATGAATATTAATGATGCCCCAAAAAGGAGCTCTAGTATCCTCTTTGGAATATCATCATTAGAAAGTGCCTTTCTAATCCAGGCCTCAACATTGAAGAGCTAAGAAGGTCAGTGTGAGGTTTTGAAAGCAGAGACAGAACAGTCACACATTCTTGTCTTTATGTGATAAGTCTGCTGAGCCTCACTCACAGAATGTTAGCACTGATGGGGGCCACGAGGTCACTCACCTCAAAACTCAGGGTGGTTAAATGACTCGCCTAAGGCCTCACTGGTAAACAGCAGATCTCAGAGGGGAATTGATTCTCGCTATTCATCTCGGCATGTCTTCGTTATGCTTAGTTGTCCCCATTACATCAACGTGACAAAAATTGGCACAACATGTTGCTCCTAATGATTATGCGGCACCGTTCCGATGTAGTGTTGAAGATAACACATTAAAATGCCTTCATGGTAGTGTAGAATTTGACCTTAATACATAGGCACTGCTATCATTAATGTAGAGTTTATTATAATGCAATGGCAGGGCTGGAGGGACTCTGAGTGAAGTGGGGGGTGCAAACATCAGAGATGCATGGACGGTCCCAGACAAGGGTGCTGGGGCTCGCCATGGTCTGCGCTGCTGCACCCCAGGAGTGTTTCCTAAAATGGAACTGTAGTTACAAAGGATATTACAGGGAAATGGGGTTACACGGTCAGATAAATTTAGAAAATGCCAGGGCAAGCAAGACGAGGCTGATATGTTAGCCAGAGGACATTCAGAGTTTTCCATAGTTGATGGTCCACCTGTCTAAGAGGGAGCTAAGTACATGGTGCCTGAAACGTCTGAATTAGGGCATCACTCCTATTGCTCAGCGCTGCTCCTCAGAAGAGAGTTTGGAAGATGCTCTACTTCTTTCTGTGCACTTAATTCATAGAAAAGAGGCCAAGCTGCTTAGGTTCCAGGGGGGCTTTTTTAGGTTGACTTTTCAGTGGTCCATGTTGCCCCGCCATCCCCACCTTCTTTGTGTCTTTTTGAAAAAGCTGTCCAAGAAGTGTGAATAAATATATTTATTCTGTTTCTCTTGGCAAGTTTCACAATCACAAGCCAAGGTTTTCAGGAAAGTAGCTTCTTTGACCAGACCTGCAGAGGCAGGTATTGGAGCCTTGTAAAGTACAAAGGAGCTGGGTTCAAAGCGGGATGTGGCCTCAGCGAACCAGCTAACTAACATCTGTTGGTTATCAATGAAATCAGACGTGACCTGAGGGGTCTTCCATGAAGAATTCCAGTGTGATCATGGGGACAATAGGGCTAGTGAGTTTAAAGAACTACCAAGAAATTCTCTGCTTTCCATCCTGCCTGTACAATACAACCCTGGAGCAGTTTGGTGTAGAGAGGCCACTTCAGTTTCTGACATGCTGCCTCATGATTCCACACTGCTAGGAATACAGAGGTTATTCTGTGACTCTGAGGACCTCAGTTATCCTTCCATTACTGTGTGTACGTGTCAGCAGGTGAATATTGAAATCGACTTCAATTGCTAATAAAAGTATTCTGTAATGGAAAAGCACAGCAACATAATTTGCCCTTTACATACCAAGTTTTAGAGCAGTTACTGGACTAGATCCAAAACTGGGTGTTTCACAAATATATTTACTGCAAGAGCTTTTGGTGAACTTTAAGGTAAGTATATGAGCTTGACTTGAACAACAACAGAAATGAAGGAGAATCAAAGAGCTTCTAAGAATTATCCAGATTGGCATTGAGCCAAGTGGTAGATAAAAATCTGCCACTTAACCTACAAGAAAAAGAGTCCCAAGAGAAGGAGGAGGATTATCTTAAAACGCTGTCCCTAGGAGTTCATTTCCATTGAAACCAAAGGCTTTTATGAACCTTCCCATGACCGGCAGTCCTTTCAGAAATTTGGAACGTGCACAGAAAAACACAAAGAACAAGGACCCTCAGCTTTAAGGTGAGCTTTGGGTTGACGCAACCTTTTTCTTGTCTTCATTGAACCGTATTATGACTTTCAATTTCACTGAGACCCAAGCCTTCCTTAGGCTACCCCAGGAAGAAGGCAGGCATCTGCCTCGTGATTGGGAAGAAACCCCTGTCCTTCTGAGTGAAAGCAGGTTTTCAGCACTAAATCTCCTATCTCCTCAAAGGGGCTCAGTATTGCTGAAATTTCCACCCAGTGAAATACCGTCTCGAATGTGAACTACAAAGCAGCAACCCATTTTTGTGGAAAATTATGTGAGGGAGAAAAGCTTGGGAGAGTTGGAATCCAAATATGTACTAAATGGTTTAATGCAGTGAGTAATGGACAGAAATTGATGAGCAACCTGCAGCTGGAGAAATGGGCTCCTCAAAGCATTCTGGTGTCTACCTAACCCTGTTGTGTGGCTTTGCTCATTTGCTTGTTCAATAGGTGCTCCCTTTACCTATTCAGTTTGCTTTGAAGGCAGAAAAATAACCTGAGTGAATTATCTGCTGCTCGGCTTGTTTTACTGTGGCCCACTTATCATCTCTGCATGAAAATGCCTCAGCAATTCTTGGATCTCTCCCTAGTCTGTCTGAGGCTACAAAGAGGCTGGGAATTGAGAATTGAAGAGATGCAGCTCAAAGGCCAAAGCCTTTTCATCAAGGGTTGTAAATGGAGATGGTGGTAAATAAATGAAAGGGCAAGAAATTCATCATAGAAAGAGGAAGTTGGGCTAAAGAGATGTAGCTGTTCTTACACAGGAGGGAGGCTCGCCCTTAAATTCTCATTCTGAACAATTCGTTCATTTTTTGTTTGAATTATCCATATCAGAAGAACATTTGGTGCACATGTAGCAGTTATACTAGAAAGAAACTAAAACATGCAATTATTGGTAAACAGGACATAAAGGAAAGCTGTTTTTATTTTATTGAAGGGTATTTTTCTGTACTGTATGCAGTTTTAACTGTGTAAATGGGTTTCTGCTATTGTTTTAATTACCAGGTTAAGAGCATCATAAAACAATAGGGAAGGCACCCTTTCTTTGTCTCTGTCTGAGACTAAAATCTAATGATATCAGCAAGCATTTTAGTCACAAAAATTGCAAATGAAACCTCGACAAATATTTTTTCACTGTTCCCGATCCCACAAACATCCCCGGGGGCGCAGGTACATTAAACTTGTGTTAACACCATTCCAGGCAAACCTGGTGATTAAAGGCTGCTCAGTTCTATCTGACAGCATTAAATCTAAGCCTCTAGGAAATTCTAAGACAAATTAAATAATGTGAAAGCAGCCAGCTGAAAGATGCACAAAGGAACATGAGGCATATTGATTATAAAGTGAAATGAATCTCACTCAGAGGCAGGAAGAGCGCGGGGAAAGAAGTTGTATCTATGGAGAAAGCTTTTAAATAAGGTGTCATGACGGAAGAGAGTATCTGAAGTCGAGTAAATAATAAAAACATAATTAAGAGGAATTAATCGTAGATCAACATGTCGCTGGACTTACCTCGTTTATGAGTCTTAATAAAAATTATATTAATGTTAACTGTTCTTAATTTGATGTACTTGTATCATTTTAGGAGCTTCTGTGTTTTCTTACAATACACGTATCTGAGGGCTAGGTGAGCGGTATTGATGATATAAAACAAATTCTTAGCTCCTCAAGTATTGCCCACCCCTTCTCTCCCCTTCCCTTCCTCCTCAAGCATATGGTAGACTAGTCTTGGCTGCAGTCTGTGTCCCTCGGTGGTGAAACCATCTCTTAACCACCTCTGTTGTCATTGTGACAACTTTTATGCTAGCTTTACATTACATCTATATGTAAAATGTAGTATAATCATACCGTGAAATACTATATAGTAATGCAAAGAAGAAAGTACTGTTAATCCAGACATCATGTTTGAGTGAAAGACGTGCAATAAAAGTGTGTATACTGCATGATTTCATTTTTTATGAAGAAGAAGAACAGGTTCAACTTAATCCAGGGAGATGCAAGTCAGAATACTGGTTACTTTGGGGGGACTGCTTGCATATTGACTGGGAAAATTGTCTGCGTTAACGTTTTGGGTGCTAGATATGGTCTGTATCTTGGTGGGACAGTTGGCTTCATGGGTATATACATATAAAAAACTCACTGAGCCATATAGTTAGGTAATTTATTGTATATGTAAGGCCTCAATAAAAATTTTTTTTAAAACCATTCACATATTTAGATGCAAGATACATTCGAGGAAATGTATAGAAGAGTTTACTTTCTAAGCAAGAAAGGATTTCTGAATCGCTTCCTCATTTCTCATGAAGCCTTGTGGGATAAGAAGTCTGTTTCCCATTTTAAAGTTTTCTACCAAGAACAGTTCATCCTCTGATATCCTGCTGCTACTAATCATGACTGTGCTGAAATTTAACCCCAGAATTTCATTGGGGAAATTATTGAAATTGCGACTCCAATAGGAGTCAAATTGAAAATCGAGTCTTGGAAATTACTAGCCTAGATTTGATTGTTATAGTTTTGAGTGTTTCTAGAGTATCTCTAATGCACTCAAGTACCAGACTATAGTAATAAACTTTAGCTGTGTGGTGGCGGAATTGTTTGTCAGGGAATCAGAGGTAGGTGGTTACCAAAACTCAGAGCCATAGCAATTCACCCCCCCCCCAAGGACAGAACGCGGTGAGGACATGAGAGAAAAAAAGGAATTTAAATTAAATAATTTTTAAATATTCAAGAGGTGAACTTTTTATTTGCTTGTGACCACCTTTTTACCTTTGTGGGAGTTTCTCAAAAGCTCCAGTTTATACAAAAGCTTTGTGAGATGATCAGTTGCTGTTAGTTCTCTGATCATTAACAAATTATGGTTTTTTTGCTCAGTATTTAATCTGCATTACTTATGCTCTCTGGAATGGTTCATAACTGTAGATAATGCAAAGAAGAATGTCCATCACCCTAGAATGGGACTGGTCCTTGGCAATGACATTTAGAACCTCCTCATTTCAGTAAAGTCTGGAAATTGCTGCTCCTCGAAAGAGCAGTACTTGGTTCACAGATCTATTGCTCAGCACTGATGAAGCCAAATCTGAAATGAATAACCATATATTTCTGCATCTGTGATGAATCACTTTAACTTACAGTGAACTTCTAGGGGCCAATAATGAAATGTTATATATTGTTCAGGAATCCTCAGCTAGTTGCTTTCCTCTCACACATGTCTGTTTCTAATATAATCGCTCAAGAGGTACTTTAAAATGTAATCAAGAGAGTGTTGATGGAAATCATCTGTTTAGTTCAGTCCCCCATGTGTCTCAAACACTTCCCTGTCTCTCAGTCACCACTGAGGGTTCCAGATCAGTGTGGAAAGGTGTATGGGCATCTTATCAAGTCAGTCCTTTGAAACAAGACTAGGAGAGACACTACATCCAAGCGCCTATCTGAGCAGGAGACCCTCTGAATCTTAGAATCATATACTTCTCATAGACCACTTTTTATAACTTTTGAATTCCTTCAGTGAGGAAAATTGTCCCATGAAAATGATATTCTTATTGTCACTGATTTTCATCTCAACCCCTTCCTTATTCACATGATTGAAATGGGGAAGAGAAAAGAGGACCACCAATCAGACGCCTAATGTTTAAGGTCTCTTTGCTTTCAAGAAAGAATAATAGCTCCCGGGGTGAGGTCCTGGCCAGAGATTCTTTCTACCTCCAGACATCCATGAATAATGAGTCCACAGGGTGATGCACTGGTTGATCAGAACTCCTGGGTTCCATGGTGACTGGATGTAGATTAGGTAAGGAGCATTTCTACATAACATGGAACAGCCAGAAAGAGTGGCAGTGCATTTGCTGTTTTCATTCCCACGTTTGCGTTCCTTTGTGATCGATTCTAAATGCTGATGTGCAGTGCAGAGCACCCCTCTATGAAGGTGGGGGTGCTGGGGGCGGCCATGTTGTCCAGAGCCTTTGCGTTTGTTTCGCGAGCCCTGAGGCTTGGATGACTGCCATGTTGAGGCAGGTCCCGCGCCCCCAGCATATTGTAGGCTGGCAGTTCCTGCAGCAGTGAAGCCCATCCAGCTTCCCACACCTGAAGCATGAAATGCCCTACTTGTCTGGCTGTGTTCACCAATTTAACAGACATCTGTTGGTGTAGGTGTTGGGCACTGACCAATAACCATCAGAGCTTCCAACTGCTGATGCAAGGCATGGGGTAGAATTAGTTATGCTCTGTTGACAAGCAAAGGAGTACACTAATTGGCCCCAGGAGGCTTCTCTGGGGACCTGCAGGACTGCGGACAGTGAGGCATGGAGGCCTCCGACCAAACCTTTCCATAGAACTGGCTTGACCTGGCAAATGAATGAACAGAAATCCCTTTGGTGATGGAAAAGCCATTAAATTGGCCTCCTGTATGTTTTTTTCCTGCAAAGATGATTACTTGAAGTCCGGTTTAATTACAAACTAGCAAAGCTTTCACAAAATTAATGGGCAAATTTGTTCCTAGTTATTCATCCAATAAAGAATGAACTTGGTAATTTCAAAATGATTATATGGATGTTAGTAATAGGTGTTTCACTCACATTAGCTGGAAAATATCAAAGTTTTATCTATCTACTCATGGGATAACTTCCCTTGAGAGGTTGAGGCTCTGGAGTCTTTCTTTGCTTTGGCTGTCATTGTGGTCGCGTATTTCATTAAATGTTTATATACAACTTAATTTAGATTTAGACTGAGAACAGTGATGACTGCTTTGGTACAAATACAAAACTAAAAAATTTGAGAACACCTTAAAGTTATGCAATACTTTCAAGTTTTTGTCTATTTCATGCATGTTGGGATGTTCACATATTAGAATAAATCAATTTAATTTTCATAGTATAAAATCCTATGTAAACAGCAGAATTGAATGATAGCTTTCTGTATGAAATAATGTATTATTTATGGTAATGTTGGCAGCAGTGATGGATGTGCTCCAAAATTTTAGTGGCTTCATACAAGAGAAGTGTACATGTCATAAGTATACAGTCCAGTATTTCCTCTATTCAGTCATTCAAGCTCCAAGGCTGATAGAGGTCCTGCCATCTTCAAAACATATGGTTTTCTGGGCTTGCCTGGGCATTGATATTCATCAGACAGATGGAAAAAGAGAAAGCATAGAAACTTGCAAAGTTTTATGGGCAGACATGATTTCGCTCACATCCTGTTGCCTATAATCACATGTCTTCCCAAGATGCAAGGGAGACTAGAAAATGTAGTTTCTAACTGACCAGCTGTGTCTCAACACCACTGTACAGTATTGAAGGGGGATATGGATTTTTGATAAACAGCTACCTATCTGACACAAAGACTTTTAAAATCCTATCAATGCTAGTATTTATGCTTATATGCTAGTAAATCAATGCTGGTATATGACTATCAGTGTCTTCTGGCTAATGGAATCATTCGTTGACAATTGTCCAGTCTTTGGGGGGTCCTTTGTCTAGAAGTTAAATAAACTTGGCTATCATAGCTTTAGTTTGACCTGTTTTAAAAACTATTCAGTTTTTAAATACCAAGTGGGTACAATTTGGTACATCAGTTTTCTTAATTGAACTTTGTCAAATTAAAACCCGAGACAGGATACATTGTACATTTACCTGTGTCATGGTTTAGGAACCAAGAGCAGGGAGTGAACATGAAACCTGTAATTACTTTGTAGGCCAAAATTCATTTAGACCATATTCTTGAAATACTGGCAGTTCTTTCAAAGACACTTAGCAAATGTTGTATAAAAGATGACCCTAGAAGTATTCTTTGTGAACTAAGGAAGGCATTGAAGGCATTGCCTGCTCCTCCCACTTTGTTCCTGCGGAGGGGCTAATGGGCGGATGTGGGTGTAGGTAAGCAACTATGATGACCATTGCCTTGGGTAGACTGCCTTGTTCCAGGCTTTCCGCTAGGAGTTTCTAAACTAAGTAAATAACATTAGTTATTTTTAGTGATGTTTTACTTCCTGGCCAGCCACCGTTAGTTGGCAGGATGTCATGAGCAGTGAAATGACAGTGACCTGGGATCATTACATCACACAGTCCTAAAACATCATCTCCTCCCTCTTTGCTATTGTCTGAGGGGGTTGAGAAAGCTTATTTGGTATATAAGAAATTACCATGTGGTGCAGGGAGAAGCTATTTCAAAACAAGAGGAAAAATGAAATTCATCCAAAAAAAATCTCTCTTCATCTAGGCTATCATGATTTCACCTGGGATAACTCTGATTTTCTTCATCTTTCATGATGTGTGTGTTCTGCATGTTATAGTCCTTTCTGCAATAGACTGTCAGTTCCACTCTATCTGTGGACCTGCTTCAAGGTTGTATCAGCAAACTATTCGTGCTTCCTGTCCACATGCAGGCCCAGCCTCCCATACTGTCCCATTCCCTCTGTCTCCTTCACCTCCCTTCACCTGGCTAGCTGCTCTTCAGCCTCTGCATCTCAGGACGCAGAGCCTTTTTGCCACAACTATGGCTTTCCTTTGACCCCTAAGCCTTGCTCAGCCACCCCTCCTAGGTGAGTCTTCAGTGTCCTGTTGCCGCCTTCTTAAACTTTATGCTTGTTGTATTGCCATCTAGACTATAAGCTTCTTGCAGCAGGAACAGTAGCACTTAGTAGGTTCTGTATAGATGTAGGCATGTATGTATATGAAGATGTGGGTGTGGGTGGGAGTAGAGAGGTAGATATAGTTGTAGGTATTCATCGTATAGATTTCTTTTTTAAATAAAAGCATCTGATACGTTCCCCAAGGCCACAAACTATGAAAACAGGAAGTTTCATCCCAAATATTTATGTTGCTGCCTTCCACATTGGCTTTTCATTTGTGCTTGACCTCCTGCCCGCCTTGGGTATTTCTTAGTTGCAATATTGTCCCACATCTGTTTCTCAAGTCCTCATCTGGAAGATGTTCTATGGCAAAACTTTAAAAAAGCCTTAGAAGGAACTCAGTGCCAACATGCATTTGCTCCCCACACTGTATTAGTTAAATGACCCAATTCCTTAGAGGGTTTCACAGCAGTGCCCTGCCCTCATAGTGAGGTGAAGCGAAGTTCATGTAAAATAATTAACATTAATGTTCAACGGTATTTGCAGAAAGTAAGTTGAACATCTGCTTCTCCATATTTGTCATATTTAATTTACTAGGATGGATTTTTGATTATAAAACGTCCAACCACTGTATCCTTTTTGGAAATCTGCCTAAAGCCAGAGACAAGGCACCAACTGGTATAGTTCAAAGCCCAAAATTATTGGAGGAGGATGACTTCTAATGGGTCTGCCCTTGGATGCCACTGTGCATTTGAATGTAACCAGCATGGTCGCACATGTGAATCGAGTTCAATTGTATTAAAGGGGAGTGACATTCACAACTGTCATTTCCCAACTACGAAATGTGATTTCGAGAGCATTACTTTCTGGCATTTTATGTTTCTACTCTTGATAGTATTACTGCCCTTTTTGACCCAGGATGAATGCCAAATGGCCATTTTAATATTTATGACTTTTATGTCCTTTCAATTTGATATCCAGTTTGGCTTTCAAACAAGCTGAGGCCAAATATCAAGATCACCAAAGAGTTTTGTTTAATTAGAATATGTGTTATTACTGTTTCTATTTTGATGGTTTATGGTCATGCCAGATTCTGTGATGAACCTGATTTGAAGAGAACACTTGGTACTAATGTTATGGCCAACGGTTTAAAAATCACACGCATCATTCCAACACTAAAAATCTCATCAATCCAAGTTTTGCAAGCTTCATAGAAAGGGGTAATTCTTGCATTTTGATAAAAGTATGTAATGAGAAGAATATAATTAAATTAAATTGCATGTCCTATAACTTAAGCTAGATCTTAGCTGAATAAAATTTGTAATTAAAAGGAAGTCTAATGTTCAAGTTACAGATAGACTTAATTTTTTCTAGAGAAAATGGAGAGCTTAAATACAGTTGAAATCAATTTATCAGCTGATCTTATGCCCTTCATTTTAGATAAGACTTGAAAAGCAAATTAAAATCTCTCTCTCCCTCCCTCCCCCCCTCCTTTCCTCTCTTGCCCTCTGTCACTTCTCCTCTCTCAAAAATATAGGTCTACATCTATGCAAACAAAAATGTTCATGCAGATGCTGGCTTATTGCAACAGCTCATCTCAGGTTTGAGCGAGGACAGTGTGAGGACAGTTGCTTCTAGGAATTTCTGGCTTATGTTGCTCCCTTTTGTGGTCTTTGTCATGTCCCAGATTTTCCTGGTTATTCTTGTCCTCAGCACTCTCCCCCTGCCTTTGGGAGGAACAAATATGCCAGAGATAAATGTGGACACGAGTGAAGGGGAATAAACACCACCAACGTAAGTTGGATACATTAGTGAAATTGGGTCAGAGAATGATGAAAGAATATTGGTTTTATACCATCCATCAATTGGCCTTTAGCTACATTATCATATGGCTATTTCTTAGATATAATAATTTAATCGGTGATGCCAGATTTGTACATTCCACAAGCAGTCCATGTGCAAAGTTGTGCAAAGTGGTGTTTGTTTACTTAGTTACAAAGCAGCACACTAGGTGCTGTGGGAGATAGAAGTGAGTCACCAGAGCTGTGTGCCTCATGGTGCTCAAGAGGAAGTGTGTAGGTAACTGCGGACGCACAGTTTGTCCCACAAGGTCAGGTCGTCCTTCCGGCAGGTGGGCCCTGGAGGATGAGTACCAGGCTACCCTAGGCCAGTGTGGGCTGAAAACCGCCAGCACTCCGAATACTGCCTGTGTGCAGTAAAGGCCATGCTTCCCTGGTCCTTGCTGGGGAAGTGAAAGATCAGACTCCCAAGGTGGCCAAGTGGAAGAAGAAGAATGAGAATGGGAGGATGGGGAGGGGGAGGTGGAGGACGTATACACTGGCTGGGCCCAGTACAACCAGCATTTTGCCAGTGCTACCTCTCCAGTACTTTGTAATCTCCGCGTTCTCTAACAAAGCCAATTCCTACTGCCTCCTCTTACCTGCAGTCCCATCTCAAGAAAGTACATAGAGTGGTCAGGACGACATTCTCTGTGAACGTGATATTTCAGATGAGACCTGACTAATCAGAGCTGAAGAAAGAAACCTTCTCAATCGGGGAAAAGACATTCAAAAACCCTGTGTCCAGAAAAAGCTCAATGTGTTCCAGAAAATAAACACCCAACTTTCTTTTTTCTTTATCCTCACCCAAGGGCAATTTTTATTGCTTCTTTCAAGAGAGAGGAAAGGAGAGAGAAAAATAGAGAAGTAAGAGAGAAGCTCTGGTCAGTTGGCTCTTGTACGCACCTGGACCAGGGATCTTAAGCGCTCTGTCAGTGATAGAAACTACAACCTGGACATGTGCGCTGACCAGGAATCAAACTCCTAACCTTAGATGTACTGGACTATGTTCCAAACAACTGAGCCACCTGGCCAGGGGAAAATATCCAAATTTAAGCTTAAGAGAATTTTCCCACCGCGATAAACTGCACCACTGTAGACACTCAGGCCAAATCTCAAGGAGTCATCCTTTCATTCTGTCTTCCTCTTGTCTCTCCCCCCATATCCTACCCATTAACAAGATAGTAGGATCAGCCCCTTTTACTTGATCAGTACCAAGGTCCATCACTAGAGTTCGTCTGGATCACTTTTGCTTCTTCATACTGCCAAGGCGAAGTCGATAAGCGCATGAACAACTATACCCAATAAAGACACTGTAAAATAACTGTTGTGAAGAATAAGGGGGAACCCACAGAAAGAAAGGGGAGCATCAAACAACTTTATTTAGAGAGTACCATTGTCCTTGAATTCTGAACAGGCTTTGATTCCTGCAAAGACACTAGCCACCTCTGGTCCAAGTTCTGCAAATTCCTGTCTCCCTCTTTAATGTGAAGTCAGGAGTAGGATGAAGAATTAAACCTTGTACCGAACAGTCTTGGTTAATTTGCATGTTGTCATTATTACTCTTCTGGAATTAATATATCAATGACTAAAGGCAAAGGAAACATTATATTTACTTAAATTTCAGTTCTTTTAAGGAGCTGAAAATGAAATTCTGAGATCTAGGGAACAAGGCAGAGACAATGGCTCAGGTTCTGTATGCTTGCCCTGAATCCATCCTCTCCCCCTTGTTTCCCCAATGCCAGTGGTTCTTTCATTTACTTAATTGTGGTGGGGGCGGGGGATTCTGGGGAGCAAAGAGGAGAGTGGAAATGAATAACAGCATGACGAAAGTAAACTGAAACATAAGGTCTCCTTTGATTATCCTAGTGCTTCTCATACAGGGGCGAATTTGCCCGGCAGGGGACGTTTTACAAATAACTACTGGGGAAGAGGGTGATAATGGCATCTGGTGGGTGGGGTCCAGAGATGCTCCTAAATGTCATAGAATCCACAGGACTACCCCTACCTCGAGGAATTATCTGGTATCAAATGTCAAGAGCTGAGACTGAGAAACCCCAGATTATGCTAATGAATTTAGACACACTCAGCTTTTCAGGAAAATTTCTGTCTGGTGTTTCAAGGTGTACTTACATAATTATTCCCATAGGTCAAAGTTTTAATAATATCTAAGTCAATGATGTTTTTCAACAAAGTACAGGGTGATGGCATTAACATACTTGGAAATCTCAAAATTAGCTTTTGGATGCTAAACAGCGAAAATTCAGATTAGCGAAGGTCTACTCTCATGAAAACAGAAAATCCTTATTACAGTCTCTCGCCCTTGGGGCAATAGAGCTCCAGTTCACAAGCGCGCTCTAGCTTTCTCTCTCCCCCTTCCTTCTTCTCTGCCGCTGTCTCCCAGCCCCTCCCCTCCCTCCCTCTCTCTCTGCTTCTCCCCTTCCAAGCTGTGTAGGTTACTATCTGCCTTCAGGGAGGGGATGCTGAACCCAGTGCTGGCCATATCGGCAATCAATCTTCAAATTCCTCCTCTCACATTTCCAGGTAGTTACTTAGCTCAGAGCCTCTGTCTCAGCTCAACCCCCGCCTCATTGTTCGCTGTCAGGCTCTGGGAAGCTTCACCTACTCACCTGACTCCGAATAAGTCCCTCCGTTGCTGCCACTTTATATGTACTAATGTGTGGCCCAAGGAAGTCAGATGTTGCCTCTGAATGAGTTTCCTCTTTCTGCTGTAACAAATTTCCCCAACCGCATTGGCTGAAAACGACACGTATTTATTGCCTTACAGTTCTGGACACCAATATTCCAGAGTATATATCACTGGGCTAAAATCCAGCTTGCTGTCCCGGCCAGTTCCATCTGTGTGTTCTAGGGCAGAATCTGTTTTCTTATTACCTTTTCCCAAACCTACAGCTGCTTGCGTTCCTCACCTTGTGGTCCCACATCCCTCTGCCCTCCGCCCCCATTGTCACACCTCCTTCTCTGCTGATGTTGCCTTTCTCTTGCAATGCTCGGGATATCGGGATATCGTGATGACATTGGACACACCCACTGGAATAATCTAGGATTATTTCCCCACCTGAAGATGCTTGAAGTTAATGAGATCTGCAAAGCCCCTTTCGTTGTGAAAGGAAACATATTGGCAATCTGGAAGATCAGGGCAGGGACATTTTGGGGGCCTGATCACTTCCAGTGCTAGCCCCACCACCTATGAGTTACATAGATATGGGAATGTTACTTCTTGATGCGACTTCCTCTTTTCCTGTCTCTAAAATGGGTATTCCAGTAATCCCTCATTAGTAGTGTGATTGTTGAGGGCAGTAAATGAAATAATGTACTTAAGGCAGTGAACATAACAGCTGGCACATAATTGCTCAGTATGCATTAGCTCTTAATATTGTCACTGATGCGGACGTTAGGAGGAGTAAACAAGATAGTTTACTGGTTGGCAGACTTTCTGTAAAGATCTATATAGTAAATATATTTGGCCTTGCTGACCGTATGGTCCCTGTAACAACAACTAGACTTTTGCTATAGGCCATGAGTAGCTATAGGAAATCTGTAAGTGAATGGATGGGACTGCCTTGCAATAAAACTTTATTTTTAAATGCAGGTAGCGGAGTGCATTTGGTATGTCCAGGTCTTAGTTGGCCAACCCCTACTCTAGAATAGTGGGACACAACCCTGGCCACATATTGTCGTCCCTGTGCCACCTTTAAAAAAGTGATAATGGTATTACATCAGTTTCCTTTTCATTAAAAAATATAATTCCTCTTTATTTTTGCACCTTTGATTTAAGATTCCATGCCCAAGGACACTGCCTTATTCATAGTAAGATTTCAATAGCTTACTTTGTTAAAACACATTATGGTGGTTCCTGAGCTCCAGCTCAGTCCAATGGAATCCAAATTTCTAGGGTTCCTTTGATTGCAAACAGCCAAAGCCTAACCTGACTAACTGAGGTAAAATGGGACTTCATTGGAAAGATATGATGGTACTGAAGTAATTCAGAGAAGATAAGTTCAGGAAGGACAAGAGGGAGGGCAACTTACATGGTGTTAGAAGCAGGACTCTGGAGGGCTTTCCAGGGGTTCTTCAGGAGGATGAATGAGCTCTATCTTTTTTCTACCTTTCTTTTGCTTAGGGACAGGTGGTTCACCCCTTGGCTAGGAGCCAGTGGGGCATCTTGACTGACAAGCCAAACCCTCATTGTGCCTGTTCCTGGAGAGTTTGCCTCCAAGGCAAAAAATTAGAAATCTCTTACTAGAAGGAAGGTTGAGAGGCTATGGGACAAGGCAATAAGCTATCCATAGCTGTTGTTGCTGTTTTTGTTATTATTATTGTATTTAAACATGGGTCTACTGAGCATAAAAAGTACTCCCTTTGGTACAAAGCACACAGTGGATGGAGAATCTAGTTATCATCAATGAAACTTTATTGAACACTGGTAAAAGCACTTAGTACACCTTGGCCTGGTGATCTTGCCATCTCTGCTTTCCATGTTGTTGTGGGCAGGTTGCTAATGGCTTCTAGTGGATGGATGCTAAGGATGGTGCTATACATTCCACAGGGCATAGGACAGTGCCCACCACAAAGTATCATCCAGCCCACAATGACAATAGGCCTGAGGCTGAAAAACTCTGGAATATAGTAACATATATGAGTATTTGTTTTCCAGCTAAAAGGAGATACATTTTTCCAGTTGCTAAATGATTTCTGTTTGTGTTCCCTAAACTTCTGCTTTAGATTGTGTTTGATGGAAATGAGAAGTATTTGAATGTGTCCATTTACTGAAGACAGAACTCTGAGGGGGTTCTGAAATTCAAATTAGAACAGTGTGATGCAGGGAGATCGGAAATGTAGGACTCATTTGTAAAAATCACCTTTATGAGGCTACCCAGAATCTATCTAACTTGCTAAAATTAAATTAGCAGAAGAAAGGAAAATTGAGTAAACACATAATGAAATGTGGGATATTATTAATAGCCAAATAGAAAATATTTTGCAATAAATTCAATTAAAACTAATTGTTTTTATGTTTTTCAATTTTTGCTGAAGGAATTGTTTTATGAAATAACCATATTTAGCAAAAATCACTCACTATAATGATACTTCAGTTACTATTTTTCTGGATGGGAGGTATTGAGTAGTATCACTTTTGAATAGTGGTAAATTTTTATTCTAAAACGTGGTTATTAAGTTCATCGGTGTGCCCCCTAAATATTTTATCTCCTTTTTTTTTTGTTATGTAACAGTTCTACAATATGTGAATAGCACCTCTGTTTTTCTCTCCTGAGTTTTAGAAAAACAGACTTTAAAATATGTCATTGAAGCTTTATGTCAGTACCAATTTTAACATCCAATTTAAGCTGAAACTTTTCATGGGGGGGTCAGATTGAGTTAATCATTTTTAAGTTACTGACACATTATCATCACTGATAATAGTCTTCTTGTGCTTGAATGAATAACTCATTCATTTCCTTTTACACTTTATACCATTTCTATTTACATACCCAGGTATTATTCTATTGTGTTTCATGCAAATCTTTTGTATTCATTTGTTTTTAGAAATGAGTATTGTTTTGCATACATTTATTTCAATTTGCATAAATATTATTGAGTGATGTGTATCCTTGTGTGTTTTTTCTCAGCCCTGAGATTCTAAGATCCATTTCTGTTATTCTGGATAGTTGTAATACGTTTTTTCTAACTGCTACTTTATGCTCCTTGGTGTGCAGCAAACTTAGTTTTTGAGATATAACCACTTTACAACAGTAACTGGAAATTCTGGCTTCTCCCCTTTTATGATGCTGTCATAACAGTGTAATGAAAGAAAAAGTTACTTGCTGTGAAGAGCAACTAGAATGTCTACTTCAGGTCCCTCAAAACTGATCCTGACCACTATCCCTTCAACTGCTCTTATTTTTAATTTCAGTGAAAGAAAAATCTTTATCAACCCTCAAGTCTCTTTTCATTGATTTATTGGGGTGATATTAGTTAATAAAATTATATAGATTTCATGGGTCCAACTCTATAATGCATCGTCTGTATATTGTATTATGTGTTCACCACCCAAAATGAAGTCTCCTTCCATCACCACTTATCCCCCCTTTACTCTCTTCTACCTCCCCCACCCCCTCTTCCCTCTGGCAATCCCCATCCTGTTGTCTGTGTCTGTGAGTTGCTTTATTTATTTGTTTTTGCTTACTTCTTTCCCCTTTTTCACCCCAACCCCTCTCCCCTCTGACAGTTGTTTGTTCTCTGTATCTATGAATCTGTTTCTGTTTTTGCTTAGTTTTTATTGTTCACTAGACTCCACATATGAGTGAAATCATGTGGTACTTGACTTCCTCTCGATTTTCAACTGCGGGAAATGTGCATCATGTATGAGTCCAGAATTAGCTACCCCAGACTTAATACAATGGCTATATAATATATCAGAGTCCAGAGTCCAGAACCCCTTCTCTTCTTTGCTGTACCTCCCATGGTTGAAGTCACTTGCAGGCTCCAGGATGAGCTAGGGAGCTCCATCATCCTGTCCAGACAGTAAGGGAAGACATCAAAACCACGGAAAGGCAAAGCAGCTGCTAATCATTGGACACTCCTAATTTGAAGGACAGCTGCCTGGGAGTTACCATCTTTTACTCTTTTCCCAATGCAACGTTGTCCCCTGGGAACAAGTTTGGGTGCTGGTATAAGAGAGGGGAGAGCGGTTGCTGAGGAAGCAAGCAGGGGTCTCTCCGCCATGTCCTTTCCAAAGGCTTGGTTCTGCTACCTGATTCACGGCCCACTGCAGCGTAATTCCAGTCATTTGACAAATCCATGTGTAATGCTTTGTGACAAGTCTTAACGTTTTGTTCTTATCATTATATATGTGAGTCAAAAGTAATCACTGGTATTTAAGGTAATAACTGGTATTTGATGTGGCTAAGCTACTTCTCCCTAATGAGTCTGCAGATTCCTTGAGGCCTATCTGTGCCTTTTCATCCCAGTCACGCGTCTGCCCCACCACCCACGCCACTGCCCACCGTCTGAGTTAGCTTACACACCGCCCCTGTGTGGATTCAATGTCATCAGATTCCTGTGCCCTTGGTGAAGGGTTGCTGCTTCCCTCTGACTTGGTGACTGTGGTTCTCTCTTTGGGTTCACGAGGAACTTTGTCAATGGAGCAGCTTTAGTAGAAGAGATGTTTAATTTGCTGATCTCCTTTGGGAAACATTTCATCCATGTTTGGGGGCATCAGCTCTCGATCAGGCATTTCCATAACTGTGTCCTGTTGTGAGATCCTCACAATCATGCCTAACAATGGCCATAAAGAGTGAGGCAGTGGATTTTATAAAGACGCAGGGGTTCCTGGAAGAGGAATTTGCATTTGGCGTTGGTGGTAGTTTGCACCTTATTGCATAGCCACATAGTGTCCACAGGCTCATTATCCCTGAGTTTTCAGGCTGAGCCTTTGTGATTGAGTCTGAATCATCCCAATGCTGATTATCAAATGTTCTGGAATAGCTACTCTTTGTATCATCCACAAGCATCCCTGTAGCAGGACATCGACATAAATACCTGGTGGCTGTGGCCAATGCTTCGGTGGGTAGTAATGGTAATAATGCTGATAGTTAAAGTACATGACATACATTCGTGGAAGTCATTCCATGTGCCACGCACTGTTCTTTACACTTTATGTACTGTAATTGGTTCAGGCCCGCCCGTAGCCCTTGGATCCTACCCTGTATTGCACTCTTGCAGACTCCATGCAGCCAATATGTGCATCTCTGTGGCTGACACATTTTTCTGGAACTGTTGCTGCTGCTATACTTTTGTCTGGAAGCAATTTAAAAATGACTGACGGGCGTTGGTGTATTAATACCCAGCTCCCTTGTCCCTGATACGAGATGGAGCAGAGATATGAGTTTCACACCATCCGCAAAATTTCCTGCCAGCATTAAGCTCCACTCTCATCATGGTAAGGGACTGGATAATACATTCTTTCTTTCTTTTTTAAAAAAGGATTTTATTTATTCATTTCTTAGAGGGGAAGGGAGGGAGAAAGAGTGCGAGGTAAATATTGATGTGATAGAGTAGGACGGATCAGCTGCCTTGGTACATGCCCTGACCTGGGGCCAAACCCATGACCTTTTGGTTTATAGGACGACACTCAACTGAACCACACCTTTGTGGCATGGATTATACATTGTTTATTGACTGTTTTCTTTTCCTATGTAGACTTTCCATGGTAGTACTTGAATCTTTGTCTTGGGGTCTCCTTCTGAGGAATCCCAAACTAAGACAAATACTGATATCAATCCTGTGACTTACATACTATCATTACATTCATTTAATAGACAAGAAAATTGTGGCAACAAAGTAAAGGAAGTGGCAGAGGTCCTACATAGTCTGGTCCCAGAGCTCACATTCCATCAATGCTGCAGGAGCTGAGAAAAGTGTGCCTAGTGGTCTGTAGATATAATGATTTTCCAAAACAACAATGTCTGGTCAAATGCAGGAATTGAGTTACACAGACTGTTGCACTTACCACTTGGTCCCTGGAACATTGCATGGCAGCCTTTAAAAATGTGCAAACTCTTGTTTTTGACAACCTGGTGTGTACCCCGATTAAACCTTTTGGATTGTTTTTAACCTCTGGTTCTATTTGGGGATGTTCAGCCCTTCAGGCCCCAAACCCTTCAGTATCATCAGGAATTTAAAAGCTCTGATATTTTTGCCTTCTATTTCCTTCAAATTCATTAAGCATCTGAATGACAAATATCTTGTCATTAAAGGCTATAGTGGTATTGATTTACTGTTTGTGAAATTGTGGCTTTCCCTGTTAAACCAACATTGGTCAGTGTGATTCTAAATAAGGGTTTCAGTACTTTTGCATAGCTTGGCTAAGTGAAAAGAAATTAAAATGGTAGTGTAAAAATTTCTTTCAAAAACACTTAGTGATAATTTAATATGCATTGCTTCTACCTTCCACCTTAATATCCTTATGCGGTAAATCAGATAGGTCCTCACTCATTCACTAATCCTACCTGTGCAACACACCATAATTAACAGATTGCTATTTTTATCTGCCTGTTTTCAATTTTGGGGTTGTCTACTTTCTGGCAGACTGCACTTTAAAAGGTTTATCATTGATTCAGCATGAAATTTGATAATATTTGAGACAAAGACTTATTTGAGTTGTTCTTACAAGTCTTTTATGAGGTGAAAAAACTGTTTCTTAGCCTCAATTGATTCATTTTGTTGTTATTTGAACTCTCTGAGTTTAATAATATTACTCTGAGAGTATTCTGTGTCAGCATGGAGATCTGTGGGATACATATTTATATTTTCTCTCCAATTGAAAATGCTCATTTATTTACTTCTTAATGTGAACAAAACAATCTCATTAAATTAATGTATTTGGAGAAAATCTGATTAAAAGATTTTGTACCAGAATTCCTCTCCTAATACCCCTTTTGACCCTTACCAGGTCAATTTTCTATTTGGCCTGAATGATATTTTCAGGTGATATTTTAACAAGAGGATTTTGCTCTTAATCTTCTCCACTCAGCACAGACCATCAATACTGGGAGTTCAGCACAAAGCGGATTATGAATGGTGCTCTTAGAAGGATTAATTGGGTACCAGACAATAATAGCTACACATTTTCCCCATGGGAATTGACATGAAATCCAACTAGCTGGGCTCTTCAAGAGCAAAATTGTGAAATAGGTGAAATGTGACTTTAGGCTTTTCTATTTCCTGATTTGAGTTTCGACTACAATTATAGTAGAATATGATTGATTAGTAAGGCTCCTTCTATCACTGAATAAAACGTTGTAACTAGCATCCAGTTGCCATTTATGTATTATGATTATATATATTATTAGATATTTGACATTCAGTTTTTTCTCCATCGTGTCTAACATTTTATGTGGATATATCCAATGTGTTCCTGGTTTATTGCTCACTAGCAAAACCTGATGTGTAGGTCATTATCTCCTGAAAGTATTTTGGTCTTTCACTTTGAAGTGTGTTTTGTGACATTGCTGTTTACCTATGATTCCAGTCATTTGAGGGTCACAGTACATTAGCATTATTTAAAATTTAAAATTGTCCAAAGAGGCTGAGTTTTAAGGAAATTTGCTGGTTACCTAGAATTATTCTTAAAAAATATGAGAAAACATACTGACCTTTTGACAGCATGCGTATTTTTTAAATAGAAAGAAGTGGTCTATATGTTTTAAAATGTTACAGTGCTAAAAGCATGCCTTCAGGAAATAACATTACTAAGCATCTATTATTTTATTAATGCGTTCTTTCCTCCTCTTCCTCCTCCTTCTCCTCCTCCTCCTCCTCCTTCCCTCTCTCTTCTTCCCTCTACCCTCTTCTTTTTTTGCCTCTTCCTCCTACTTTCTCACTTTCCTCTCTCCCTCCCTTCTGTCTTTCTTTTGTGGATTGACTGATGACAGCACAACCCTTCCCTTTAACCTCCTCCAGGGAAAGTTGAACCTTGGACAGGGTCCTAGTGCATATCCTTGCCTCGTCTCCCTCCAGTGCCAGCAGTTACCATTGCGCTCCGGTTGGCGTGTACGTGAACATGGACGACTTGTGATGTAGCCTGCAAAGGCAGGGCGCTTCTTCTTGATCTCAGCCCTATGACTGTCTAATCTGTGACGTTGATAGTCGGTACATTTCAGATTTACTTAAGATCTTTTACCTTCATGATGTTGGCATTCACTCAAGATAAGTGTTCATGGGCCTCAATTCTGAGTCCCAATTTGCAAATAAAGGATTCTCCTGCTTGGAGATTATTTTAATTGGTGTCCAGTGACTTTCCTTTGTACCCTTTTTACTTCTTTGGAGATGGGACATAGAGAAAGCTGGTTGTCTCCCTTAAGGGCAAAGAAAAAATTATCTGACATGTTAAAAATGAAACATATTTGCTCTATGCTCTTATATTGGAGTTTTCCTTTAGCTATTTTACAAAGGAATTGACAAACACCATATATTTTCTCTGTCTTCAAAAATCTTTTGATTTAGGAACACCAGACATTTTTTTTCCAGAAGAATTTCCACTCATTTTGCATATTCTCATTGCTTAGTCATCTAGAGACTATTTCTGATAAATTGTAAAATGTTAGCTTGACTTATAAATAAGGATAACATCTTTACAACTTGAGTATCTCCTTTTTCTATGCTAATAGACCCTCCTCTGTATCTCATAGTATGAGTGCATTCCTACTTTAATATTGCTTCAATTTCTCTTTTTCTGTCTGTTTGTCCTTAGGATATAAACTACCTTTTATGTTGCTAGCTGTCTCCACCACACTGGGCATATGTAGCCATAGAGCAGGTCTGCAAAATAGTGCGAGTTCTTTCTATTTAACGTATTAACAAAGAAGCCCATGTATCTCTGTATTGTAAGTTTCTCAATGATTATATTGCACTATAATTGGTTTCCTTTGTAAGTCTATGTATTTTAGTTTATGCATTTAAAATCATTCTTCCGAGATGGAGTCCATCAATATCAGCAGATAGTCAAGAGTGGCTCCTGGCATCAAAAAGGTTGCAAGCCTCCGCTGGAATAACACATCCCACAATTCAGAGATTTGAGAGGATGGTGTCATAACCCCCTGTCTCTGGCTCTCTTCGTCATTCGCAGTCTTATCATCAGCGCGGAGACAGCTTGTGCACTTCTGGCCGGCGCAGAAAAGAGCAGATACCGGGTGCCTGTGGGCCGTTCCAGGTCTGGCTGATGACTCGTGTATTGTCGCATCCATCAGTGTTTCTATTTGTAAACAATATTTGTTTCTGTGTGACAACTTGGAGATATTCGCAGAACAACATTGCTATTGAATCAGACATAATCGCGTTACTCTCCCGTCGCATCCTATGATAATACCATTATTGCCAGCTTCCAAGCGGCTGAAATTAGCCCACACTTTTTGCCTTTTGCCTAGAGAGGCCAAAGATGTTGTTTCTCCTAGACCTTTTAAGAATGAATTTTACTTTCCCAGAAAGCCTCACAAGTTCTCTAATGCCACAGATACCTTTCTTCATATTTCATGTATATTTCTCAGAGGAGACTTCATTTCTTGTATTTTTAACGGAATGGTTGACAGTTATTTCTGCTCAAATATTCTCTATGCTTTTAAAATCCTGACCCCTTTCTCTTCCTGCATCATCATCCTATTTTTCAGGAAAAATATAACCTCCTGGATGAAAAGCCCTCCAACCTCCTGTTTCCAAATGTATTCATTCCCTTATGTCATTGCAGCCTTACCTTTGCTGCAACAGAAGACAAGTCCCTTTCTCTGTATTGCATCCTGACTCCAATAATATTGCAACAGATTTCATCCAGGAGCAGATAGGAGAGACTCACTGTCATCTATTAAGCTGTACATTGAAGCGTTCTATCTTCAGATGTGTAAAAAGATGCTATTCTTCTCATCAAATGCTTTTTTTCCCCCAAAATATGGTTATGTTTTATGAAGTTATATTACTTACATAAGGGAGTTATTGTTGTCTTAAATGGGACAACTGTAATTGAAAGACCAAAAAAGAAAATTTAAAAATAAAAAAATATATATATGAATAATTTCTCAGTTTTAATTTCCAGTGCATCTTATATCAATAGATAAAACCCACAAACCAAAGATTTGGGGGGACCATAATAATGTTTAAGAGTTAACATGTCCTTTGGCCCAAGATTTTGAGAAGCAAGAACTTAGTAAATCTACTTCTCTACCTCCCTTCCACTCCTTTATCTAATCAAATTAGACTTAGGTGCTCATTAAGAGAGTGAGTGTAATTGTCACCTGATTTAATGGGCAAGTCCTCACTAGACCCGGGGAACTCGGTGTGCACTGTTCTTGAACATCCTTCCCAAGATACTTTCCCCTTGACTAGAGAGGAATTAACATGCATATTCCCGGGGTCTCTCCTCACTCCCTGCAGCCTCCCCCTCCCTTCCCTCCTGTCTCTCTTCCTCTACTCACCCTTGAAAATTAGTGACCCTTGGGGACCTCACCCTCCACCCTCCCTGGGTGACCTTCCTGCTTCCTTGCTGGCAGTTGCAGTGCCTCAGTGGGTGGATGCTGTGGCTTCAGCCCGGTTCTTCCCCAAAGCTTGCGGCCTGAATACTAAGGAAGTCACTGAGGCACTTCTGTTTATAAATTATACCAGCACCTACAATTTACCACGTCGTGAACCAAACTTACTGTGTTGCCAACACACCTGCTCCTTCATCTGCGTTCCCTTGGCCCATCTCCTACCTAATTTTCAAGCCAGAAGTTTAGAACCCATTCTTGATTCTGTTCTTTTTAATTAAGTCTTCACCATCCCTCTCAGTATCCAAGTAATATTCAAGCCCTGTCATTCACCTTGTAAAGTCTCAAAATAATCCCCTCTTCTCTAACTTCTATCATTGCCCCACCCTCGTCCCCATCATCTCTTCTTTGAATGACTGTAGCTGTCTCCTCACTAGGTCCTTACTAATCTAGCTTTCACAATGCCACCAGTCATCTATCCAAGGTACTAATGTCATTATTTCTTCAAGGCCCTCAATTGGCGCCCAATGATCTCACCTGCTTCATCTCTTGTCACCTGGTGTTACTCCTGTGCTAGCCAGTAGAGCTTCCCTGTGGACATGGGTCACCAGTCCTGACCTCCTCCCCATCCATAAACACATGCTGAGCTGGCTAACTCCCACTAGGTATTTATATTCCAGATTAACCTTCTCCCCCCGGAAGCCTTTCCTCAGCACCAGCTCCCACCTCCCCCAGCTCCCCATTTGTGCTGTGATGACATCTGTCAATCCACCCATGTAACTCCTTGCTTCACATGACCTTCAAGTGGGCATGGACTCCTCAGAGCATCTGCTAGCTCTGTCACTCACCAGAATCTCTGAGTTCCTTTTTGTTGAATATTTTAAATTTTATCTGTTACTTTAAAGGTGAAGTGACTTCACTGATTGTCCTTTGTCAGACAACCAGAGGGGCTTGAGCACCAAAAGCAGTGATTTCAGTATCTGTAAAATATAGTAATTACAACTGTGCCTCAGACCTGGGTATAATTTCATCTATTACCCATAAGAAAGACAAGCTAAATATAAGAAGGGTGGGTCATGGAGAATGGAGATCTGATTTAAAAACATTAGTTTAAGATAGAATGTGTCACAAACAAAAATTGCATTGTATTTTGCTTTCCAAAAATAGCCTTTAATTATAAAAACCCTAACTGTTGAATTTGTATTTACCTGTTTCATTAAATTAAGTTAATAAAATTATAGAATTTGTCATAAGACAAGAGTTTTAATCAAGTGTCTCATAGGATCGGAGTATGAGGGAGAAGGGCTTGTATGCTAACTTTGCCTTTCTCAAAAAGTGAAATATCTGCATTTGGAGGTAAAGGATTTTTTCCATATCTTTTTCATACAAGGTGAGACTTCCGGTCTATCACATAAGCAGATTAATGGATGTAGACACAGACCAGGGCAGAGGGGTGTTGGGTTCCTACACCAGATCTTCATTTCCTCAAAATCATAAACACTTAAAACAAAATTAAGGTCTAATATTGTTAATCCTTGGTATCAGGGTACGATGTAAAGCATTTCCTTGCCAGTAGTATGATTTAGGTGCTTCATCATGGAATTTGCAGATGATGGTGGTTTTGGAATTTGCCTCTTGTGAAATGAAAGGGGCACATGAGTCCCAGCTCATATATCACACGTGTGATTTTCCTCAGAACACAGCACACTTTCTGATCAAAGACGACCCTGGCCTGCAAGTCCTTTCCTTTCAACTAATACCTGTTCTCTATGTCCCAGGAAGCCCTTGGGAGGCCACTAGGGGGCAGACTATACAGTTTTGACATTTGGGGTGTAATCCCTGATTAGGAGCCCTTTTCTTCTATTTACCTGTACTTCCTTCAATCCCAATTTCTTCATTCGAAACATGGAACAAACAATACCCATTTTTCAGAGCTGTTTTAAGAATTAATGGAGGTAATGCGAGGATCGTAGCCAGCTCAGGGCCTGGCACCTGGGAGGAGCTCAGGAAATAATGGCTTTCCAAACCAGTGTGCAAGATTACAGAAGATGGGGAAAGAATCCCAGGTTCCAGAGTGGGCTGGACGGAGGTCTCGCATTTTTATAGGAAGTGAAATATCTACCATACTGAGAAAGAAATGAGGAAATACATTTTTATAAAAGTGGGATGTTTATTCCATTTCATTCTAAAAGTAGCACTCTTGCTCTTTGGTTTGGTTTATTATTTGATGACGGTGCTTAGCTGCCCAGACACTTGAACACCATCTTTGATATTTTTGTTGTTTGTTTGTTTGTTTTATTTGGTGTGGTTTTTTGTTTTTGTTTGGTGTGTTTGTTTGTTTGTTTGAGGGGGGAGCAGTGGTGTGATTTTTTTTAAAATGCTTGCTCCTTTTAAAAAGCACAATTGATCCAGGAATGGGAAAGATGGTCTTTTCTGTCAGAACTGATGTTTACTAGAGGGAGGGAGGGGCAGGAGACCTATGTACACTGTGTTTGTTCAAACCGACCTGATCTTTTGAGGTAAAAGGGTTTTCTTGACTGCTGGGTGTTCTATACTCCACCTGTGGCAACTCAGTAGGTTGCCAACAGAAAAGTCTAGAGGCAATAACCTAGTGTTTCTGGTGTTCTCATGTGAAAGGATTATTTTTCTGGCTTGGGGAGAGCAAAACACCATTTTCAAAATTTCTACGCCTGAAATCTGTTAGTACACGACTTCATTTGGAATAAGGTCATGGTTTCCATTCAGAAGTAATCTAACATTTTTCAAACGTTGACCCCAAATTATTATTTCTCCCCAAGGTTTTAAGAAAAGTGTGAGATTACGTTTGAAGAGAAGGGAAACTTAAATGAGTGTTTTTCCTTAATTATGTTTTCAGCCAGCACCACAGGGATTATGGGGCTTTAAGCTTCTAATCTTCTACCTTTTTTACGTTTTTCCTGTTACTGTATTATTGTTGCCTGAGTACAGGGGGAAAAGGCTGAAGAGGAAAAATAACTCCATTGATGTAACAGAAATATCTTTCTCCGAAATTCAGTGACTGGCTTTATTTTTATTATATTTTTAAGAATATTTTTTTACAGTTGCCTTTTACATGACATCGTTTTCCATTTATTTATAGACCTAATTGTCTGCTAATTATTGATGCTCTTTAACCTATGTATTGAACTTTGACTCATCATTTTAAAATAAGAGAAATTTTAACCAACAGGGGTTGGGGTCTGGGGCCTGCAAGGCTTCCCGTCCCCATAGTCTCAAACCCCAGACCACAGAGGCTTGTAAGCAGATGTAAACAAGTGACAGCAGTCTGAAACTTTTAAGCAAAAAAAGGACAGAAGGAAAAAAGGAAAGGGCAAGGAGAGAAAGAAAAGAAGGAAGGGAGGGAGAGAGGAAATAAGGAAGGAGGAGAAGCTTTCAAAATAAAATGTTTAAAGCCCTTTTGTTTGAAGGAGCCATCTTAGGGTTTTGATTACTTGTTAATTATTGTTTATGCTAACATAGAATTTTGTGTTTGTGTGAAAGAACTGAAACATATCGTCCTGAAGAAATGATAGGCAGTGTCTACCTCTAGTTCGGTAGTGATCAGGGAGCAGTATAACCTTGAACTTGCTGGATGGCCCTTGTCATCTCTTTTCAGGTAGATTTCTCCACCCCCGTGTTAAACACCCAACCAAAAATCCCCTTCCTTTGAAGAACATCTACAATAAAGACTTAACTTAGTCATTGTTATACTAGTTCTATTTTGTTTTCAGGTGTCACTTTTTGTATATAATATGCTATTCCGGGAATATGAGAAGTTCATTTTTAAAGTTAAAAAAAATTTTTTTCCAAGAAGTCCTGAAAATAATATTTTCAAAAAGTCTTTCTCGTGGGTTAGCACAAAATATTCTATAAAATATAACCTTAGTGATAAAACTGGACATTCCCGAGTAGTGCTTCTCAAACTCTAATGAGCATCATTATTACTTGTGATCTTGTTAAGATGCAGAATGTCATTAAATAGGTCTGGGGCAGGGCCTGGGCAGTTCTCATGAGCTCACTGGTGACGCTCATGCTTCCCATTCCCATCCACACTCTGAATAAGTCAGTTCAAGGCCTATTCTTCAGCTCACACTCCCGGCCAGAATTCCTGCTTATACAGGAACTGAGTATGTGTCCCCATAGTGCCCCAGCCTATCCATCTGGGAGATAATTATGTTATTTGTCACATCATGATAACATATGCATGTTTTCAACAGTTTTGTAATTCCATGAGTGTTTTCTGAATGTCTCTGATTACAAATGCAACTTGATTACAAATGAAGATTATAATTTAAGATTCCCCAGTACTGCAGGCAATACAAGTGCTACTTCTACATTGCTTTTGCTTTCTCAAAGACAGGCCTTATTCTGAAAACAAATTCCTCAGTAACTCAGTGCCCCCCCCACCACAAATTCATATGTAGAAGACCTATAACCCCAATGTGGTGGCATTGGGTGGGAGTGTTTGGGAGCTAAGTAGGTCATGAAAGTGGAGTCCTCATGAAGGGCTTAGTGTCCCTGATAGAAGGGTTAAAGACACCAGATACCCCCATTTCTCATGCCCCGCCCCCGCCCTTTTCCTTTTTCCTGCATGTGAGGACTCAATGAGAGGGTGGCCATCTGAAGGCCTGAAAGAGTTTCCACACCAGGACGTGAATCTCCTGACACCTTGATCTTGAAATCTCTCGCTGCCACGGGTGTGAAAAAGCAGAGTTTGTTGTTTTAGGTATCCTGTATTTTCTTGTAGTGGCTGGTGCTAAGACAACAAAGGATTTTTTTAGGTTGAATATGTGAAGTCCCTATTTTTAACAATAAGACCCTCCCTTTGTAGCTCATTTGTCACTAGGTAAGCTATGATTCAGGAAGAGAGATTAACTAGGGCCCTACCTTCATTGCTTGACAGACATATCTACTGAGCCTGTATTCACACTTCATTTTTTTTCTATGCCTTTATTTGGCTACACAGAACGCATTCTTCAAAGGAATACTACCTTCCATCTATTGAGGATTTTGATTTGTAATCCATAATGTTCTTCTGTCTACTTCTCAGAGCAATTTGGTAAGTTATAAGAAATTGCTAGTCAATCAAAGTTGCATTTTCTCTTCCTCCTCTTCATCACCCGTGAAAGCAAAACTAATAAAAATGACATGTGAAAAGGTACCTTCCTTGGTTTCCTTAGCGTTCTCAACCTGCTCATCACTTTCCCTTGTTTCCTACTGAATGACTCTGTGATCAACACATTATAAATACAGGGTAAATTTCTTCTTTAAAAATTTAAATTGGAATTTAGGAATTTTCTCATAAGATAAAAATGGATACATGCCTATGTCTCCTAAAATGGTTTTCAGTGGCAGAGGAGGCAATTTTGCCACCAAGGGGACACTTAGTGATGCCTGGAGACATTTTGGTTTTCATCACCATGAGTGTGTAGGAGCTGCTGACATATGGGGGGCCGAGGTCAGGGACGTCGCTGCAAGTTCTGTAATGCATAGAATGAAGAATTGCCCCTTCCCAAATGTCAGGAGTGAGAAGCATGCAAAACCCAGGTCTACTCTTCCTGGATAAGTGTTTTTGTTTTACTCTCTCCTTAATCTTAAGTTTCACTGGACTTTATATTATTTTGATATATATGCATGTTAACCATGTAATTCCCATAAGAGTAAGGATAATTGTATATATTTGCCTTGGCAATGAAATTGAATTCTTTCTGAAGACTTGATCTTTTTTTGTGACAAGTCACTTTTATGTTTTAAATAATTCATGATTTACTGTGTATAACAGGACATTAAAAATTTTAGTGAGTTATTTTTCATTGCAACTTTCTCAACTGAGCACATTTAGTTCGAAACATGTTTTGGCAATAATTAGCTCTTGAAAAAGACTGAGGTCCCCATTTCTAGAGGGAATATGGAGTTAAGGTTTTTATCTTGAGAGGAGCACATTATAGAATCAAGGTAACTGCTTTTGAATCATGTTGATCCTCAGTGTCCTTGGAGAAGGCAGTCCACCACTCCAGTGGTCTCAGAATCTGCGACAACCCATGCCTCGAGGGGCCCAAAGGGTGTTGCAACCAGTGCACACACCTTAGAGACTAATATTGTCAGTTGCTTCTTTTCCTTTTGTGATGTTTCCACTACACTAGGTTATCTGAAGTTTTCTTATGAAGTATCTGAGGCTTAAGTGAATCTTTCCTGTGAGTTTATCAACTTCAGTTTTTTCCAAGGGTTCACTGACAAACCAGTCACATTATACATTACTTGTAATTTCAAAATAGAGCAAAAGGGCCCTGGTTGATGTGGCTCGGTGGGTTGAGCTTCGTCTTGCAAACTGAAAGGTCACCAGTTTGATTCCCAGTGTGGTCACATACCTGGCTTACAGGCCAGGTCCCCAGTTGAGGGCCTGTGAGAGGCAATCAGTCAGTGTTTCCCTAGCACATCGATATTTCTCTCTCCCTTTGTTTCTCCCTCCCTTCCCTTCTCTCTAAAATTAAATAAATAAAATCTTTTTTTTTAATAGAGAAAAATGTTGTTTTCTGATTTGTGTTCAGGATCAAGGATCAAAATTTACTGGCAAAAAAAACAATGTGTGGGTACTTCCATCCATCTTTTACATTAACCTAGAAAATAAGGGAGAGAAATAGATAAGTTAATGCTGCCTCTGGCCTCTGGAGATCTAATCTTTTGTAATGTGCCATTCCAAAAAAGAATTAAAAGCTTTTTGGGTTATAATTAACTATATTATTTAGCAACTGAGTGTATCAGCAAAGTAATCTACAAAATATTTTCCGATCTCCTTGTTAGGGAAACATTCCTACTGTCTTAGTGAAGTAATAAAAAAATCAGTTTAAGCAGACACAGTATAGAATGAAAGACTTTGTGAAATTAGGCATCTAAGAGCCAAATATCAATGAAGTGACCTTACTTTGTCTGTCATTCTTTATGCTTTTTGAGATTGCATATAAAAATGTCCTACCTCCTTGGTCATTTAAGTATGCTAGTCTGTTAATACCATTTGGGCAATGCTGGACTCATTGGGTTATGTGCTTATCATTCCTAATAATGAAATGGAGAATATAGTGTTTCTTATTTGAGAGAAAGAAACCACCAGAGATTCAGGATGTCCCTCAAGGAAGAGAAATTAGATTAAGCCAGACAGTTTGTGCTTAATCCAGATTATTGCACAGAGTCATGTGGGTGGTAGGAGCTCAGTATATATCTGCTTAATGAGTGGGTGTCAAAATTTAGGATTCTTCCCTGGCTGGTGTGGCTCAGTGGATTGAGCACTGGCCTGCAAACCAAAGGGCTACCAGTTCTATTCCCAGTCAGGGCACATGCCTGGGTTGTGGGCTGGGTCCCCAATTGGGGATCGCGAGAGGCAGCCACACATTGATGCTTCTCTCCCTCTCTTTCTTTCTCCCATCTCCTCTCCCTAAAAAAATAAGTAAATGAAAACTATATTTTAAAAAACACCTTAGTATTCTGATGCCACAACCAAGGCACTTTCTGCTTCCACTGTTTTTAGTCATGTGAAATTGTACTACCATTGTACAGAGGGCGAAAGGCAGAACTATTCAGAATATGGGATATTTTTTCTAAACGGGAGGTCAACGGAAACTGTGAGGTAGGAACCCAAGACAATTCTCCATCGTGTCTCACATGACTATGTGTCTTATGAGCAGAGATACTGACTGCCTTTTTTCCAGAATGTCATTAAAAGGGTGTTGCACTTGGATGACAATAATCATGACACCATCCAAAACAAAGGCTAGTTTGTGTGTTGTCCAGCAAAATAAAGATAAAATCTCCCCTAGGATAAAGGTCACACAGCTTTACTATCCGTTGTGAAACATCCGGGCTCCTTAAGTTTGGGGTCCCTGACCTGTTAGCAGTGTGCAGGCGTCACTTGATCCTCTTTGAGTCTGGGAATTTGGCCTCTGGAACTGGTATCAGTGCTGATGCTGTGGCTACTGTTATTGATGTAACTAATCAACTCATTTTTCCTCTACCCAAGAGTCTTGTGTGTTCTTGAGCCTTAGGAAGGCTCAGCACCATCTAGCCAGGAACTACTGGGGTTTGGTCCCATGTGTAATGGACTTCATAGCCAGAACATGCAACGTTCACTCTATGTTTCCCTTGGAAACAGTCATAAATAAGCTTCAGAGGCATCCATGGTGCCACTAGAACTGTTCTATTATTACATTCTGAACTCATGAAGTCCAGAGCTCATTTAATTGTCTTCTCTATTATAACCCTTGAAATTATATCCAACCTTATTCAAAGACAAAGGAAATGGGTCACTTATACTGTAGGAGGGTCAGGAGAAGATCACATGTCAGCACCTGAGATATTTCCACTGGGAAAAATTCATATTTTCTATAAAAGCCTCATTTGTTAATTTGCCGCATTCTCACTGGTTGAACATACTTGGTCATTGCAACCTTAGTTTGAATTAATTTGGTTAACTTTGCTTTTCTAACAGGAATGTTGGAAAGTACAGAGTTCTAAAAAAGTCAGACAATACAAGACAAGAACAACAAAAAGGTCCCTTCTGTGAGTCAGAAAAGTGACAACTACTATATGACCTTTGAAAAGTCACTAGACTTCTCCAAATTTTAATTTTGTCATCTGTAAAATGGAAATAATCATCTCAGTAGAATGCTGTGAGCATGTGACATCCTAATGCTGAATAATGTGTTGTGTAGCTGAAATGCAGTCTGGAATTTGAGAAACACCACAGAGGTGTCTCAACCACTGTTGGGAACCTAGGCTTTCATATTCCTTATACATCTCAGTGATCGGTTAAAGAATACTTACAGCTCTCTGCAGTAATTGGCATAGAAGGTTCAGGGGCCCTAAGGCAGCTGCACAGATATCTGTGCCTGCAGATCATTGAGAAAGAAAGCCAATGGTGGAGGATAGGGAGTCATAAGGAAGGAATCTAAGGAAACCAGGGGAGAGTGCCAACCATGTTGAATACTATGAGTGGTTGATTGATTGGGGTACAACGCCAGACAAAAGTCACTTAAGAAACTGTCTTGATCTGTTCAGGCTGCTGAAGCAGAAATTCACAGAATAGATGGTTGGAAACAATAAAAATTACTTTCTCACAGTTCTGGAGGCTAGAAGTTCAAGATCAAGGTTCCAGCAATGCTAGTGTCCAGTGAGGGCCCACTTCCTGCTGCACAGTATGTTATCTTCTTCCTCTGTCCTCACAGGTAGAAGGAAGATCTCTGGGGTCTCTTTTATAAGAGCACTAATTCCATTTATGAGGTCTTCACCTCCCAAAGGCCTAATGCCATCACTTTAGGGAGTAGGATTTCAACATATGAATGGGGAGTGTGGCCCAAACATTTAGTTCATAACAGAAACCAAAGAGGTAGAATAACCTATTCCCCGAAATAGACCAATGTCATTTCTTCTAACAGTCCCTTCATAGATCCTGCTGTTTATTTAGAATATTGGATAGCATGTCCTCCGTTTTCTTTGCATGTGTCTGTGAAATAAATGAGCCTTCCTTGAATCCTGAGAGAAAGCAGCCCCTACGGGACAACCTCCTCCTTGCTGGGCTGTTGAAAGCCCAGCTGGAGAGAACTCTATACATACAATGCAAGATCCTTGCAGGACATCTCTTCTGGGAGCTACAGGGCAGAATTTGGAAGGCAATTAAGTACTACTTGGCTTTGTCTGGAAAATCTTGGAGTGAAGTTGAATGGTCTTAAACTGATGCCGAAATTGCACTTTTAAAAACCCTGTAATTTAGAGGGTTATAGTCTCCCCAGGAGGCTATAGGCTCTCCTCGACCTATAAAACTCTCAATATTAAAATTAAAAATAACTAAATACACAACAGAAGAATAACCATTGAAATAATTATTTATTCATTTTTGTTGGTTTCCTTTCTGCCCCTTTTCTCTCCTTCAAGTAATAACTCCATGATCAAAGGATCCTTGCAGATCAAACTCACTCCCTCTCACTCAAGCAGGAGACTCCCAGGATGCAAATTGATAGGCTGATGGGGCAGGGCATTTTGCCACTGCCTTGTGCATTATTTAGAGGTGAAAAGGAGCAAACTGAGAAGCTATGGGAAGAGGAAAAGAGACTTTGGCAAGATGCATGGGAGATTTATTTTTGAGGACTGACTGAAAAATAAATGAACTCTGTAGGAATAAACTATTGAACAATGTCTCTCAACTCAATGGAGAACTATTCTGTCAGTGACCAGGTACTAAGACTGCCACCATGATGGTGACATGCCTTTAATTGATGAGGTGACCCCCCCACCCCCAAGAGGTTCCATCTAAGAAAATGATTATTTTAATCAAACCACAGATTTTGAGACTAACCTATAGGTAGCAATACTCAGAAAAATAGGTTGGGAACATCCCGCGGCATCGGCTCCAAAATGCGAATGATTGAGATGTTGCCAAGCATAATGTGATGAACTTTCTCCAGAGAGGCTCTGCTTCTAGAGCAAGCTTCCCAACCAGTGTGCCTCAAATGGAATGTAGGCAGAGTGACCGAAAGTCAGTGTTTGCTGGGACATGTTGTTCATTTTGTGACAGGACCTCTGCTCACTGAACACAGCATGATCATGAATACTGCCAGGGAGTCAAGTGGGTGTTTAGTTGTGTGAGGAAGGCTGGAGACAGGAAGGTAACAGTGAGGACACAAGTAATGCCACCAAACTGTCCCTGTCGATTGGAGAAATTGAAGTCCTTGTACCTCATCTCTATTGACTGTCTATCAAAACATCATGTAATCAACACCACAATGAGATGCCACTTTACATTCCTCACCATTTATCACATGAAAATGTTGCATGTTAACAAGTGTTGGTGATGATGTGGAGAAATTCGAACCCTCATACCCAAGTGAAATGAAAACATGTCCACACAAAAACTTGTACATTAATGGTCTTAGCAACATTTTTCATAATAGCCAAGAAATGGCCATTATGTCCATCAACTGAGGAGCTGATTAACAAAGTGAGGTCTATGCATACCACCTTATAGTATTTAGCCTCAGAAGAGAACAAAGTACTGGTGAATGCTATAACATTGATGAAGCTACTGAGTACAGCACTATTTTGGATGGTGACCATAATATTATAAAAATAAAGTGATGATGGTTGCACGACTCTCTGACTTTACTACCTTGGTATGTCAATGATGTTTCAATACTTTAAAAATTTAAATATATACATATTTCAAGGTATATACGTATGCCATAATTATAAATTTTCTAGTAGACATGTAAAAAAAGCTAACAGAAACAAATGTCAGTACTTTTAATACATTCTTTTAACCTAATGTATTTAAAATATCATCTTAACACTTTTAAATTATTGAAATAATTTACATTCTGTTTATTGTACCAAGGTCATAAAAAAACCAATGTATGTTGCACTCATAACACATGTCAATTGAGACTGGCCGCATTCCAAAGACTCAAATGCTACATGGGACTGGTGATTACCATAATGGGCAGTGTGACTCTGGCTAATGGTTAGAAGAAACAGAAGCAAATGAAAGCATGGGTTTTGATAATTCTTAGGGCCAGCTTGTTTGAACCTTCTAGCACTACTGGTTATTTCTCCAAAGTATTAATAAATGTGGGACACAGATGGCTTGCTTTTTGGAGAGACAGAGCAAACCTGCAGGTACTAACTGAACTCGTTCACCATTCTGATTTTGGTCCCCCAGATAAGTGTGCCCTAGCCATACAGTGAGTTCCTTTTCCTTGAGTTTCAGCTTACCTTTCATCAACATCATTTTTCTATTTTCTAAAAATCAACCTAATACTCATCTTGGCGCTTCTAACTTGACTGAGAACCCTTGACTTTTCAAGTTCTAATTTCCTGTCCACTTGGTGGTTTTGGTGTTGTTGTATCTCAACAGCATGGGATGGCTTCACCTTAACTCCCTGTATATTATTCTGCCCATCACTTCATTTCAGAGACACAGGATTTTCTCTATCCTGTGGGTGGAATTGGGGTTTATTTGTGAAACAGAAAAAGGGAGGAAATTTAACCTGTGGGAATGAGCTCCTCTTTTTCGTATTGCTGTGGTTTTCTATGGAAAGGAAAAATAAGAATCTCTGAAAGGAAATTTTCTTGCCTGACCAAAGGCAGAAATATGCCTCATTAATTTTGGTCAGTGTGTGTTTGTGTTGCCAACTGGGAATAAAGGGGTAGTAACCTTTGACTGGAGAGGACATAAAAAACAGATATGAGGACATTTTCATATGTGGATGAAGAAAGGCCAACCTTTGCTACTCACTCCAAAAATGAAATCACAATTATTGCTTGTTTTTATTTATCTAGTAGACAGTGAAGTTCTTTGAACTTGAGGATGGGGTTAATTTTGTTGCTCTTTCTCCAAGATGTATTTCACCCATTCTAGGAGCCACTGTCCAGACCTGAGTTTGACTCAAGCAAGTTATGACCATAGAGTTCCTGTTTTCTGTCCTTCAGGAGCTTCTGTTTATCCTTGTCTTCGAACCTGGCTTAGGTGGTTCCCAAGCTTTCATGGTGGATGAGGTGTGCTTGGCTGGTTGCTCTTGTAATGGCCATTGTTGCATTGGTTACAATAAATGTAGATTAGTGGAACTCAAAGAGTGATCCCTGGTGAGCATCATCAGCATTACCTCGGAACTTGGTGGAAATGAAAACTTTGGTGCCCCTCTACAGGTCTACTGGGCCAGAAAATATGGTTTAACAAGGCTTCCAGGTGTTTGAAATGCATGCCAGCATTTGAGAACACTGATGTAGAGCATTTGATACTATGGAGATATTATTTCCTACTGCATTTGAGGGACTTTAAGAATAAATAGGAATGAGAATAATGGAAATCTCCAGTTGAAAAAAGTTCCAGTATCAGAAGTAGAGAAATAATATGGAAATATGAATGTGAGAATAATAAATCATTTGTTGAAAGCCTTTGATATGTAAGACACTCCTCCGGCACTTTTTGCATACATTCTCTTTAGTCTTAACCAATTGGAAAGGTTGGTTGTGTATATCTCTTTGTATCTCTGTTTTATAGCTGAAGAAATTTTTATTCCAAGAGGTTAAGTAGTGAGTCCAATCACAGCAGTTGATAAGAGGCAGCATTGAAATGGGAGTCGAGTCCAGGTGTGTTTGCTTAGAAAGCACAGAGAGGCAGAGAGAGGTATGGATACTGAGCTGTTGCCGAGAGTGCAGTGATTAGTGTTGTTGTTGTCTGTTGTTCTCTATCGGAAAACGTGGTGGGTGTCTGGCACAACATCTGCTCTCTTTCCTGAGGTGTGTGTTGGGTTTGCCTCAACGAGTTTGAAATTGTAACACAGAGAGCAAGTACGGTCAGATCATGTGTATTCCAGTGTTAAGTGGCATCTCTTTTTTGAAATATGATGCTGTATTACAAGTTCTTCAAGAGAATGGGATTTTTACTACTGATGTGTCTCATGTCTTTGAGCTCAAGGATGGGGGGGGGAAGAGGGAGAGACAGAGAGAAATCATAAGCTCCATTCCTTACTGCCTGTAACTGGGTGGTGAATGGGGATGGCTGTCCTAGGTCAGTGGCTATAGTCTTCTTGAATCAAGAGCCACAGTTAGACATAGATTTTACAGCACATTTCAGGGCGTATAGAAATGGTGACAATACCGAGATGCTGGAAAACGTTGTCTACAGCACACATTTTGAGGGAACGTGATGCGCTCTGAGTGCCCGGAACAGGCGACAAATGATCAGCAAGGCTGAAACTGATACTGAAGCGTTGGTTCTGGCTCCCAAAGCCCTTAGTTTGAGTTTTTGAACCTCAGAATGGTAGATACAAAACAGATGTTCAGGTGATTCCTCACCAAGGGTGGTTCCGCCTTTTTCAGAGGCAGGTGGAGATGCCTGTGGGCATGACGTGGTAGTCCCATGACAGGGAGCTCTACTGGCATGGCGGTTGCAAGACAGGAGCACTGACCGTGGTGAGCAGCGCAGGGTAGTCCTGCACTACCAGGTGTTTCCTGCCCAGTGTGCCTGGGTTGCTCCAGTGGACAAATGCAGTGGATAGCTCTTGGCCACCAGGACAGACTTGTCCATTGGGCATGGAATGCTGAGAAGACAGCCAAAGACTAGATCTGAGCGATTCTCTCAGCTAGACTTCTGTTGTTTAAAATGACTAAATTAACAACCCAGTTCCAAATCAGTGATGGAAGAGAAAGTTCAGAGAGGAGAAGCATGGATGAGTGAGGCAGAATTTCTTTCTCAGCCTCAGCACATTTGACATTTGGGGGCTAGATCACTGTTTGTCCTGGGGAACTTCCCTGTGCGTTGCGGGATGTTTTCCAGAATCCCTGGCCTTGAATCTAGATGGCAGTAACACTGCCCTCCACTCTCCAGTTGTGACAACAACAACAACAGCAAAATTCCTAGATATTGCCAGTGTCCCCTAGGGGGGCAAAGTCACCCTGGTTGAGAACCACTGGTCTATGGTAATAGTTTCCCAGACAACTTCAAAATGAATTGAAGCCCTGGTTGTTGTGACTCAGTTGTTTGGAGCATTGTCTAGTAACTGAAGCACTGTGAGTTTGACTCCTGGTATGGGGCACATACCGAGGTTGCAGGTTTGATCCCCTGTCCAGACTCATAAGATTCCTAGTCCCAGCTCATATCCTTGATCTGGGTCCGGGAGTAGGCAACCAATGGATGTTTCTCTCCCTTCCTCTCTCTCCAAAAGCAATGAAGAAATGTCCTCGGGTAGGATTAGAAATAATGTTTTAAAAATGAATTTCAAATAAGACTAGTAAGTTTACAAGCAGTATGCTCAGGACCAGGCCTGTGCTCTCCGGCACCATGATAAAGTACGAGCTGTGCAAAACTTTCTCTCTTTCCCCTTGAATCACATTTTCTGCACCTTCTGTGGGGAATTGCTTTAGTCAACAAAATTTAAAATGATGTATAAAAGGGCATGAAAGTCAAATCCATCTCTGCTGTAAGAGGAAATGAAGTTCAGGGGGCACTGGTGCATCAGTGTCGCACAGGATTTGACAGTGTGGCAGGGTAATGTGCCTTCGCCTGCTCATGCTTCTCTGAGCGTTGAATGGTTAGGTAATCATTTCACAGCCAAACTCCCTCGTGGATCAAGGGCCCTGTTCTGTTTCCTTCCATGTGGAATGAATATGTAAATTGCAACCTGCACAGCTTCCTGGTAAGGTCCTTTCTGGAGAACAAAGACAATTCACGAAACCTGGAGCTATTGCATATTTGGAATTATTGTCAAAACAATACACAGAAATGAGCAGTCTCCCTCTGCTAAATGTCCTTAATTTTCATTCTGTTTCCTTTCTCTTTTATTACATCAGACTAAATGTATCCCCTTCGAATATCTGCTTTCCCAATGTAGAGCTGTCCTCACAACAAGAATTCCAACGTCGCCTTTTCTGGGAAACATAATTTTGGTATAGGTGGTGTCGTGGGTGGTAACTGTCCTCATTTTACTAAGGTAGTTAATTGCATACCACAAATACCACTGAAACTTTGTTAGATTCTATTGACTGTGTACATCTAGGGAATGACGGAATGTTTGATTCACATTATGTTCAAATAAAATGAGCTTCTCTTAAGATGTATTAATTGAGAGTTACTGCTCCTGGTAAATGAAATGATCTATGCATTTGTGAGAACTTTGTCGTCTCTTTCAAGGATAATTGCATTTAGAGCTGGGAAGAACATATATATATATTCTTTACAAGTCACATTATTGACCATTAAGATGATCATCGGATTTGAATGAATTAAGGTAGAAACTACCTAATTGTGGTGCCAGAAACACTTCAATAAATATAATGAACTCCTTTTCCTTTAAGTAAACATTGCTGAAATGTGCAATGGGGAGTAGGCAAATTTAACCAGTAACTGCAGTTGTAGTCCTTGTAAATCTTATCAGTTCCTTCATTGATTAAGAAATCTTTGTCTGGAACAAAAACATATTCGTAGCATATGTCTAAAAAATATTAAATTATCCTGGCAAATGGGTTTGTTTGTTTTTCATTCCAGAAAGACTAATAAGAATTATTGCTGTCTTCATAAAACGACAAGGTTTATAGGTTGTACATATTGAAAGGGAAGTGCTTCTGTTTTGTGCACTCAAAATTTTTATATTTGATTTCAAGTTAAGTGATATGTTGAAGATTAAATATCTCCTGATAAAATGAGGATGTGAAGACAGATGTGATCTCATGCCAGGCTTTTCTCATTGAGTAGTGCTCCTGGCACCTGCCAGCTTTAAGCAAAATTCATAGATGCCCCACTCACCATTTCCAC